>NC_135504.1:81806396-82116396 GCF_052857255.1 Amblyomma americanum
TTAAAATCTGGCTCTAGTTATGTGAATAAACAGCCGCTTTCACACGTTCCCCCATGGGGTCAGTAGAGGCATCATTTATCAAGGGGCGCCAAATAGGGCAGAACGAGGCAGTACAAGAGGGAGGCAATACGGTCGTCGGCTGTGTATTCTAAACAGGATTCAGCGCTACCGTTCACGTTGTCTTGTTCTACTTCTCCGTTGTCTTGCACTGGATCATCAAATATCATCAATGATCTAAAAAGGATTGTAGAAAAGCAAGAAAATAAAAGAAGAACTTAGTCAACAAGGCGAAGCAACCATTTTCAAAGTGTCGACGAAGCTTTCCCGACCCGGATGGCTAGAAGGTTCGGTGCGAACACAAACAAGTACACGTGACTCACAATGGCCAAAAGGGTACCTTAAATATAGAAAGCAAAGTCAAATGGATGAGCTTGTGCTGCAGCAATCCCGAGTGCAGTGTTGGGCGGACAAAGCATTATCAAGCACGGATGATATTTGTGCACGAAGAAAGGGGGATTATACAGAGAAAGAAGAAAAGAAGAAAGGACGTGTCTAAGTGGGAAATTGGCCAGCGGGCAACTACAACGAGAACTGACGATGGCCAGGGCTTACAGTTTTCGCATTAGTGCAACGCTTTTCCCGGACAGAACGACAGCGAAAAGTTAGAAAATAAATAAACAGACCGGCAAGAGCGAAAAAAGTTGGACAACAAAATAAGTCCTTAAAGGATTCCATTACGAGGAGAGTTTCGCTTCTCGTCGAATTCCGGATTGAGCTGTGTGTATTGTTCTCGATGGCATCACTCTGCGGGCCTTCTCTAAGGCATAGTATATAAACGACGCACGCCCTCGAGACCAAGTCGTAGCAAAGCTGGCCGGTTCTCTATCCTCGGGTAAGTGTGGCCTATGGTGCTCTCTTGCTTCCTCGCCTCGTATTTTGGCGTTACTCCCAAGACATCCCTCTGAAGCCTACAGCAAGTTTCCAGTTGTATCTACAGCAAATTTACGTCAATGTAGTTTACAGAAACGCTTTCAAAGTCCGATTATAGTATAATGCGATTTCTGAATCAGTTCATTTTTCAGAATAGGGGAACAAATAAAAAGGGCTAAATCATTCTTGAGAGAAAAGTAACTTATTTTTTATTACAAGTCGCGCAATATAAGTAAAAGTATTGGGCTCGGCTAGGCTTCTGGCTATTGTACTGAAAAAAGAACCTAACTGTGATGAAGTTTAACAAAGAAAATATACCAGCAGACACATCACCTTACTACTTTTGATCACAAATAATCTCACTGAAGGACAAAACTTGAGTTCTAATGAGGAAGAAGGTTAAGCCCGGTACGAGAAACCTCCGTTACCTCAAACGTCACTATGCAATGCTAGGTAAAAAAACGAATTTTAAATTTAACCCTTACGGTGGTGACGTGTTCGAATTAAGTCTAGAAACAAAACAAAACCCCACGCTGCTGTCTATGGCTTCAACAGGCTGAATAAAATTTGAAAACAATAAGTGGCTGCCACCGAGCGAAACTTTTCATTGCAGAAATGAGCTTAACGAAGTTAGAGAGCCGCTGGTTATACTATGTGCATTGTCTTTACAACGATAACTGGGAGGATCTCTTTGGGCCCGCTTTGGTGGCCTGTGTTGACCCTTCCTCGAAAGCACGTTGGTAACAGCTGAGCAATCTTGTTCAGATTCACCTTTGGAGTCACTTTGGTTTTACCTGAGATGAGCAACTCCTTTTAGGCATACGAGAGGTCGTCGCGTATTCCCTTACCTACAGTCGGTGTGACTGCTAAAGTCGCCTTATGCCTCTGCTGCGCCCTGACAACAGTGATGCCGACGGACTGTTTGGGTGAGAAAAATCGGCATATTTATTTCAATGCCGACAGGCCGGCGCTGCGGAGGCGACCTTGACGCACGGTGTGTGATCGCCCTCCCTATATGCTTGTTTCCTCCTTCATCCCTTCTGCGATAGTTCCTAGTGCGACCGCTAAGGTCAGTTGGGGTTTCCGCCGACTGGAGTAAAGCTAAAATTATGGACTCCGACAAAGACGTGCTGGACGCGAAATATGGACATATTAGGCTGCAGTTATCACTATCAGATAAGAGAAAGAGGGCAGAGGTTGCTTGAAAAGGATTATTCTTTCACCCTAACTTTTTGCTAACGTTCGTAACAATTGCTATTTCCTCTTCATTCACTGGTAAAAGTGGCTGCTTGAAAACTCTCGAAACTCTATTTTGTTAAGTTTCGATGAATAAAATACAATCCGAATACAGCCGTTCCCGAAATCAATATTACACAAATGATTTCCGTGCTACACAGGTAAACAGCATTATATGAGCAAACCGCTATGTGCCATTTTACTGCAGTGACAAACATGAACGTATTTCCGCAGTGCGTATTATTCCACTTGTAGTTCATTTCGTACATGGACGAGCAGATTTCATCACTCATCATAACGCTTATTAGTGAAATTCTCCACGAAAGTGAATACCTTCCTATTTATGAGCCGCTCTTCTACCCAAATTATTTATGTGCGAAGAAAAGGCTCACTTGGCTTTTATTTCATAATTATCCCAAAGATTTGAACAAAAAAGATAATGCCAACCGTAGTGCTTCTGACAGACGCCTCTTAATAAGGCCGTCAGATATGCGCACTGTCCGTCGAAACACACTGAGTCTCGGCTTAACGAAAACCATGCTACACCGTTTTAGGAGGGAGACATTTGTATCAATTTAGCTTCTTTCAGAAAGCCCGCAGTGACGGCCTCGCACAAAGGGACCTGAGTAACGAAGCTTCATTTAATTAAACCCAGCGTCAAGGGGCCTGCAATCGTTCGTTATGGCCGAGCCTAGATTCGACGCGCTTGATCGGGGGCAGAGCCAATGGCAGTGCGAGGCATGCTGTTGGGCTCGGCCTGGCTTCTAAATTGGAAAGGCCTAAACATTCAACGAGGGCGCCTGGACACGGTCGCCAATCGGCCTCGCATTTGAGAGAAATACCACTGAGACCATTTAAAGAAAAAGCTGTTTGCATGAAACTGCTTTGAATCTGTGTCAGTTCGAAACTTTTTGCGTAGAAGCTTTAACAGAGTTTTAGGTTGTTTCATGTTCCTTTTCTCTGCGGCGGCGAGTTTCGAGACTCTGAAGAGCAGCAGGAGCTTATCGATATTCGAATTCTGTGCCTTGTGGTTAAATTGTGGTTCGCAGGATTGACAGACATAGCCACTGTTGCAAAAGTCTGATTTTCATGATAATTGAGGCGCACAAACAATGTTAGGACTTTGGTTTCAACATCTTCAGTAAGAGACGGACAAAAACATTAACAATTGTCGGAAAGCGAACGCTCACGCAACAATCTGGAGGAAACTTTATAATGTGAAAAATCTACACATGATGTATTAATGTACTGGAACCTTTATATTTCAAATGCTAAGTCACTGGCCTGATAAGATTCAGAATATGAAAGGAGGAACCAGAGAGCCGGCCGGGTAGAGGGAGCTATTACAGTCGGGCACTCACGTTTCTCTTGAACGCGTTCTCATGGAAAGTATTCCACAGATTTCAGTCTACCTATATTGCTACACATTCTCTTTCATTGAGAACAAAAAGAACTGGAATGTGATGGACCGCAAGGCGGCTTTTCCAGTTTTATATATTTGAGAAAATTAAAATGGCACCTAATTTGCTTAATGACTCGAAATACTTTGTTTCCAATTGTTGCTTCTGCTTGACTGCTAAATCTCGGCACTTGCGCTGTCGAGGAATTTAAGCAAAGTAAGGAAATCGGGAGCACATAGAAACGAGAGAAGTAGACATTGTGACGATTCTGCCCGGCATATTTCTTTGTGATGCAGATCAGATGCTGGTATGTTTTTTTATTCTACTAAAAATACCGACTACTCGTGATTCGAAACGGAAAAAAATTCCCTCTTCAAAACATGCGAAGTTCCAGCACTTACGAAGATTTGAACACAGGTCTCAATATCCTGTATACACTAACCTCAAAGCCTCCGGCACCATATTTAAAAGCCGCCTACCTTTGTTAACTGCATGAGGTTACTATGCTTAGCTGTGGGAATACACCCAATTGCCAAGAGTCAGCATTTCGTGCATTTTGTGATCGAAATCTACATCGAAACTGGGACAGCACACCTGCCCCTAAAACTCAGTACGCTAGTGTGGAGTCTGCTCCCTTTTTACTCCAATGCAAGCCAGTTCATGTTTAGACTCTTCAATGGTGTGGCCAACTGGCATATCATGAATCAGCAATGTGTTATTGGCTTTTCTTAATGCACTATATGGCATAATGTGATGAAGTGGTGAGGAGGAGAGGAGGAGGAAAGGCAGGGATGTTAACAGAGACAGGCAGACAGACGACAGACGACAGACGACAGACGACAGACGACAGACGACTGACGACAGACGACAGACGACAGACGACTGACGACAGACGACAGACGACTGACGACTGACGACTGACGACAGACGACAGACGACAGACGGTACGGCATTTTTTGCCTTTAAAAAAACAAAGAACACAAAACAAGATGCTACCCTTGATTCGGTCAGTCTACTCTCCCTAAGTCGTCCTCTGACGCAATGTGTAGGACAGACGACTTTTCCACTTTCCTCATCAAGATTTTCCACTATTTCTCAAATAGACCAACTTATAGAAAACGGGGACACATTCTCAATTCTACACTGTAATGTTCGAAGCCTACGTAAAAACCTCAATGAATTGACTGGATATATTTCTCGCCATAAGTCTACTTGCGATTTAATTGCTTTAAGTGAAACTTGGTTGAGGAAAAATGAGACCATTTCAATCCCCGGCTATAAATTATTGTCACTCCCACGGGAGTCGCATGCAAGAGGAGGTGGTGTAGCCTTATTCATTAAACAAAACATTGCATTTCGGGCCCTTTCTACAGCATCTGTTAGCGACGATTGTATAGAAGCACTCTTTATCAAACTGGCAAATGGCATAATAGTTGGAGTGGTGTACCGCCCCCCAAGTTCATCACTGGGGTCTTTCACTGAAAGGTTTGAAACATCCCTCACTTCGTTATCGCGTGGGCCTAACGGTAGGATTATTATTGTTGGTGACTTTAACATTGATGCCACATCAGACACACAAAATGATTACACATTGTTGCTGGAATCCTTCAACTTACATAATCTAATAGCTGAACCTACCCGGATTACCACCACCACAAGTACACTGATTGACCATGTCCTTTGAAGCAGGGATGACATTGTTTGTGCTGGTGTGTGCTCTGTTCCAATTTCCGACCATTTGCCAATATTTGCTGCCCTGGAAAATAAGGCTCCAGAGGGTGTGAAGCATAATCACACTAAACATCATAAAAAAATAAATCATGGCTTACTTCGCAACTTACTGGAACAAACAGATTTCTCCGCTGCATATGACGGTAATGTTGACACAGAATTTAACAATTTTATTGACGCCCTTCAAAGTATAATTGCACAATGTAGTGAGAAAACATGCATAAGAAACTACACGAAACCTGTTTGCCCGTGGATGACAAAATCCATTCTTGATGATCTAAAGAAAAAAGTAATGGTATAAAAAATGGAAACAGAATAAAAGAAATGAATATTATCTTACCCAATTTAAGCTCCTTAGGAATTCCACAGTCTCCATGATGAGAAAAAGAAAAAAGGAATATTACTCCTTCCTTATTCAGCAAGCAAATGGAAATACAGCGAAAATGTGGAACATCGTAAAGGATGCTATTCGCCCTACCTCTAAGCAACAAGTACAACCTGATGTAATATATCAGGATGTGGTAGACATATTTAACGATTACTTTGTAAATTTCGGGCCTCTCTTAGCCCAGCAGCTGATCCCGATAACTGATCCTAGCAATCTTATAAACACTGTTATAAATAGTTTTGTAATGAAAGAGCTCGAGCTGGGCGAAATTGTTAGTGTGGTAAGCACACTTCAAGTAAGCAAATCCCCGGGTCTGGACGCCATTCCAGTAAAAATAATCAAAGATAATATTGACATATTAGCCATGCACCTATTACACCTATTTACGCACTCTATAGAAGGTTCAATATTTCCTGCAAGACTAAAAGTAGCTAAAGTCGTGCCTATCCATAAAGAAGGGGAACTGTCGGAACCGAGTAATTATAGGCCAATTTCAGTCCTTGGTGTCATCAATACAGTTTTTGAAAAAATACTATGTATACGCATAAAGAAATTTATAGGTAAGTTTAATATTATATGCCCAAGTCGGCATGGCTTCACGCCGCATAGATCAACAGCATCCGCAGTCCTTGTCCTATCGCAAATGATAAATACTGCCCTCAACGATAAGATTGCCATAGTGGTGTATTTAGATTTTAAAAAGGCATTCGATACGGTTAATCATACAATCCTTGTTGATAAACTCAGTAAGTATGGCTTTCGAGGGAAAATGTTAGATTTTTTCAATAGTTACCTTCCAACCGCGTACAGCATGTTGTAATGAATAACGTGATTTCTGGGGCCCAGGTCGTGCTGACTGGGGTACCACAGGGCTCAGTCCTGGGACCAATGTTTTTCTCGCTTTATGTAAATGACCTCCCGTCTATACTAAAACATTCTCAAGCAGTGATGTACGCTGATGACACAGCTTTAATATTTATAGGAGACACAATCGATGAACTCAACAAAAAGATAAACGAAGAGATGGAAATGGTTCTTAACTGGTTTACTAACAACCACCTCTCCGTTAACATTCAGAAAACCAAATATACTTTGTTCCGCTCTAGGGGAAAAAAATTAAACTACCAAAATGTTGCTTTGTATTTAAATAACCAGTCAATACAAGAAGTAAGCAGTTTTAAATATCTTGGCGTATATTTTGATTCTGATATGCACTGGAAGAATCAAGTAAAGCAAGTTTGCTCAAAGCTGGCATATGGTTGTCATATTTTATAACAAGCGCGAGAACGCTTTAATTTCTCTATACTCCGAATACTCTACTTTGCTTTTATACAAAGCCAGCTAATCTACTGCATGGAGTCATGGGGTAACACATACCCCACATATCTCGAACCTGTAATCCGATTGCAGAAGAGAGCGATAAGAATAATTACTTATTCAAAATATACTGACTCTACTGAACCACTTTTCAAGTCCACCGGCATTCTACCTTTCCATTCCATGTATACATTAAAGATAGCCCAGACAATTCATAAAATACTACAGCTCAATGAACCGCTTCCCCACAGTATCTTTATAACTCCTAAAAGGGAGACTAGGGCTGCTAGTGCAAAACATTTCAATTTGCCCGCCTGTCACAATACTTACGGGCAAAGATTATTAGAATTCAATGGAGTTTTAATCTGGAATGGCATTCCTAATGAGGTTAAAACAGAAACAAATTTTGTACAATCCCTCAAAATGTTCCTGATGAATATGTGAAGTATATGGTATGAATTTTTACTTTTTGTTTCGAAGAGAAATATGTTTTTTGTGAGCGTTTTGTTTGTATTCCTGTATTTTTTCTCCGTAAATCTTATAACGTTCTAATTTTCATTTTAGGAATAGAAATGTTCGTTTCCGCGTGCTGCAAATATGTTGTATTGTATTGTGTTGAACCCGAAACTAGCCCCTGGCTATGGGTCCAGTTATTATTGTACATATTGAATTGTGCTCAGTTTCATTTTCGAATAAAAAAAAAACTCCGGATCAGTAGTCGAGCGCCCTAACCACTGAGCCACCGCGGCGGGTTGTACCCCAGTTTGAGTTGTAAAATTTCACCCGATTGTTACCACCTCTCCCCATTCCAGAAAAATAAATCATTCTAGTATAATAAACCGTTCTAGTATAAGAGACGTAGGTTGACAAGCTATATGTACTGCTGCAGTGCCATCGAGCACAAGGAAAACAAATATTTCAGCCGAACTAGCTGTCAAAGGCCTGGCAGGTTGTTTTTGCGTGTCTGTGTGATTGCAGAAGTAAAAGTGCATTAGACATCTTCAGTTGTTAGAAGTGACATCTCGGTTCTTACTCAGTTTCTAACCGTCTTATGGCCGGTTCTTCTGGCTGTTTTCTTTAACTTGGCGGCTTGCGAAAAGTACGCCCTATACACACTTAAGACATTTAACCTAGATGTCACCAAAACGTGTACTTGGAGACCAGAAGTAGTACTGATCTGAGTAGAAGGTCACCTATTGCTTGAATGCTATCATTTGAGCGTATTTATTTGACAACAGGGTTTTATGTGCGAACCATGAATTATGAGGCACGAGGTAGCGAAGCTGTTTGGTTTGAATCCGACAGCCTGTGGTTATATTACGTGGCGTGAGATTTCAGCACAATCTTTTTTCGGCTCCATAAAAATGTGATCCGCCCTATTGTTTTCCAATCCTAGACAGATGTTCAGGAACCGAACGCAAGTAACAGTGCGCTACACAGTTTAGATTTAGGCGAGAAATGTAATTTCGTTGGAGGGGAGGTACTAAAAATGTGTAAGTGAATTTGTACGGATGAATTTTATTCAATTCGTTTATCTTTCAGAGCGGTTACAAAGACAACTCTGAGCCTTTAGCCCTCTTCACGGACAGTGACGAGACAGTCGGGCCACAAGTCCGCAGTCATTTCTGGCTCGTCAAGGGTTCGTGGCACTGTGTGCCAGGTTTACAGGGAGTTGGCCTTATCCAACACATTCTATATCGAGCTGAAAGGGGCGGTACAAGTACTTAAGAATCATTTTGGTGCAAATTTCGAAGAAAAAAATCTATGTCCTTTGAAACAATCGCGAGTAAGTACTCACTTTTAGAAAACACTGTATTTTAAATAGGAACGTTGCCACAGCTTTATTATGCATTCCTGAGTTACGACAATGGTTAGCTGGTGGTGGTAGTAGTGGTACATCGGTTGAAAGGAGAAAAGCAAAAAAGAGAAAATGATGATTAATGCTTCATTCCTATTCTGCATGAAAGTTTTGTTTTTTTTTTTTGCAAAAGAGACATCTGTATTTTGAGCGGCGCCGACGTGGGAGGAGTCACGTTTGCATGAATTCCAATAAAAAAAAGTAACTATCGCAAAGCTACCATGGTGGCTAGTTGGGTGTTCCTCCTGATGCATTGGGCACGTTGTACTTACTCATTACGTACGTCAAACAAGTGAAGAAAAGAGAGACGAAACAGGACATGCGCCGACTTCAACCACTTTACTTTGTTAGTTCGCGCACGTTGTCTGGTTCAATTTTTGTCTTAATGCCTTAATACAGCACGCTGGATAGATTCTGTATGAGTCACTGGTACACAATATCCGTGTCGCTTGGCTTCTGTTGTTTTATAGGACAAATATCTCAATATAAATTTAGGGTTTTTAATCGAATCAGTAAAGCTATACTGAGCTTCCCAAGCTACTCCTGGCCGGATACTCGGCTTATTAACGGTGAAATGCTTGGGAAATTGGTCTTTGACCTTACCTTCAGAAAACGAAAAATACCTTGTGCCATGGCGCTGTGTGGCTGCAGATGCCATTGCTCCATAAAAATTCAGCATCATAATCATCATCCATCAGCCATCATCCATCATCCATCATCCATCAT
This sequence comes from Amblyomma americanum, assembly GCF_052857255.1. Taxonomy (NCBI): domain Eukaryota; kingdom Metazoa; phylum Arthropoda; class Arachnida; order Ixodida; family Ixodidae; genus Amblyomma; species Amblyomma americanum. Next base: position 81,815,983 of record NC_135504.1, read on the forward strand.
CCATCATCTATCATCTATCATCTATCGTCCATCGTCCATCGTCTATCGTCTATCGTCTATCGTCTACCGTCTTTTGTAATTTGTAGTTTGTAATTTGTAATTTGTAATTTCTAATTTCTAAAACATTGACCATTTCAAACGTGTGTGCCGCGGTCGCAATGCAGTCTTTCGAAATTTTGCTGTAATCACATGCACCTTTTTCTTCAGCTGTAAACTGATGCCACTACAGAAAATCTTAACATTCCAGACAATCGGCAGTGCAAGTTACTGCTGGATAAAACTCTTGGGTCGGCATGTAATTTCGACCTCTAGAATGGTCTGTTTCGGAAAGTGTATAATTAAATACTTTTGTTCAGCGAATATGGCTTATTTTCCTCTTGTGTCTCCACTGTTCAGTTAATAAAAAAATACAACGAATTCATTTCACAGTTTAAGGCAAACCCTTTATAAGCAAAAGAGCAAACAAAGTATACTGTGTGAATACAGAGCTTTTCTTATTTGGGTAAAATCCGATTTTGTGTGTTAAAAATTTATTTAAAACAATTTTCTTGCTGAAAAATAAGCCCTATAAAATACTTACTTTTCTTGTGCCCAAACTGATTATACGGTACGAAAAGTACGGTATTATCAGGTTGTGCTCATCTCAAAGGGATAATCTCTCAACTGATAATATTAAATTTATTTCCAGGCTTTTTACTTGCGACGGTGCTTAATTTGAATCAAAGGCCGAACATCTTTATTTGCAGATGAAAGCCGAAAACACAGGCACTCATGAGAGGCTCATGAACAAAAAATTGCACAAAAGGACACGAGAGACAAGCGCTATAGCGCTTCATCGTTCCTTTTCCGTCCTTCGTGTTCCTTTGGCACTATTTTTTCATTACGAGCTTTATCTAACCATCCAAACTTTCGGCTTTATTCATGAGAGGCATCGGCATCATTGTTTCACGCACTGCCCACGCGGACGACGCCATGCTTTGAGGATCTTCAGCGTTTAAAATGAATTCCATGACACTGAATGAATGTTGTTGGGTTTACATGTGAGAGGAAGGCAGGTCTTGCACGGACGTGGAAGTGCTGCATAGCAGATGGTAATATACGCACCGAAATAACTGCAATAAATGCGAAAAAAAATGTCTGATTTCGTACAAGTATTCCAGGAGAACCCACCATTTACATATCGCTTACAAAATAATATACTAATAATAGAGTGTTTTATGTCCCTCAGAAAACCAGCGCTTATAGCGAGCTGCCTTCCACTGTGAAATATGACCCGAATGTACCCCAATAATAATAATAATAATAATAATAATAATAATAATAATAATAATAATAATAATAATTGGTTTTTGGGGAAAGTAAATGGCGCAGTATCTGTCTCATATATCGTTGGACACCTTAGCCGCGCCGTAAGGGAAGGGATAAAGGAGGGAGTGAAAGAAGAAAGGAAGAAGAGGTGCCGTAGTGGAGGGCTCCGGAATAATTTCGACCACCTGGGGATCTTAAACGTGCACTGACATCGCACAGCACACGGGCGCCTTAGCGTTTTTCCTCCATAAAAATGCAGCCGCCGCGGTCGGGTTCGAACCCGGGAACGAAGCAACGACGCAGCGTGTTCGCGCTTCCAGCCATTGTAGGACCTGCCATCTTCCGACGGAACTGCGAAGACGGGACTGTTATCGCCACATCGCGTGGGCGTTGATCTTGGCTGGCCTTATCACTTTGGCAGCAGCGGCGACGGAGGCCGGACGTTAATGCGACGTGCTTCTGTATTCACAGGTGCCCGTTGATCTACACCTATCCCGACGAGGACTTACGTTGACACAGAAGCAAGCTTGCCTGGCGGAGAAGATCTGAGAACAGCACTCCGAACTTGGAAATGTGCAGCGCATTCTTCAACGACGCAGCGTGTTCGCGCTTCCCGCCATTGTAGGAGCTGCCATCTTCCGACGGAACTGCGAAGACGGGACTGTTATCGCCACATCGCGTGGGCGTTGATCTTGGCTGGCCTAATCACTTTGGCAGCAGCGGCGACGGAGGCCGGACGTTAATGCGACGTGCTTCTGTATTCACAGGTTGGTGGAATACCTTTTGGTTTTTCAGTAGAATAAGCCTATGCGCTCCTACCGCTGCTGCTGCCAAAAAGTGTGTTGTGACGTTCTTGTGTCTTCCTTTGATTGCCTTGGATGGTCGTGTTAGCACAGTATTTCACTGCTGCCACTGAACAGTAACATGAATAGAAGTAATAGTGAACAGCATGGTGATTTTGCAGCAACCATTACAGAGAAGCAGCCTAATAGTATAAAAGAAGTTGTAAAAGTCCTTACAGATCTGGTAGTAAGGCTTGATATGTTTGCCAAGGAAATGAAGAGCGATGTAGCAAAAGTGACGAGTTCAAATGCCGAGATGAGAAAGGAACTTGCCGACGCCTGTGAATCCATGAACCATATAAACAGTGTATTTGAGAATTTCAGAAAGAATGTTGAAGGCTTCCGTCAAGAGCTTGAAGAGGTGAAGAGTCAGAACGCCAGTAGCAAAATAGAAACCGAACGGCTAAGCGAAGAACTCAGAGAAGCCAGGAAGGAGATTGTGGAACTAAAGCAGTATAGCAGGAGCCTGAATGTTGAAATTCGGGGGCTACCTATGGTTAAAGACGAAGACCTGCGGAAGGCGGTTGGGGACATTGCGCTCAACCTTGGTGCCTCTGTCTCGGAGGGTGACATCGATGTGGTTCACCGTGTGCGGTCGAAAGATAAGGGTAAACCTAACGTTATTGTGAAGTTTTGTACTAAGACTGCCCGAAATAGATTGATTGCTGCTGCTAGGAAGAAAAGGATCAATTCCGGGGATCTGGGATTCGAGGGCGAGGAGCCAGTGTATATTATTGAGCATCTCTGTGTGGAAACTAAACGTCTACTCACCAAAGCCCGTCAAGTCAAGAAAGACAAAGGCTGGAAGTTCATTTGGGTGGAACAAGGGAAAATCTTGATGAGGAAAGTGGAAAAGTCGTCTGTCCTACACATTGCGTCAGAGGACGATTTAGGGAGAGTAGACTGACCGAATCAAGGGTAGCATCTTGTTTTGTGTTCTTTGTTTTTTTTTAAAGGCAGAAAATGCCGTACACTATTTCTCAAATAGACCAACTGATAGAAAACGGGGACACATTCTCAATTCTACACTGTAATGTTCGAAGCCTACGTAAAAACCTCAATGAATTGATTGGATATATTTCTCGCCATAAGTCTACTTTCGATTTAATTGCTTTAAGTGAAACTTGGTTGAGGAAAAATGAGACTATTTCAATCCCCGGCTATAAATTATTGTCACTCCCACGGGAGTCGCATGCAAGAGGAGGTGGTGTAGCCTTATTCATTAAACAAAACATTGCATTTCGGGCCCTTTCTACAGCATCTGTTAGCGACGATTGTATAGAAGCACTCTTTATCAAACTGGCAAATGGCATAATAGTTGGAGTGGTGTACCGCCCCCCAAGTTCATCACTGGGGTCTTTCACTGAAAGGTTTGAAACATCCCTCACTTCGTTATCGCGTAAGCCTAACGGTAGGATTATTATTGTACTGACTCCCGTATATTTTGATCAGCAATGCTAGACTAGAATTTTAATTGAATCTCCCAAATCATAACTGCAAAAAGGTAAAGAATTACCTCTAAGGCAGCGATGTTTGTAGCTGGGGACTGTTTGTTTCGCTAACAGTTTGTTATCCACGATATACTTGAAAACTACCTGTCAGGAAATAACTCGAATACTGCGCGAGGCTAATCATGGGCGCAGATCCAGGCTTCTGCTGAGGCATCCAAAAAATGTTAAGTTGAAAGCTCGAACCCGTGCTGCGTGGATTGCTTTTTCTCCGTGTGTTGATGCTAACCCTTTCCGTAATGTGTGGCAGCGTATTTGTGGAAATTCTCCTTTCTCTCTGTCATGTAAAGGTTTTCGTCAAATTTCCTCTCTTTTTTTTTTCACACGCTTTATGAAGCCATTGTCTCGAGTACGACAGCGCAATCACGTCTTTAGGTATATTCTAGTGGCTTGAGTTGTAGCGCAATATTATATTCACATTAAACTTCACTACTATTTCAAGTACTCGAGGATAATTAAACGTGCAAATGCGCTGCCTTCTCGAGGTAAATCAGTTCACAAAAATTTACCCAGTGAGGTGAATGTCAGCGCGGGAGCAAAAGAGTAAAAAATTAAAGCAGGCGTGTGTCTGGGGCAATTTCAGTTTAAGTTATTGTGCTTGCATAATACAGCAAGACCCAAACACTAAAAGCGAAGCAAGCGACGACTGCATAACCACTAGTTCTGTCATACTCTTCAAGCAGCGTTGCGCTGTTGTGTCGTCGTGTGCAATTTTGAAGCGTGCTATTTTTTCCCGGCATGCTGGTTTGATGCGCGCTCTTGAGTTGCGCAGTCGCACACCTCTCAAAGTTGTTTATATTTTAATTGGAAAGCCTTTCTTGCCTCATCAGAGTGCGCAAGACCTGTGCGCAGGAAACGTGTACAAGAAGTGTGCACGCCATCTGTCAATCAAATAAAATTAAAGAAAAATAAATTGCCACGAGTATGGATTTCAAACCCACGACAGTAGAGCCCAATGGATTATCATCCAGCGCCTTAGCCACTCGGCCATTTAGTTTGTTTTTTTGTTTTTTCAGCGTGGTATTTATTACGCGCGTTTATATGCAAGAAGGAGCTATATACATTTATAAAGTCAACCAGTGGCCGAGCAAGTTAAAGCAAACACAACACCACACAACTAAAGCGCACGTCTTATCACAACTTAAGTAAAACGGGGGCAATAAAACACAAGACATCAATAACGGTAACCAGTCCAGATGATAGTCACTGTCTTCGTAAGTGTCTTTTAGCTGGTGTGCCTTCAGGCCGAAATGTGTTCCTGGGAAGACGACAGGCACAGCATTCCGGTCCAACATGCGCGTTTTCCACAGCTTATGCAGTCCGAGCAGGAAAATCATGTCAAAGCGTTCGTGGTCATGTTGAGTGGCCACTAGGGCACGCACACTGTGAGAATTCAAAACAAGTCTCTTTTCGGTGTCCTTTGTAGAACGTTTACCTCCACCTCGGCCACCTAGTCCGACGAAACAAGAATGTTTTAGAAGGCACATGACGTAACTTGAAACCGGATATAACGAACACATCGAATATAACGAAGGTGTAGTATGGCGTAACATGAAACCGGGTATAACGAAGGTATAGTATGTCGTAACTTGAAGCCGAAACTAATTCTAGAAGCGTGAGACAATCGTGTTGAGGTAGAGAGCTTAACTGGACGGGACAAAGGTTTTCGCCTTGATGCACGCAAGGTGACAAGTGCTGCCCTAAATTTTTTACGCTTTGATTTAGGCAGAAAGCCCCTCAACTCCGCTCCGCGATGATCGCGCCTAACTTGATTGCTCGCTTCAGGGCTTTGTTGCATCGCACTGACAATTTAACAGGGGTGTTAACGTCCACCTCGTAGGTGGGAGATGCTGGATTCACTCCTTTGTAACGCTGGCCGGCGCCCACCAATATTCCAATGGTTCATTCCTGACCTGCTACTCGGTTTCTCTAAGGACAAACACTGGGGACATTTGGTAATCGCCCACCTCGAGCAGAGCAGGAACACGTTAATTAGCTATGGCTCTCTTTCGTAGAGCTATCAGCCATCAACATCTTGAAGGACGAGGTGGGCAAGGCCTAAATAGATTATGTGCCCCAAAACGCACACTTGGTAGCGGACTGTCCCCGGCCGACCTACCGGGGTAAACTTCTGACTGAAGAGCAAATCAGCGCTGCAGCCCCGTTTAAAACAAATTACAACGTTAGCGGTGATCCGAAGTCATTAAGTCATTAACACCGGGCGCATCTTAGCAGAACTATGAGTGGAAAATAGGCAAACGTCTCAGAAACGCACACACACTTGATATTTAACCCTATAATCCCCAGCTGATCACCTCTCTTACCAAGTGCAACGATGGAAATAATCATTTCTCCTGTACAACTACAACCATTGCTAGAATAACTGCAGGAACTGCTTTTTAAAACATAATTAGTAAAGCAGGGTCAGTTTGTCGGCTGCAGAAGATGCAGAATACCTACCGAAAAAAAAATCCTGCAAAAACTAACACTAAAAGCATGAGAACCTAAAATATCTGAGGTTGTAATGCTGCATGCGAAAGTGATCAAGACGTTCTAGATCTGCTGTTGATTTACGGCGTGACCTGCGTACGTGAACGCATTTTTACCGACCTTAAGCATTAAAAAATTATGAAAAATAGCTGGGTTTAATTACGCTGTATTTTCTTTCCCTAATAAATGTCCAAGTTTTTGAGGCTATTTTCTTGCATCTTTGCATTCAATCGACTATTATTGCTGAAAGCATAGATCATTACTTTTGTTTAAAGTTTTCAGTGCAGGGTTGAGGTGCAGTAAAAATGCGCACAACAACGTAAGAAGTTGATACTCGCGCCAGGAATGATAAAACTTCACGCAGCCAAATGAGGTGCATCTAACATTTATGACTACATCATTTAATTATCCTGTACTCGCACGGAGGTACTGGCAGTTATAAAGCCTCAGCTTGCATTACAAAGCGCCTCATTTCTTGCAGCAGCTGGTGCTGCAGGAACAAGCGAGCACAACAGAGCGAGGGTGCTCGCTGCGGTGCTCAGCAAGATAGCAGGCTTGACTCTGCCCATTAGGAAGATGAGGGTCGTGCCGGCGGCAACTACAGTAAGTCGGTCCAGGCAAGAATTGTGAACCATCAATACAGCGGCATAGCTGGATATAGAAAAGAGAGCCGCTCTTGTTTGGATCAAATCGAGTTTAATTTAAGGGCTCTTTTAATCGCTGCTTTCTTTCAACTCATTTCTTTTCTCTAAACATGAAACGACAAAACCTGTTTCTTTATAACGTCCAAGCAGAAAACGTAGTTTTTGCGAAAGAGCATGCTAACTTTCATTCGGTGAATTGGTCGCTTACTTAGGCCAACTCGATTACCTAGGTACCCTAAATAGGCCGAAAGTAGCAGCTAGCGGGCTTAGCTGTCAGTTGTTTAAACGGTCGTATGAATAACTCTAACAATGTGCAGGAAGTTTTTGCCCCTCTTCAGCGCATATCGGTGATACGGCCGACTTCGTTTGCAGGTGTTACTTCGGTACGCAGTTCAGGCTGAAGAGATGAACTTTACGTCATGTCCTTAATAAGAACTGGTAACGCGCGTAGTTCAAATCACAATGGTTGAATTGAGTCCCTGTTGCGCACGCCCCTCAGGCGCCCGCGATTTCAATTTTCCGCTATGGATACGTTTTTATGGAGGAAAAACGTTAAGGCGCCCGTGTGCTGTGCGATGTCAGTGCACGTTAAAGATCCCGAGGTGGTCGAAATTATTCCGGAGCCCTCCACTACGGCACCTATTCTTCCTTTCTTCTTTCACTCCCTTCTTTATCCCTTCCCTTACGGCGCGGTTCAGGTGTCCAAAGATATATGAGACAGATACTGCGCCATTTCCTTTCCCCAAAAAACCAAAAGCCAAAAACCAAAAAAACCGCTATGGATACTTTTCCTTGTTGTAAATCTCCTCAAACATTTCAGATTCTTTTTATTGCGCAAAAACTGGAGCTTCCACTCCGCCGTTTAGCCGCTCTCTGTGCGGTCCTATGTGGGCAGAATGTGATGACATCGCAAGATAACGTGACCTAGGTGGCCCACCTGCCATCGAGGCGGGTGGCCCCCAGCAACTCAGCTCTTCAAGTCCGCGAAGGTACGGGGCAAACATCGGGCGGGGGGGGGGAGAAGCTCTAGTGATAGAACAATAAAATCCCCAGAGAAGCAACCAAAATGGCAGGTAGGATATGGTGTGGTTTGGTTTATGGTTTATGGGGGTTTAACGTGCCAAGCGACTCAGGCTATGAGGAACGCCGTAGTGAAGGGCTCAGGAAATTTCGACCACCTGGGGTTCTTTTACGTGCACTGACATCGCACAGCACACGGGCCTCTAGAACTTCGCCTCCATCGAAATTTGACCTCCGCGGCCGGGATCGAACCCGCATCTTTCGGGTCAGCAGCCGAGCGCTGTGGCCGATGGTGTGGGGATTGTGCGCAAACTGTCCACCACGACAGGTGGCAGTTAAGTAACGATCGGTCGCGGGATGTTGCTCGGGAAGAGCAACCTGGATCACACAAGCTCCAACGGTGGCAACACCAGCCACCTCAGGGCAGTGGCGCATCCCTCAACCGCTGCACCACTGGGACTTCAGTTATTGGTGTGGCAGCGCGTTTACAGACATTTTTTGTTTCCCTCTTGCCATGAAATCACTCACTTCCTTGAGCAGTAGTTGAGACGTTAAACATCCGCTTATCTTTTTTGCTCTCTTTAAAAGACATACCCGCAGAACATAATGCAACAACAAATGAAAGATAAACTTTAGAGCCCACATACTTTCTTTCCGTATATATTTCACTTCGGATCCTGGAAAGCTTGCTGTTGACGCCTCTGTTCTTGTCGGATCAGGCGGCTTCTTTGTGAAGCCGACAGCTGGAAGGGAAGTGCCGGCGTATTCAAAGAGGTCAGCGCGCAGCACGCGCATGGGGTTTTTTGGTTCTGAATTTAAAGTGGCTCATTTCAGTGCAGACTGACTCGGTCAAACAACGGCTGTGCCCTTGGCATGCTCCAAGCTTCCTTGTTGTGCAGAAGGACGGCGGAAAGAAGGGCTTCGCTGCATGCCAAGAGGCGCTCTGCGGGCGTCAAGCCTCTCTTCTTTGTTTTATACATTATACTGCGCATGCGTCAAGCCTTTATGCGTCTTTGTTATGTATTTACTGCTTGCGGGTGCTCGCCTTCTGAAGGACGCTCGGCGAAAGTGCAGCGCAGTGCTGTGACTGCATAGAATTACGGCTACGAGCATATGGGATAGGCAGGGTGAAATAGGGCGTGCTGCACAAACGTCATTAGATTTTCTTTTTAACTGTGGAAAATGTCGAAAACTACTATCGGGCTACACCAAGCAAACCTTGAAACGTGAGCAGTCAGTTGAAAAGAAATTCGATGAAATTTATTTTGGACAAGGTGTTACAAAAGTTATGGGAGGTGTGTTATTTATCCTTCTGGCGAAGTAACAAGAACAAACCTTGCAATTACATGCGGCTAATGACAATGATAAAAACAATGCAGTTGGATAGGTGACGGGTCTGTAAGACAGTCTTCGCAGTGGTTTGGAGTGCTTGGAGTAGTGTGTGGAATTGACTAATATCAGTACAGGCCACAGCGCGAAACTGTCTCTAACGGACATGTTAGAAAGTTTCAGCAACTAGGTAGAAATGGCCCGCGGGCTTTTTGAAAGTGGTTACTGCTGCGACCGACGTCATTGACGTGACGCGCTTCCCTTCAAAAGCTTTTGGTCTCTGTAACGTCATTTTTGTGTCCAAAAATGAAGAAGTGCACTTAAGACTACTTACGTGCTCTGAAGACAAAAGCATTTAATTTTAGATTTATATTTTTCTCCCTTTCTAATGGCACCCAGTCACAAAGTCGTAAGTAAGCGCATATATGCACTTACGTTGGCATTTATTCTTCAAGGCGGGTTTTTGTGACCTATGGTTTCCGCAATCCGCCGGTTTTTGGTTCAATTCTCTACACATTCAGAAGAAATTTTATTTTTATATTCGTTGCTGATGACGTCATGATATCACGCGAGTGTTGGTACCATTTTACCACAAACGTCAGGCTCCGGTGCTAATGATGCATAACAGGCTTTCACCTTAGAAAAAAATCGACGGTTTCAAGAATGCATTATTGAGATTTAGCCCAACGCTATCCGCGGCCACTACCGCAATCCGCCGCCAGTGCGCACGCGATGATTGGTCCTTAGCGGCTGGCATATGCGTGCAACTGAACGGGATCTGGCGTCGCCGGGCGACCTCAGGACGATCTGTGCATGAGCAGTGGCTCCCCACAGGAGCGCATCGGAAGCATATAGTAGCGGCCGCAGATCACGCTATACAAGAGATCTCTGTCGTGACGTTACGATGAAACTGTAGCATACACAAGCGCTACGAGTCAGTCAAAAATGCAACTGGCAAGGCGCAGCTACAGTTGCTTTCTTCATGTCCTTACCTCCTATAGCCACCCATTGAGCGCAGAAAGTGCTTAGCGGATTTTATAAATTCCGGTGAACTAATTTTTAGAATTATGAAGACAGTTAATCAGAACCGCAATCAGCTATTTAAAGCCAAAAGCAGTACTCAGCGCTTAACTTCTGTCATTTCCTTCATCGCTGAAATCATGTGATGTACTGTACACAAGCTGATAACTCGGATCGAAGTTAATACCGAGCAGGCATCCAGAATTCGCGCTGCAGCGACTTTAGTTCTTTTTTTTCCTTTTCGAAAGATTCCTGAAAATCGCGTCGCTGAAGAACGCACTGCCGCACATTACAACGCGCGTCGCATGCGTAGTATGGTGTGGGCACACGCTGCAAATATCAAACTTTCCGCTCCAATGTTATCAGTTGAGTGCGTGCGTGCGTAAATACTTTATATCAGTACATGAAATACCTGTTTTGGTTGGGAAAGGGGAGGTGTTGCTGCGAATGGAGGGACGACGATGGTTTTCTTAGCAATCCTATAGCCCTTGGGTACTCACGTCAGGCTGCCTTCTTTCGGGCTGTGACCCTGGCTTGAACGGCCGGGTCGGAGCAGGGCAGCATGGCCTGCCACTGTTCTTCTGTAATGTTTGGCTCTACTCTGATGGTTAAGCATCTCCCCACGTACCAGAAGATCCTACAACATTACAAAATAGACAGGCTAAAGTACTCGCCAGCGCACACAACACTCGTCAAGGCGCATTCATTAACATGCACAACGTTACAAACACCTTTCTGCGCCTTGCACTGCATCATAAAGTATACACTGAAAAATATATCCGAAACACCGTAAGAAGGGTCATCAACCAGCAAATATTTCCGCTTATTATCAGCTGAGTTAGAACTGTGCTTCTTTAGAAATGATACAACTGGCGAGTTACGATGGTTATTTATTGCACTACTAGGGGAGAAGTAATGAATGAACACACCAATAATTTCAAAACAGGCGCCACTGTGCCTTTGAATCATACGTGTCCCTCTCTTGAGCGGAGTAGGTATATCAGCAGTCGCTGCCGCTGCTTTCAAAGGGTACAATCGGACACGGCTGAGCCATCGGCGATAGCGGAAATGCGGTTGCCCAGAGCAGAAAGCGGCTTGACGATCAGCCTGAGAAGAGTCACCGTGGTGACGCTCTTCGTCGAAATCCCCAATAGAACGTGTTTCCGCGCGTGGCAGTAAACATTAGAACAATGTTGAGAATTGTTGTGTAAGGTGCAGAAACGTTACAAGTTGTATTGGAACATTCCATTAGTGTTAAATATTAGCAAAAAACATTATATCTTGCATTGAACACATTAGTTTTAAGTTCAAACAAAACTTGATGGCAATAGTGTGCTCTAAACGTTATTTCGATGTTTAAATGGCGATTATAAAGCAATATTACAAATATATTTCAAGCATTGTATCCATGAACTTTTCATGCTGTTTGTAAAGTATTTAAGTTTTCCAACTAGACCATAATTTTACCGCAAATATATCAGATGGCACCTGCATTAGATTCTAAGCGCTGACTACACACTTCTTAAGAAAACTTTGCTGACTACCCATTCATCGCTATCAGTTATATGGGACACCCTTCCTGGCTGGTTAATAAATCTAGAGAACATGCTATACGTTCGAAGGAGCGTTTCTAAGTTGCATCTATCAGCTGTATTGTAATGCTCAAGTCCCGCCTTCACTGCCACTAGAAAAACGTAGACTAATACAATGCACTCTCACGACTGGTGGGTCTCGCTTTGCAGGGTCACCTTTGCATTTTAGCGAAAAGTGCATATATGTTTTCAAATGCCAACTTGTTAACAAACTCAAGGTGACTTTTGCTCCAACGTTTATCGAAAACTTTTCTCAACCGATAGAAACAAGAGACGTTAAGATCAATGTATTGACTTCGACCAAAGCAAAAAAAAAAACGTTGTTCTAATAATTCAGTACTACTCACCTGGGATATCTTTAGCACTTTGTCTTAAAAAAACTTACCACGTTTATTTCCTGCTTACTTGGCGTGTGCCTAGCAGTCTGCAGAAATTCTTTATAGATCTCTTCGATCCACTTTATGGTACTGGATGTTTACCAGCTTTGACTGTACACAAGGATGTGCTCTATACATCACGTGCAAAAGTATTTAGTGCACATCGTTGCAAGCCAGTATCTGAATTTTGAGAGAAAAGAGCGAGCCTCAGGAACAGTGTTATGTATATTCAGATCGCTATGTCTCTTTAGGGCTGAATCTAACTCTAACTTCCCTGTAATAAATGTTTTTCGGCACGCTATGGATGCCAAAGAATTGCAGCTATATTCTGCTACCTTCACAGGGCGCAAGAAGCTTCGCCACAGTGACGGAGAGAGGACCAATAAAGCTGTGACTGCATCCCCCCCGCGCTCTCATACGAACGAGCTTGTATTGAATCTCATCATCGCAATTGCGAGCAATGCGCTGAGCAGGTATGTGTTTTACTTCGGTATGCGGCTCTTATTTATGGCTTCCACGCCATCACCGCGCTCTTGGCAGCGATTAATCAAGGCGAGCGCCATTTCATGGCCCACCACTGCTATATTGCATGGCAACCAGCGAGCTGCCGAGAAGGTTTGCCGAAGGTCTTCGAGCGATAGATTGCGGGGCCCTGACACCAAAAGCGAAAATAGCTCAAAAACGAAGTCCTTGTTAGGTGGCTGAGGCACCTCTCTTTTTGCCCCTGCAAGGAAAATAGAGGAACGATAATGCGCTCGAGTTGCTCTGAGCAGCAAGTCTTACTTAGTAAGGTGTGGGTGTGGGCTAGTTGGCGATTCATGGTAAACGTAAAGGGCGCCAAACACAGGGACGTAAGCGCTTGTCTGTCGTCTGTCTTACGTTCCTGTGTTTTTTCGCGCTTTACTTTTACTAAGACTTACTTCTTGCAGGGAATTTAGTAAGTGGTTGAGGGTAGCCGATACCAATAAGGCTAGACACCGCAAACCTTTATGCTACTAGCAAGAATTTATTCTTTGCATCTGTTATTCGCTATTTTTCATTGCAGTATTGTTCAATTAATTCTTTGCCACTAACTTCATACATTGAAAATTGAGTAAGTATCCTTGCCTCTTTAGTCGAAGTGCAAAAGAGCCCTATGCTAAATTAAAGGGTTGCCATTGTCAACGCAACCCATTAATTTAGCATAGGGCTCTTTTGCACTTCGACTAAAGAGACAAGGATACTTACTCAAATTTCAATTAATGAAGTTAGTGACAAAGAATTATTTTAACAATACTGCAATAAAAAATAGCGAATAACAGATGTAAAGAATAAATACATGCTAGTAGCATAAAGGGTTGCCAGTGTCGACTCACCCGCCGCGATGGCTCAGTGGTTAGGGTGGTCGACTACTGATTCGGAGTTCACGGGTTCGAACCCGACCGCAGCGGCTGCGTTTTTATGGAGGCAAAACGCTAAGGCGACCGTGGGCTGTGCGATGTCAGTGCACGTTAAAGACCCCAGGTGGTCGAAATTATTCCGGAGCCCTCCACTACGGCACCTCTTTCTTCCTTTCTTCTTTCACTCCCTCCTTTATTTCTTCCCTTACGGCGCAGTTCAGGTGTCCAACGATATACGAGACAGATACTGCGCCATTTCCTTTCCCCAAAAATCAATTATTATTAATATTATTATTATTCATTGTCGACGCACTCTATACTTGGCGCAGGTCTTCAGTAGAAACTTCCATTCTGTCACCTACTACTGGTTGTGGGATTAACTCTGTCATTCATTGCCCTTTTGTTGACAAGTTTGTCTTCAAGTACTAGGAGAGGAAACAAACGGTGGCTCCTCGATAACTACGCGTTGACGACGCGGATTCTGATTTCAGCACCTTAGGATATGTGTGCCACCAAATGTACACATAACTTGTTCGGTGTCAGTTTCGTTTACTGTCGGAATAGTATGCGCCGCGAATTGCTGAAGCTCATATCTGGAACCCTTTGCGACGAGCCGCGTAGTACCACTTCAAGGCAAGTACGCGAAATAATCGCATAAATCGTTTTTAAAAGGAATGCTCCGAGTTTTGCGGTAGCTTTTGTATGGCTACGAAGAATATGTGTTTTCGTTTTATTGTTTCACAAGCACTAACGTTCTAAAGAGCCCAAAGTACACTCATTTGTTTGCATAACTGGTTATTGCAACAAAAATTCAGTGAACAGAAGCGCAACAGAGCCCACAAAAGCACTGTGGAGTTACAATGTGAACACGCGAATACGTGATATAAATCTCATATTCTGGAATGATGGAAATATTTTTTAAACAGTCTATAGAAGCTTCTGACAAAAGGCTATAAATATCAATCATTTCCTTTCAGTGAAAAATATTTTGTGTCTGAGTTGGTTAAGCTAGCCTCATAAAGTTTTTGTTAGGCAGGAACATACAAGTTTCACGGACAACGTCAGTGTCCTGCATACAATGTCGAACTTAGAAACGACAAGTTTCAGCCTTTGCATGCATGCTTACGAATTGACAGAAAATGTGGTAGCTGTGAAAATCAAGTTTATGCCATTTAAATGCTTGATTGCAAAGGCCCACGTGGTCATTATTACCAAAGGAAACTACAAGAACACAGAGGGAGAGAGAGAAAGAGAGGAGAGCGGGCTCAGCTTTCTACGTATTGCATCCTATGCAGCGCTATCTCGTCGGCACAGCGGGACACAACCTTTCGCGACCCTTCACGTCTTCCACGCGCCTAGAAGCGAAACGTGGTCGTCGCATGAATTTGTACTCGGCTCTGTTGTGAAGCGAATGCAGTACTGAAACGTGGTTTGATTCTGAAACGGCCTCGCTGACCGTGACTCTCTTTTATGTCCCTTTTTCCTGTCGTTGTATTCGTATGAGCTAGAAAAGGACGTATACGTCAAGTGCCGCATGTGTTTTACCTCGGTCCCTCTCGGCATTCAGTGCACGCCGGACGGGTGACCCGCAAAAAAAAAAACAGGCCAGCTTTGGTGGTTTCTCGCATTCTAGTAACTGGGACAGCCACCTACTGCCCGGCGAATGGGCACCTGCTCTTGCAGAGTATCTTTCTTTCGCGTTCCATACGATTTTTTTCTAAATAGAACAGAACAACCAGAACCCTTCACGGGCCAGTCCTCAATGTGCATAAAAAATTAATTGCTCTGTGAGGCCTTTATTAGCCCCTAGTGGAACAGCGGGACACATGTTCTCCCGCTTCCTTAAAGTGCCGGAAAACAGAAAAAGGTGCACGTACGTATCATATTTCTGCGTGCCGAATAATACTGAACAATGAAACAAATCATTCAGCATGTTGCTCTGCCCTGCTCATAAGCCTCCGTGGCGTTCTGTGCATTTTTACAAGCTAGGTTGCACAGTTGGGTGTGGCAGTACTGGCGGGAGAAATAAAAATTTTAAAATTGTTGACGTTCTGGCCCTTTTCCATCAGTCAACTGCCTCAAACTGCAAGTTTTGTTATCCGTCGATAAGGCTGAATTACGTATACGTACAACATTTTAGGACCTATTAAGTGCAAATGTGTACACCTTTTTTCTACAAAAAAAAAATGAACGCTATAGCAGAGTCTTGCCAAATGCTAATTAGGTGCGCTAGCACTTCGGTATTCACTTTTAGCTTCAGTTTCAGTTCGAGTCTTATTTTCAGTGTCAAGAAGGCTAGACGAAGATATGCGAAATGTGACTTTAGCTCTGCCTTGAAGAGTATGACGCGATAACGTTAATGAAATAATCTCCATATATGAAGAACTGATCATTATGTACTTAACAATACTCGATCGTTGGGAGGTTAGATGTCACTAATGGCGCAGTGGTGCAGAGGTTAAGCGATGCGCCACTGCCCTGCAATGGCAGATGCTGCCCCAGATGAGGCTTGTGAGACCCAGGTTTCTCTTCCCGAGCAACGTCTCGCGACTAATCTTTAATTGAACTGCCACCTGCCACGATGGGCGGCTTGCTCACCATCCAGTAGCAGGTTGTGATGACGCCACATGGTCACGTGACCAAGGTGGGCAACCAGCCAGCTCTTCGAGGTCGCAAAATGACCGGAAAAACATCTGCGAAATCGGCGAGTGCGGTCGGAATGGCTTGAAAGTGATGTCATTCAATTTCTAGCGACATTCTGATTTTATTATTCAATCATTTGCATGCGTGTGAGGCGCGCACTCAGTTTGCGCCTTATAAAAGGTAATCAGTCATTCAGTGTTGGCATAGCAGTTATACCCACGAGCAAATTTAGCCTGGCCCTTGTGGCGGGGTGTGCCACCGGATCTCCCTCTTAATGTGAGCACGCAGTAAAGTGTCACCGAGTGTTCACCCATCCCGCGTCATGCAAGAAGGTGAACACAACATGTGACACTAGCTTTTGTTAACACTGTCTGTATCCGTTGTAGGAGCAGTGCCATGCGGGAACACTTAGGAGGGGGCATGCATTACCATACTGGACTTAGACTTTAATTCGAATCACCCGATTGCCCACAAAAGATCCGTTGTGTCATCTTTAGTGAGGCGTGCGACACGACTTTGCAAAGAAAAGGAAGACTTGCAAGCTGAACTCCAAATGATACGCCAAGAACTTTCGTCCAACGGCTATTCCAACCATTTTGTGAAAAGGATCGAGAAAAGTATTTTGCAGCCGAGCTCTTCCAGTCGTAAGGTTTTCACCGCCACTGCTGGAATTCCGTATGTACGGGGTATAAGCGAAGCTTTATCCCGTATTTTCGCCAAATATAACTTGCGCATCGGACACGTGCCTTCCAGCAAACTTCGATGTATGCTGGTGAATGTCAAGGACCCCCTGCCAGATAACCGCTTTCCCGGCGTTGTCTACCGAATTCCATGCGGTGATTGTAACCACGTTTACATAGGCGAAACGGGAAAGTTCCCCAGAAGATTGAAAGAACATCAGCGCGATGTTGATAACCACAAAGTGGCTTCCAATGCGATTGCCGAGCACGCGCACGAAAAAACGCATGATATCGCCTGGGACAACGCCGCAATTCTTTCCAAAGAGCGGAACCTGACGGCACGGCTTTTGCTTGAGTCATCATTCATCCAGACGACACCTGATACTATGAACCGGAAGGAAGGGACGATGCCACCCGTGTACATACAGTCATTACGTCATATTCTGGGTATTTAAGTTTCGACCACTGCCATTTTAGCCTCATTGTGAACAAGGAACCCGTACGGGTTCCGAAACGTCAATTTGTTATTACTTTGACTTGGTCAGTGACTAATCTTTTGCTTTTACCTACTTTCCATGGTAAGCGACAAACCATACCGCCAAGCGCCATCGCCTATTTTACTGTCTCTCGTTTGTTTGCTTTTTTCTTCTTGGCTTTTTGGGACCGATTTAGTGCTCATGTCTTATCCATAAAGTCACAGTAGAAACTCAGGAATGGTGAAACGAGGACCATAGCAATTTTCTTCGGTAAACTCTGGTAATGAGCTTCGCCACGTGAAGAGCTTCGCATATATTCCCTACGGCCCCGGTTCCTGGGCATTTTCCTTTTTCTATCATTTTCTCCTCTTTACGAAGCAGATGCCTAAAATTGCTTTGCATCCAACGGAGTGTTCTCACTCAAAGCTCCAGAAAGGCTTAGAGCTTGCAAGTCGTTCTTTCCGGGCTTTCAGAACGGTGCATCGTAATGACTTCTCGCTCCGCATCGCTGTGTCTATTCCCGACGGCCATAGGAAGAAGTGGAAGAGGAGGAGACAAGGCAGATATCATTATTCTGAACCACCAGTTTCCTTGGAAAGATAATAGTGTGCTGATGGCTATAACCGAGCAGCGAGAAACATTGGCTGGACTAAATGAATGTTTTCACCGCCCTGAAGCAAAACATACTAAACAATTGTCTTAGCTGCTTTTTATAACTTTTAGCCGCCGTGGCCTGACCGTGCTACCCAAAACGTGCATCGGCCGCTGGCACGTGACTAGAGGTTTATTGACTGTGAAGCATATGTTCTCAGCACCCATCTTTTTTGTACCTTCCTTTCGGTAATAGGAAGTCGTTTCACAGGAAAAACTTTCGCACGGCCGCCGCGGTGGCTCAGTGGTTATTGTGCTCGTCTGCTGACCCGAAACACGCGGGTTAGATCCCAGCCGCTGCGGTCAAATTTCGATGCAGGGGAAATTCTAGAGGCCCGTGTACTGTGCGATGTCAGTGCACGTTAAAGAACCCCAGGTGGTCGAAACTTCTGAAGCCTTTCACTACGGCGCACTCTGCGCGTGCACCTGAATCTTTACTTGATAGAACGAATGAATGAAAGAAAGAATGAAGGAAGAGAGAAGGAGGCGCAGTAGTTAGGGACCCCGGAATGATTTAGACCACTCGGGGTTTATTTACTGATATCACATACCTTTCGAGCGTATTCTGCACTTGGTCCACACCGAAACACGACCGCAGCGTCCACAATTTAATCTCGTGCTCTCGTGATAAACAGCCAAACGCCATAAACTCTGAGCCGCAGAAGGGCACAGCCTATCGTAACCGCCCAATCACTTTGATGGTCATCATGACTGGCGGTGGGCTGAACACCTGAACAGAGAAATGTAGAAAGGGATGAAGGCAGCCTCCATGTACAATGGGTGTTCCGCTCAAAATGGACTGGGAGATCTCAGCAAACGTGCGTTTTAGAACGGCGGACCCGCTTTGGTTACCCTCAGCATCGGTCTTCAAAAAATTCACGTCACGTGATGAACCGCCACGCGAAGATTCATAATGGCGAGAACCGTCTCGCCGTCTCTTACGGCGCAGCGAAGCGTCCAAATTACAGTCGCCGCAAGCGCAAGGAAGCGTTGCCTCCTCAGGCGAAAATTTCCATTCCGTCTGTGTTTCGAGGCGCTCCACCCAAGGTGAACGCAAGTCGCGGCATCGGACACCAACTGAGAGAGGCCCTCGCATGAACCACTCGTGAAAAATTGCATTTTTTTTTTGCCTATGAAGAAATGTCGAAACTCTACCCTACATAGCTAGAGTGCTGACTAAACGATCCTTTTTTACGGCACAGTGTAGGCTGTATTTGCCGTTTAAGTTCTTTGTTTTATCCGCAATATGTTCTAATATGCTTTTACTCGACAAAGATAGAGGAATGGCGTTGCCCACATATATCTAAAAGAATCTTTGAGGGAGCGACACGCGTGTGGGGTCTCAAATGAACGTCAACGCACGAGTACTACCACGCGCAGTAAAGTATTTAGGCGTGCCACACAAACGCAGGTTCAAAGTTGAGTTTCTTTTAAAGCTTCGCGTTAGAAATAAAACTAAACTGCTACGCAAGAGGAAAGAAAAGGGTGTATTTTCTTTGCTCGAGCGTAGTTTCTACGCAAGAGCACGTTTTACTGCAACAGTTTTGCGGCTTCGTGGCACGCCTGCTCAACTTTCGAGCAGCAACAGCAGTAAAAAGACCAAGAAGAAGATGCCGTAAGAGCTTCAAACTTTACGCAACCTATGCTGCGCAACGCACAAGAAGCGGTAAGACGTAAAACAGGGTCGTGACCGACAACAAACATTACGCTTCCCAGCAGCAGGACGAGTTTCTGTACAAGACAGAGGGCGTGCAGTCAGGCAGAATATCTGCTAGACATGGACGGCGAAAATCGGCTTTTCTGGAATGTTTTTATTTGGTCTCTAAATGCTGAAGTTGTGAGGTTCATTGACATCAGTTTTTAGACTCCGTTCGTTTCGATTTCACTTCAGAGTCGCGTCAGAAGGATTTGAATCGCCGTAAAACGGGGTGGCGTGAACTGGGCAACTGCTGAACTGCAGGGAGTAACGTCACGCGGAAATCTTAGTTTAGTAGTTGCATAAAGAGGACGTTAACTAGACGGTCTCTTTAGGTTTGATACATACTGTATTCGTTCTCTATGAGTAATTTTATTTTAAGTCTTTATAGTCTTCTGAATCACAAATCCATAATGTTTCAAACCACTCTCGAAAAGTTTGGGATGAAGGTAGTGAGAAGACAGGAGGATGATATTTCCGAAAACGCTAAACAAAATTAACACAACTCGAGGAGATCCACATTCCTCTAATCTCACTCCGCTAAACAAGTTCTTTTGTGGAAGCTTTGGCTAGCACACTGAGGCCCCCTCGACCTTAGTTGATGTTGTTTTGTGCTGTCTCGAAGTATGCTTCGCATACGATAATGACTCAGGCCACAAAGAAATTACTTCTAGAGCGTTTTGCAATCCTACGATGAATATCGCTGCAACAAGCAGAACCAGTGCTTTAATTCAGCTCCAGATTGAACTCAGGATGAAGTAGACATTTCCTGCATAGCTGAAGAGTCCAGGCAAGAACATAACTTTGCAGATGAAAATTGTTTTTCCTCACACTTATCACTGCGACTAACTGCAACTTAATGCAAAAAAAAACGGTAAGCATACGGGAACGAACCGTCCAAGAACCATGTTACGAAGTTATCGAGTGGAACAAGGGGGGGGGGGGGGGAGGGGGGGACAGTCCTGCACAGTCGTCAAGGTCCATAGGCGAGCGCATCGACATCACAGTCGTCGTTCTCACTGCAAACTCAGAGCTCCCTTTCTGCACACTTCGAAATGCAGAACACATTCTGTGGTGTCATTAGCTATCTCCAAGTGCGTGTCAGCACTGGTGGGACCGAGGTTAAACCTGCAGAACCGTGGTATCGAGACTGGAGAGGTCGATACTTCGACATGCTGTTCGACCTGCGGCGTATGGTACTCCAATCTCTATTACAGAGACATCGGTAAAAGGCAGCGTTCAGTAAACAGCTGGCAGACTGCAACAAATCAGCTGCTACTTGATTGTAGCCTGCTATAATTACGTCGTTATCAATACTCGATTACTGCAAGAAACTCGTTTGCTTTGAGCAACATTAACTATGCAATATATTGTTACGTGCTTAGTACGAACAGGGGTTTATTTACAGAGGAATCGATCGAAGCAGGAAAGCGACGAAGCGTACGAGCGTCCTTCTGCCCTTCCTCCTGTTTTCCCTCTCCTGATCCGACCAACCGTTGATCATCTCTTTCCGTCTACGAAGGCGCTTGACATTTACCTCCGCGCAGAGGAAGCCCGTCGAGCGAGTAAAAAAGAACCTCTCGAATGAAATTGTTTGAGGCGCGCTACATGCACCACCTGAGACTGGCGTGACCGTCGACCACTTGCAGTGAGGCGTGCCATAACGTAATTCGGGTCGCTCATGCACTCCAACACTACAAACGGTCCAGTGTAGTGTGACAGCAAAAAAGACCACGCTTGCGTAGAGGTGTCCACAACCACACATGTCACCAGGAACATAAGAAACTTGTTGGTGTCGGCCGTCGTAGCGGCTCTTGGAACACTCTTGCGTAGATAAAATTCGAACGCGGGCAAGCTGGCGAGCTTCTTCAGCTCTACAGAGTGTGGTAGCAAGAAAAGGTTTATCATGAATGAAAAATGGCAGTATGGTGTCGAGGCCACAGCGAGGCGAGCGAGCATAGAGCAGGCAGAAGGAGCTGTAGCCAGTTGTCTCATGTTGCGCAGTGTTGTACGCATGAGTAATGAACGGGAGGACGCCTTTCCAGTCCTTATGATCTGCAGCGACGTACATAGGCAGCATGGTGGTGAGCGTCCGCATAGTTCGTTCTACCACACCGTTCGTTTGGGGATGATATGGCGTCGAGTGGCGAAAACTGCTGGCTCTGAGTCAGAAGTACTTGCAACTGGGCTTGTTGGTGCATATTCGTGAAAGACATAAGAGCGCAAACTGGCAACACGGACAAGGAGGGCTCGTCCTGTTCCCTTCCTTGTCCGTGTTGCCAGTTTGCGCTCTGAGTCAGAGTTCTTCAACAACGTCCGCTCTGATTTGGCGTCCACCGTCACTAATGAGAGCTGCAAGAGGGCCGTGCCGAAGAGTGACGAATCATAAAGTTGAATGGCTCAAGGGAACGAACACAGGAAGACACAGAGACAGAAAGAGCGCCTATGTGTCTTCCTGTCTTCGTTCTCTTGCGCCATTCAACTTTATGATGAACCAACTAGCCCAACAGCAAGTACTTCTGCAATGATGATTCGAAGTAGGAAATGAGATACTTCAGACGCAGTACCAGCTGGTATCGCGGCTGTCTCACAATAACGAGTTAAGTAATCTACGCACACAAGGATCCATCGGTTTCCTTTGGAGGACCTTGGAAAAGGTCCACGAAGGTCAATGCCAACTTGCCTAAAAGGGGCTGTTAGAGGCGTGACTGGCCGCAGTTTTCCTGGTGGACTTGAAGTCGGTAGCTTAAATCGCTGGATTTGCACACAGCTAGCTACATAGCGGTGGATAGTGGAACGCATCTTAGGCCAGTAAAAGCGTTGTTGTGTGCGGTGGAGTGTTCGGGCCACTCTTAAGTGCCCAGACGTGGCGTCGTCGTGCGTCATTTCACGAGCTTTGATGCGTAGGCTTTCTGGCACGACAAGAATCATGCGGTCTCCCCCAGAAGCGAAATTCTTCTTATAAAGCAATCCCTCGCGAATGCAAAAAGTGTTCATTATTGAATCTTTGGCGGTATCAAATAATGAGGTTAATGTTTGGTCTTTGTGTTGCTCAGATCGGAAAACTCGAAGATCAGGGAAGGCTTGTGAAAATGAAGCCAAGTATACATCAAAGTGCTGTCAAGCGATGTTTATTGTCTAGGGCCATAAAACTTATAAAATGATAGGTGAGTAAGATGCTTAAATAAATAAAAAAAGTGGGCTGATCTAATGAAATCAAGTAGTGAACGATGATATTGACCCTGTGTCCAGGCAATATAGGAATCCGGATTGTCCGGTGAGAGACCCACCGCCGCCGGGTGCCGAATTCTCGTCGGCTTCAGCGCCGGGCAGTCCCACAAGAGGTGGTGGATATCCGCCTCACAGTCTCTGATCTTGCAGACTGGACACCCGGGGCGGGGATATAAATCTTTGAAATGCGGCCACTTGCGTGTTGCATGCATCGAAGTTCTCGGCGTCGTAATGAGTCGTTAGAAGCGGCAAACGCGAAAGACAATCATCATCTGAGTGTTTACGACCTCTTTTATGCACCACAGTGAAATTAAGTTCTTGTAGGCGCAAAGCCCATCGAGCGAGCCGTCCACAGGGGTCACGAAGACTCACGAGCCAGCAAAGCGAGTGGTGGTCGGTCAAGACGGTCAAAGCATTCCCGTACAGATGGGAGCGGAAGCGCTGTACAGCGAAAACAACGGCGAGACATTCTAGCTCGGTAACCGTGTAATTATTTTCGCACTTACTCAACCAGCGACTGGTATATGCTTTCACATGCTGATTGTGGCCATGGCGTTGTATAAGTACAGCGCCGACACCGATACCACTTGCATCAGTGTGTACTTTAATTAGTGCTGATGGGCAGAAGTGGTATAGGATGGGGCCTCAGGTCAAAAGAAAGTTCAGATGACGCAAAGCTGTGTCACGTTCGCAGGTCCAACTGAATGGCGCATCGTTAAGCAGCAGACACGTGAGTGGGTAAGCGATGTCCGCAAACCTTGGTATAAAGCGTCGAAAGTACGAGCAGAGCCATAAAAAGCTCTGCAGCTCTTTTACTGATTGGGGCACCATAATACTTTTGAAACCTTCAATTTTATTGGGAACTGGTCGAAGACCTTCTTTATCGACTAAGAGACCAAGAACGACTGTTTCACGGTTCCCAAAATTACATTTCTTTGAATTCAGGACAAGACCAGCTTGTTCCATGCAATCAAGCACGATATCCAGACGGCTGTTGTGCTCACTAAATGTTTTGCCAAAAGTTACATCATCGTCCAAATAACAAATTTGCCACTTCAGTCCACGCAGGATTGTCTCCATGAACCGCCCGAATGTTGCAGGCGCATTACATAATCCAAAAGGCATAACGTTAAATTCATAAAGGTCGTCTGGTGTTATGAATGCCGTTCTTCTTTATCTGCAGTGTACACGGGGATTTGAAAGTAGCCTGATCTCAAATCAATAGAAGAAATGTATGAAACTAAGTGAAGACCGTCAATAGCGTCATCTATACATGAAAGCGGGTAGACGTCTTTCTTCGTTGCTGTATTTAAGCGACGGTAGTCAACACAAAACCTCCATGTGTCATCTTTTTTCCTAACAAAGATAACTGGAGCTGCCTAAGGAGTAGAAGATTCTCGAATAATGCCGCGTTTTAGCATGTATTGAACTTTGTCATCTGTTAACTTACGCTCAGTTGCTGAAACTCGATAGGTCTGGTGCATCAGAGGTGCGGACCCGGTGTTGATCGTGTGGTGAATACGACTGGCAGGCAGCGGTGTTGAGTCATTCTTGGCGAAGTCGAACACGATCACGTGCTTCAGAAGCAGTTACATTAGAATGTGACGCTCGGTTGTATAAAGAGACTTATTAATCATAGCCTTAACTTGGGTCTCCATATCTCTTTGCACGGGCTGCTCAATGACAACGCTGGTTAGCGCCGCGACGGAACTTGACGCCTCTTTCTCGAAACGGGCGAGTTTTAGGCCCTGAGGCAACACAGCTGGCTCTTCAGTGTGGTTGACTGTCCAACGCTCGGAGCGGCCTCTGACCACGGGAACGACGCAACTAGGCACGAGGATGCTCTTCTTAGAGCAGGTGAGTGTTGTAGGTTTTACTAAAGCTTCAGAAGATTCGCACTCATTGTGAATAGAGAAAACCCGTACGAATGCTGCAGATAAAGTTGGTACAGTAGTGTCTTCTTCCACCGCAAATGCTTCAAAATCGAGTGTCGAGTCATCCACAAGAGCCGAAACCAGTGTAGAATTCAAAGCAATCTCTCCCGTACGACACTCTAAAGTTGCACCACACTCATGCAGAAAATCAACCCCAAGAATCGCATCGTGCGTTGACCGAGGTAAGGTAGCACTCCGAATTCTGTTCGAAACGTTGGGCCACCAATAACAACATCCGAAGCACACACACCAAGTGGGAACAAAGATTCACCACTGACACCACGAGATAACGCTGCACGGTCACCACTAAACAATACTTTCCTGCCTAAACGGATCTTAAACCTTAAACTCATAACGGGTACTGCAGCGCCAGTGTCTACAAGAGCCATTGTTTTCACACCATCAATAAACACTTCCAATTTGTTCTTCAACATAAACACGGGTAGAGGTATGGACGTCATCGACTCGCCGGCGGCCTCATCTCCATCGGCCGCGTCTCCTAGTTTCCCGGAGGCGGAGGGGAAGCACGACGTCGAGGGGAAGGTGAGCGCCGTTGGCGCTGAGGTGGCGGCGTCATACTGCGACGGACTTTTTATCTGAGCCAGGCGTAAAGTGTGGAGCTCCCAAGGCCATTTCGACTGACACCGATTGCCTTCCAATGCCATTCTGTCCGAACGAAGCACCGTTTATATAGAGCAGTTCAATGATCTCAGTGCTTTTAGTGCTGAAGTGCTCCTTCTATGCGGTAAAGATTTATGGAGCATATATTACGTTCTCTCTTCTCAATTCACTCGGGACGCATCAGTGGTTTTTTGCATGATTTATGATTAGTTTTTATACTTTGTTTGCTTTTTTGCTTATAAAGGGTTTGCCTTAAACTGTGAAATGAATTCGTTGTATTTTTTTATTAACTGAACAGTGGAGACACAAGAGGAAAATAAGCCATATTCGCTGAACAAAAGTATTTAATTATACAGTTTCCGAAACAGACCATTCTAGAGGTCGAACTTACATGCCGACCCAAGAGTTTTATCCAGCAGTAACTTGCACTGCCGATTGTCTGCAATGTTAAGATTTTCTGTAGTGGCATCAGTTTACAGCTGAAGAAAAAGGTGCATGTGATTACAGTAAAATTTCAAAAGACTGCATTGCGACCGCGGCACACGTTTGAAATGGTCAATGTTTGATAAATTACAAATCACGAATTACAAATTACAAATTACAAATTACAAATTACAAATTACAAATTACAAATTACAAATTACAAATTACAAATTACAAATTACAAATTACAAATCACAAATTACAAATTACAAATTACAAATCACGATAGACGATTGACGATAGACGATAGACGATTGACGATTGACGATAGACGATAGACGATAGACGATAGACGATTGACGATTGACGATTGATGATTGATGATTGATGATTGATGATTGATGATTGATGATTGATGATGGATGATGGATGATGATTATAATGAATTTTTATGGAGCAATGGCATCTGCAGCCACACAGCGCCATGGCACAAGGTGTTTTTCGTTTTCTGAAGGTAAGGTCAAAGACCAATTTCCCAAGCATTTCACCGTTAATAAGCCGAGTATCCGGCCAGGAGTAGCTTGGGAAGCTCAGTATAGCTTTACTGATTCGATTAAAAATCCTAAATTTATATTGAGATATTTGTCCTATAAAACAACAGAAGCCAAGCGACACGGATATTGTGTACCAGTGACTCATACAGAATCTCTCCAGCGTGCTGTATTAAGGCACTAAGACAAAAATTGAACCAGACAACGTGCGCGAACTAACAAAGTAAAGTGGTTGAAGTCGGCGCATGTCCTGTTTCGTCTCTTTTCTTCACTTGTTTGACGTACGTAGTGAGTAAGTACAACGTGCCCAATGCATCAGGAGGAACACCCAACTAGCCACCATGGTAGCTTTGCGATAGTTACTCTTTTTTTTATTGGAATTCATGCAAACGTGACTCCTCCCACGTCGACGCCGCTCAAAATACAGATGTCTCTTTTGCAAAAAAAAAAACAAAACTTTCATGCAGAATAGGAATGAAGCATTAATCATCCTTTTCTCTTTTTTGCTTTTCTCCTTTCAACCGATGTACCACTACTACCACCACCAGCTAACCATTGTCGTAACTCAGGAATGCATAATAAAGCTGTGGCAACGTTCCTATTTAAAATACAGTGTTTTCTAAAAGTGAGTACTTACTCGCGATTGTTTCAAAGGACATAGATTTTTTTCTTCGAAATTTGCACCAAAATGATTCTTAAGTACTTGTACCGCCCCCTTTCGGCTCGATATAGAATGTGTTGGATAAGGCCAACTCCCTGTAAACCTGGCACACAGTGCCACGAACCCTTGACGAGCCAGAAATGACTGCGGACTTGTGGCCCGACTGTCTCGTCACTGTCCGTGGAGAGGGCTAAAGGCTCAGAGTTGTCTTTGTAACCGCTCTGAAAGATAAATGAATTGAATAAAATTCATCCGTACAAATTGACTTACACATTTTTAGTACCTCCCCTCCAACGAAATTACATTTCTCGCTTAAATCTAAACTGTGTAGCGCACTGTTAATTGCGTTCGGTTCCTGAACATCTGTCTGGGATTGGAAAACGATAGGGCGGATCACATTTTTATGGAGCCGAAAAAACAATGTGCTGAAATCTCACGCCACGTAATATAACCACAGGCTGTCGGATTCAAACCAAACAGCTTCGCTACCTCGTGCCTCATAATTCATGGTTCGCACATAAAACCCTGTTGTCAAATAAATACGCTCAAATGATAGCATTCAAGCAATAGGTGACCTTCTATTCAGATCAGTACTACTTCTGGTCTCCAAGTACACGTTTTGGTGACATCTAGGTTAAATGTCTTAAGTGTGTATAGGGCGTACTTTTCGCAAGTCGCCAAGTTAAAGAAAACAGCCAGAAGAACCGGCCATAAGACGGTTAGAAACTGAGTAAGAACCGAGATGTCACTTCTATCAACTGAAGATGTCTAACGCACTTTTACTTCTGCAATCACACAGACACGCAAAAACAACCTACCAGGCCTTTGACAGCTAGTTCGGCTGAAATATTTGTTTTCCTTGTGCTCGATGGCACTGAAGCAGTACATATAGCTTGTCAACCTACGTCTCTTATACTAGAACGGTTTATTATACTAGAATGATTTATTTTTCTGGAATGGGGAGAGGTGGTAACAATCGAGTGAAATTTTACAACTCAAACTGGGGTACAACCCGCCGCGGTGGCTCAGTGGTTAGGGCGCTCGACTACTGATCCGGAGTTTTTTTTTTATTCGAAAATGAAACTGAGCACAATTCAATATGTACAATAATAACTGGACCCATAGCCAGGGGCTAGTTTCGGGTTCAACACAATACAATACAACATATTTGCAGCACGCGGAAACGAACATTTCTATTCCTAAAATGAAAATTAGAACGTTATAAGATTTACGGAGAAAAAATACAGGAATACAAACAAAACGCTCACAAAAAACATATTTCTCTTCGAAACAAAAAGTAAAAATTCATACCATATACTTCACATATTCATCAGGAACATTTTGAGGGATTGTACAAAATTTGTTTCTGTTTTAACCTCATTAGGAATGCCATTCCAGATTAAAACTCCATTGAATTCTAATAATCTTTGCCCGTAAGTATTGTGACAGGCGGGCAAATTGAAATGTTTTGCACTAGCAGCCCTAGTCTCCCTTTTAGGAGTTATAAAGATACTGTGGGGAAGCGGTTCATTGAGCTGTAGTATTTTATGAATTGTCTGGGCTATCTTTAATGTATACATGGAATGGAAAGGTAGAATGCCGGTGGACTTGAAAAGTGGTTCAGTAGAGTCAGTATATTTTGAATAAGTAATTATTCTTATCGCTCTCTTCTGCAATCGGATTACAGGTTCGAGATATGTGGGGTATGTGTTACCCCATGACTCCATGCAGTAGATTAGCTGGCTTTGTATAAAAGCAAAGTAGAGTATTCGGAGTATAGAGAAATTAAAGCGTTCTCGCGCTTGTTATAAAATATGAAAACCATATGCCAGCTTTGAGCAAACTTGCTTTACTTGATTCTTCCAGTGCATACCAGAATCAAAATATACGCCAAGATATTTAAAACTGCTTCTTGTATTGACTGGTTATTTAAATACAAAGCAACATTTTGGTAGTTTAATTTTTTTCCCCTAGAGCGGAACAAAGTATATTTGGTTTTCTGAATGTTAACGGAGAGGTGGTTGTTAGTAAACCAGTTAAGAACCATTTCCATCTCTTCGTTTATCTTTTTGTTGAGTTCATCGATTGTGTCTCCTATAAATATTAAAGCTGTGTCATCAGCGTACATCACTGCTTGAGAATGTTTTAGTATAGACGGGAGGTCATTTACATAAAGCGAGAAAAACATTGGTCCCAGGACTGAGCCCTGTGGTACCTCAGTCAGCACGACCTGCACCCCAGAAATCACGTTATTCATTACAACATGCTGTACACGGTTTGTAAGGTAACTATTGAAAAAATCTAACATTTTCCCTCGGAAGCCATACTTACTGAGTTCATCAACAAGGATTGTATGATTAACCGTATCGAATGCCTTTTTAATATCTAAATACACCACTATGGCAATCTTATTATCGTTGAGGGCAGTATTTATCATTTGCGATAGGACAAGGACTGCGGATGCTGTTGATCTATGCGGCGTGAAGCCATGCTGACTTGGGCATATAATATTAAACTTACCTATAAATTTCTTTATGCGTATACATAGTATTTTTTCTAAAACTGTATTGATGACACCAAGGACTGAAATTGGCCTATAATTACTCGGTTCCGACAGTTCCCCTTCTTTATGGATAGGCACGACTTTAGCTACTTTTAGTCTTGCAGGAAATATTGAACCTTCTATAGAGTGCGTAAATAGGTGTAATAGGTGCATGGCTAATATGTCAATATTATCTTTGATTATTTTTACTGGAATGGCGTCCAGACCCGGGGATTTGCTTACTTGAAGTGTGCTTACCACACTAACAATTTCGCCCAGCTCGAGCTCTTTCATTACAAAACTATTTATAACAGGGTTTATAAGATTGCTAGGATCAGTTATCGGGATCAGCTGCTGGGCTAAAAGAGGCCCGAAATTTACAAAGTAATCGTTAAATATGTCTGCCACATCCTGATCAATTACATCAGGTTGTACTTGTTCCTTAGAGGTAGGGCGAATAGCATCCTTTACGATGTTCCACATTTTCGCTGTATTTCCATTTGCTTGCTGAATAAGGAAGGAGTAATATTCCTTTTTTCTTTTTCTTATCATGGAGACTGTGGAATTCCTAAGGAGCTTAAATTGGGTAAGGTAATATTCATTTCTTTTATTCTGTTTCCATTTTTTATACCAGTACTTTTTTCTTTAGATCATCAAGAATGGATTCTGGCATCCACGGGCAAACAGGTTTCTTGTAGTTTCTTATGCATGTTTTCTCTCTACATTGTGCAATTATACTTTGAAGGGCGTCAATAAAATTGTTAAATTCTGTGTCAACATTACCGTCATATGCAGCAGAGAAATCTGTTTGTTCCAGTAAGTTGCGAAGTAAGCCATGATTTATTTTTTTATGATGTTTAGTGTGATTATGCTTCACACCCTCTGGAGCCTTATTTTCCACGGCAGCAAATATTGGCAAATGGTCGGAAATTGGAACAGAGCACACACCAGCACAAACAATGTTATCCCTGCTACAAAGGACATGGTCAATCAGTGTACTTGTGGTGGTGGTAATCCGGGCAGGTTCAGCTATTAGATTATGTAAGTTGAAGGATTCCAGCAACAATGTGTAATCATTTTGTGTGTCTGATGTGGCATCAATGTTAAAGTCACCAACAATAATAATCCTACCGTTAGGCCCACGCGATAACGAAGTGAGGGATGTTTCAAACCTTTCAGTGAAAGACCCCAGTGATGAACTTGGGGGCGGTACACCACTCCAACTATTATGCCATTTGCCAGTTTGATAAAGAGTGCTTCTATACAATCGTCGCTAACAGATGCTGTAGAAAGGGCCCGAAATGCAATGTTTTGTTTAATGAATAAGGCTACACCACCTCCTCTTGCATGCGACTCCCGTGGGAGTGACAATAATTTATAGCCGGGGATTGAAATGGTCTCATTTTTCCTCAACCAAGTTTCACTTAAAGCAATTAAATCGAAAGTAGACTTATGGCGAGAAATATATCCAGTCAATTCATTAAGGTTTTTACGTAGGCTTCGAACATTACAGTGTAGAATTGAGAATGTGTCCCCGTTTTCTATCAGTTCTTCTATTTGAGAAATAGTGTACGGCATTTTCTGCCTTTAAAAAAAAACAAAGAACACAAAACAAGATGCTACCCTTGATTCGGTCAGTCTACTCTCCCTAAGTCGTCCTCTGACGCAATGTGTAGGACAGACGACTTTTCCACTTCCCTCATCAAGATTTTTCCTTGTTCCACCCAAATGAACTTCCAGCCTTTGTCTTTCTTGTGTTGACGGGCTTTGGTGAGTAGACGTTTAGTTTCCACACAGAGATGCTCATTAATATACACTGGCTCCTCGCCCTCGAATCCCAGATCCCCGGAATTGATCCTTTTCTTCCTAGCAGCAGCAATCAATCTATTTCGGGCAGTCTTAGTACAAAACTTCACAATAACGTTAGGTTTACCCTTATCTTTCGACCGCACACGGTGAACCACATCGATGTCACCCTCCGAGACAGAGGCACCAAGGTTGAGCGCAATGTCCCCAACCGCCTTCCGCAGTTCTTCGTCTTTAACCATAGGTAGCCCCCGAATTTCAACGTTCATGC
The DNA here is from genome assembly GCF_052857255.1 of Amblyomma americanum. NCBI lineage: Eukaryota > Metazoa > Arthropoda > Arachnida > Ixodida > Ixodidae > Amblyomma > Amblyomma americanum. The sequence continues at coordinate 81,847,678 of NC_135504.1, forward strand.
TCCTGCTATACTGCTTTAGTTCCACAATCTCCTTCCTGGCTTCTCTGAGTTCTTCGCTTAGCCGTTCGGTTTCTATTTTGCTACTGGCGTTCTGACTCTTCACCTCTTCAAGCTCTTGACGGAAGCCTTCAACATTCTTTCTGAAATTCTCAAATACACTGTTTATATGGTTCATGGATTCACAGGCGTCGGCAAGTTCCTTTCTCATCTCGGCATTTGAACTCGTCACTTTTGCTACATCGCTCTTCATTTCTTTGGCAAACATATCAAGCCTTACTACCAGATCTGTAAGGACTTTTACATCTTCTTTTATACTATTAGGCTGCTTCTCTGTAATGGTTGCTGCAAAATCACCATGCTGTTCACTATTACTTCTATTCATGTTACTGTTCAGTGGCAGCAGTGAAATACTGTGCTAACACGACCATCCAAGGCAATCAAAGGAAGACACATGAACGTCACAACACACTTTTTGGCAGCAGCAGCGGTAGGAGCGCATAGGCTTATTCTACTGAAAAACCAAAAGGTATTCCACCAACCTGTGAATACAGAAGCACGTCGCATTAACGTCCGGCCTCCGTCGCCGCTGCTGCCAAAGTGATTAGGCCAGCCAAGATCAACGCCCACGCGATGTGGCGATAACAGTCCCGTCTTCGCAGTTCCGTCGGAAGATGGCAGCTCCTACAATGGCGGGAAGCGCGAACACGCTGCGTCGTTGAAGAATGCGCTGCACATTTCCAAGTCCGGAGTGCTGTTCCCAGATCTTCTCCGCCAGGCAAGCTTGCTTCTGTGTCAACGTAAGTCCTCGTCGGGATAGGTGTAGATCAACGGGCACCTGTGAATACAGAAGCACGTCGCATTAACGTCCGGCCTCCGTCGCCGCTGCTGCCAAAGTGATTAGGCCAGCCAAGATCAACGCCCACGCGATGTGGCGATAACAGTCCCGTCTTCGCAGTTCCGTCGGAAGATGGCAGCTCCTACAATGGCGGGAAGCGCGAACACGCTGCGTCGTTGCGTCGTTCCCGGGTTCGAACCCGACCGCGGCTGCTGCATTTTTATGGAGGAAAAACGCTAAGGCGCCCGTGTGCTGTGCGATGTCAGTGCACGTTTAAGATCCCCAGGTGGTCGAAATTATTCCGGAGCCCTCCACTACGGCACCTCTTCTTCCTTTCTTCTTTCACTCCCTCCTTTATCCCTTCCCTTACGGCGCGGCTAAGGTGTCCAACGATATATGAGACAGATACTGCGCCATTTACTTTCCCCAAAAATTAATTATTCTTATTATTATTATTATTATTATTATTATTATTATTATTATTATTATTATTATTATTATTATTAATATTATTATTATTATTAATATTATTATTAATATTGGGGTGCATTCGGGTCATATTTCACAGTGGAAGGCAGCTCGCTATAGGCGCTGGTTTTCTGAGGGACATAAAACACTCTAGTATTAGCACATTATTTTTTAAGCGATATGTAAATGGTGGGTTCTCCTGGAATACTTGTACGAAATCAGACTTTTTTTTCGCATTTATTGCAGTTATTTCGGTGCGTATATTACCATCTGCTGAGCAGCACTTCCATGTCCGTGCAAGACCTGCCTGCCTCTCACATGTACACCCCAACAACATTCATTCAGTGTCATGGAATTCATTTTAAACGCTGAAGATCCTCAAAGCATGGCGTCGTCCGCGTGGGCAGTGCGTGAAACAATGATGCCGATGCCTCTCATGAATAAAGCCGAAAGTTTGGATGGTTAGATAAAGCTCGTAATGAAAAAATAGTGCCAAAGGAACACGATGGACGGAAAAGGAACGATGAAGCGCTATAGCACTTGTCTCTCGTGTCCTTTTGTGCTATTTTTTGTTCATGAGCCTCTCATGAGTGCCTGTGTTTTCGGCTTTCATCTGCAAATAAAGATGTTCGGCCTTTGATTCAAATTAAGCACCGTCGCAAGTAAAAAGCCTGGAAATAATTTTAATATTATCAGTTGAGAGATTATCCCTTTGAGATGAGCACAACCTGATAATACCGTACTTTTCGTACCGTATAATCAGTTTGGGCACAAGAAAAGTAAGTATTTTAGAGGGCTTATTTTTCAGCAAGAAAATTGTTTTAAATAAATTTTTAACACACAAAATCGGATTTTACCCGAATAAGAAAAGCCCTGAATTCACACAGTATACTTTGTTTGCTTTTTTGCTTATAAAGGGTTTGCCTTAAACTGTGAAATGAATTCGTTGTATTTTTTTATTAACTGAACAGTGGAGACACAAGAGGAAAATAAGCCATATTCGCTGAACAAAAGTATTTAAATATACAGTTTCCGAAACAGACCATTCTAGAGGTCGAAATTACATGCCGACCCAAGAGTTTTATCCAGCAGTAACTTGCACTGCCGATTGTCTGCAATGTTAAGATTTTCTGTAGTGGCATCAGTTTACAGCTGATGAAAAAGGTGCATGTGATGTGCATTGCGACCGCGGCACACATGTTTGAATTGGTCAATGTTTGATAAATTACAAATTACAAATTACAAATTACAAATTACAATGATTACAATGATTACAATTTGTTCAGAGGTCGGGCTCACCGCCCTTCGCTGTGATTTATCGCGCAATTATCGCCAGCGCATTTAAAGCTCTACAAGCGCGCGCAAAACAAGGGTGCTCTATGACCTGCTAGGTAGCCCCACTGCTCGTTTCGATTCAGTCTATGGCTTAAAAAAAAGGTTAAAAAAAAGCAAAATTGTGTGTCTCTAGACCGCACCCCTTGCAGGTTGTTCCTTTTGAAGAGGCGGTAGAAGGCGAAATTAACTAGCATTATTAAAGTATTCTCTCGTTTGTTTTCTTATTCGAGTTCGTTATATTTAAGCTAATGCCACTTAAACGCGATATTTGTGGTCTGGAAAGACCACTTATTGACGCCGCAGCCGAGATTCACGTGTACTCGTTCATATGCGCCAGCTGTTGTTTGTACACTATATCTACTTTTTCAACCAGAGTAACCTTTCGCTTTAACATACGGTTGTTCGAGGTCGTTAATACGCGTTTGCAACAGGAGCAATATGGGTTGGTCAGGCCAAAATAAATTACCGCCTTGACTCAAGTAACCTTCCGGATAGGTCGCAGGCGGTTCTGTAGCAGAGGACTGATTAGATCAGGAAGTCTACGGCGATGATGCCACCGCAGCTGGCACAGAACACTCTGAATTGGGTAGATAATGCGGAGGCCTTGGCCCTGCACTGGGCGTAATTAAGCTCTTGCAGCTGATGATGATGATGTTCTGGACAGGATTTTCTTATGTCTTCTGAGGATACATATTTGCTCTCTTCGTAACAAAAAAGTGGCTGGGAGAAATAGCGCTTGTCAGTGTCTTCACCTTTCTTTCGTCCTTGGTTGCGCTGCAGCCTATCAAAGTAGCCAAAATTTGCGAAAAAGCAAGCAAAAATGTCTTTCGTTTACACCTCCTCCATGGTGGCTGTTAAGTCGAGAGACTCGAAACGTTTCCAAAAAGATCCACTGTGCCAGGTGCCTCATGAAAGCGAAGTTCTTGTCGTGGATAAGAAGCCCGTATTTGCGAAGCCTGGGAGTGTTTTTTGAAGAGAAAGTGTGTCTTATTTCGAGCCTGCCCACAGTGCCGAGTGAGATCGGCAACAATAACTCGCCGCCCACCATAATAGTGTTAATCTGCATCTCAGGTGTGTGCCGCGATGTTAAATTTAGAGACTAGATGTTGGGTCAGTCCTTACCGCGGAAAGTTCCCATTTCTCTGAGATATGCTCTCTTTGGCGGACATTAATATCTGCCATCTCTAGAAAGTAATTCGGCACCGTCACCGGCAACAAAAATACTCTTAGGTGAAAAAAAGATGTGCCGAAATAAAATCAAAATTAAACAAAACGGAGGCAAAGCTTTATGACAAAACCAGACTGCCAGGCATCAACCTTCGGTTGCAGCGCCAGAGTTTGATAAAGATGACAAAGGCGAAAGTATATGGTATAAAAAAGAGCAGCGTAGGGAAGAGGAGCGGGAGGAAATGAATGATGTACTGTACATTATTACCGTTCATCCTCAGTAGGACAACGAGTAGATGCTCTCTAGTTGAATAAAATAGTAAAAAGAAATGTCAGCTCAGTAAACGGCTGGTCGAGGCTCTCTGGTTATTCAAGAATTTAAAACCAAACGAGTTGGCATCGCGTGAAAAGGGTGGCAATGTGCAAGGCCAACTGAAACTCGGAAACCTAAGTGAACAGAACAACATTAAAAAAGGAGGCCCTAACCTATGATCACTCCCAAGGGCTTCCCCAAGGACTAGCTGACGCGCGGGAACAAAAGTTATATCTACCCCTTTGCCGCACAGAGAAGACGCACTCGCAGCCTACACCATTGCCTCCAATCTACAGGGGAACAAAACTCATTTCGCAATGGAATTCCTGCGTTTGCGCCCTTTTTTTTCCTTGCAACGTTTCTTAGTTTGCTTTATCGCAGGCGCGCAGCAAGATACGGTAGAGCGTGTCTGTGCTCTTTATCGTGGTCATTTATCAGCGCCTTGTTTGGTAAAGACCTGGTGCCCTTCATTCTTTCTGCTTTGAAGCTTCGTTTTCTGGCCGCCTTTTCTTTTGGCAAAACTCAGCTTTGTGTTGCTTCATTTCTGCAGCTCCTATCTTTTCACGAGACTCAATAGCTGTCTTGAGGCGCACACGAAGATAAGAGTGGTTTGAGAAAGGATGCCGCTTTTTCGGAGAGCGGTTCCTCCTACGTCTCCGTTTTGCCTCTTGCGCTTCCGGATCTGCCTCCCTTTCAGCAAGAATCGAAGATATAAAAGACAAACGCGGTGGAATTGGTGCACGATTGGTGGAAACGGGTACGATACAGCGAATGGAATCGGTCTCGGACTTCGCCTGGCTGCACACAGTTATTGGTTTCGCGTTCAGCATTCGCCCCTCTCCCTTCACCCTCCTCGCTTCCTGTCTGGTATTTTCTTTGTTTTTTCAACTTTACTGCTTCCTTTCTTTTCCACCCTTTTCCTTTCTTTTCCACCCGCATAGCCCTGTCGAAATAAATGTATTCAATCACAGACCCTTCTAGGTATCGGGGTCATTGATGGCGCACTCTCGATCGAGAGCACTGAATTCCCGTTCCAAATGTTCGTTATGGCTTCAGCCCACTTTCATAATAGTAGGCCTATTATAACTCTTTAATACAGTTGTCTCTGTTAACACTCCCTTTTACTAGCAGGCGAGAGCAAAAGTTTTGTGCCGCACAAAGGTTACTTAAATTAACCCGGAGGGAGTCCCCGATAATGCTCACGTTCTGTAGCAGTTGGTTTCTTTACCTTTTTTTTTACAGTGACAGCTCTTAAAAGGGTACAGACACAAAGTGTTTGGATGTGCGTTTTATTGCTCTGGAAAGACACATAGCATTCATGAAAATATCCCGCCGACACCAGTGCGCAGATAAATAATTAATTAAAAACCTTTCTGCACCTGCAGTTTTCATCTCAGTGATGACAGCGCTGAACAGCACCTACACGTCGCTGTCGACCAGCCAACCTGGACTACCCGTACACTGATGACGCCGGCGTCGCCTGCAAGCACTGGCTCTTCCTTCGGACTACTGGATTCCGTGACGTAACAAAAGTTGGGGCTGGTGCACCTTGACTTTACTCGATGCCTGCAGAAATGCCGTGCGTCTTCTAGGACAACGTGCAAGTTCATATTAAATTATGTTAGACTCTACGCCTGCGACTGAAACTTGCTACAAGGCTTCTACTCACACCCATAAAACAAAGTATGTCGTCTGTTTCCCATCACAAGTTTGTGTCTGTGTGCGCCTTTAAGGCCACGCTTCCTGTTAGTGTCGCGCCGTCGATGATGACCTAGCAAGCAGTGCGAGGAGAAACCGGGAGAGGGAAGTGTAACGCGCCACGTAGTTTTACTACAGCGTAATGAAGTCGCACATGACGTCCTGACAACGCGCCACACTAGTTGATCCTAACACAATGCCGTCACGGGACACAAAGGCAAACCACACACACTCCATAAAAACCCGGCGCCATTTTGTCTTCTACAAACGTTGGTTGCCCGCCCTACATATGTGAATAAGGGACCTTGGGTCGCCGTGCCCGACGCTGGCACAATCGGACGCACTGGCACAACAGAACTCACTGGCACAACAGACCTGGCAGTCCCTACATAGCAGTTACTAAACACCCCGACTGGCATCAGCCTTTGGCACCCCCATATAGCTGTAGCTGCGATTCGCATCACCACAAAGGTAATCAACAGGTGAATTTTCTCCTCTAGACTTAAATTCTTAAGCAACAAAGTGAAGCTATATGACTGCCTGATCAGTGAAACGAGACGGTTGGTTCGCTTTGAAGAGGCTAAAATTGAGAAGCAAAATATTGAACTTATACTGGAGTGTTCCAAGTCTACCTCAATACGCGAGGCCCCGCCTTATGATCGGGCTTATGATCTTGCAGCTGCATTGAAAAACTGAGGCCTCGCTAGTAACTTATGGTATAGATGGATGGTACCTTGGTATACTTATGGAAGTACATCTTATGGTATATCTTATATGGTATGGTACACTTCGATACTTCCAGACACTGAAAAAAGTAAAGACTATGCAGTTCCAAAAGCTTTCCAATTCTTACTCGAGCGTGCCATCTGGATTGGGACTAGGCTTCAAGCACGGCGATCTGGAAAAAAAAGGTCATTTGCATACTCCATCGAACGGTCCCAGTCGATTTGCCCGCGTACGTAGCCGTGCCGCCCAACCGTTTGCCCTCGTAAGCTCGATTAACCGTGCGGCGCAAGTGGCTTTGCGAGACCACGGTTGCTTGTGCTTGGTTTTACGGCCATCAGCAAAGATGCAAAGTCGAGCATTCTTGCCATCGGCGCGCAAGTATTTCAGAAGGCACGTCAGCACATTTAGAAAGGAAATGCGCACGCACCGGCACTCTGCCATTTCAGAAGCACGAGAGATAATGTTGTTCAACGCTGACGAGGTCCCTGTTTACAAAACAAGCAAAAGATTAAAACTGACCTCGATGCAGCCTGACAAGCGTTACAAACAACACGAAGAAGCCAAAGGAGAAACGAGAGAAATAGAAAGCACAGAAGCAGCTCTCAAACTTGGAGAAATTTGTTTAAAACGCACAGAAGGCTTTTCTCTCTTTTTATGAGACGCAGCAGAACAGTGCAGTAGCCGACCGAAAAAAATAATGAGGGCCGATTTCTATAGTTGGCCCAAATGCGAATTACGTGCTCTAGCACTTCGATTTTCACTCCGGTTCCGGTGTTCAGATAGCGATAATGGATCAATGTCCATATAACCGGAATCGGTCATTCTCTGTTTTGCATTCATAGATCGCAGGGAGTCGTCATACCTGTTGAGTTGAGGAAAGCACGACCAGCAACCGGTTCATTACCCGGGCAGGCGAACACTGGCCCGGGCCCAGAACGAGCTCGCGCGACACGCACAGCGTGCCTCACGCGATCGCACAGCCAGGCGCGTTGTCGGCCTAGCCACATGCAGTGGCTAGGCTACTACCTACAACATCTCCCCTGAAACAGTCTCTTGGGCGGCATTACACAGCGTCCGCTCCTGGTGTGACGTTCCGCAGAGGCGTTCACACAGGTCGCGCGTTCTTCTCGAGAATTTCCGTCCAGAGGCGCCTCGTCCACGTTTGTCTGTATACATAGGTGCCTCGTTGTCTCCACCTCCTCTCCCAGATTTGAGAAAAGGAGCAAGATGGGTCCGATTGCGCCGCATGGTGCCGTCTCCAGTGTCCACGATGTAGGATCGAGGCTCGTCAGCGGGCCTCCGCACGTTCCCTGTCCTCTTCAGGTCCGTGACCCAGACTTGATCCCCCTCGAGAAAAATTGGAAGCTGACGCACGCCATGTCGCTTGTCTTATGGTGAATTCCAATCGCAGGCCCGGAGCGGTCTGCACGCTGAATCCGGCGCAGAGCGCGGGACCTGAAACTGCGATTGGAGTACACTTGCTCTGGCCAGAGCATGTAGGGCGCCGCTATCGCCGCTGAAAAAGAACGTCACGCAAACTTCCGGTCGGATCCGTTGATTTCGGCGCAGCAGTCCCGACTGCACCACGGAGTAATCTCGGCTCGGCAACCGCTCCCTGTCAACGATTAGAAAACGCGATTCATGCCTCAGATCTGCGTTTGGAATATAGTTGCTCCGAAAAGAGCAGAAAACGTTGCTCCCGAAGTGCTCCAACTCTGCGATTGGAAGTCACCATTAGTCCCTCGACGCTGCTGCACCCGTTATCCTTCTTCAAAATTCCAGAGTTTAGTGGCGTCTGGCAAGTGGAGAACCAGCATTACGGAAGTGACGGCAAGCTTTGTCCTCAACCGCCTCCCCATCAGTAGTTCAGAGAGGCTGTAGCCGTTTTTGTGTGGTGTTGACCTGTAGGATAGAAGGGTCAGGTACGGGTCCTGAGTCTTTTTCAATGAAGACTTGGTGATTTTCGCCGCAGCTTCGGCGAGTCCGTTGCTCTGGTGGTTGTGTGGGCTTGAGGTGACATGCGTGAAGCCGTATTCACGAGCAAACCTGTTAAAGTCGGAAGAGGAAAACTGCGGACCATTGTCCTGCACTCCTGGCGCAGTAGCTCTGCGGACGAGTGATGCGGCAATGGCCTGAGATGGCAGTTGCTGCCATCGGCGGGGCTTGTGAGACCCGGGTTTCTAGCGAAGACCAACCTGTCGCTATCAATTATTAATTGAACTGCCACCTACCACGGTGGGCAGTTTGCTCACAACTTAGTGGGCAGGTTGCCAGGTGCATAGGTTGCGTAGGCTCATATATTATATACACACAAACACACATGAAGGAAGGCAACATCCTGTAGAATAAAGGAAAACACAGTGGAATATTTCTATTTTTTGTGGTGCTAATCAATGGCAAAGTAAACGTGTAATTATTACATGGCTTAAAGATAACTGATTAGAAAACAGAATAAAAAATAACCACATGCCTCCAGCGAGCAGGTTGACCACATCACGATGGGCAGCCTGCCGCAAAGGAGGCTTCATACAAACAAACACACCAACAAACAGCGCCAAAATGCCGGGAATGGTCATTATAAGTGGAAGTGCGCTTACAATACAATATTGTATGTTTTTGAAGCGACCCTAAATCCTTTCTCTCGGCGTTTCATGAGCAGTCTTTTAAGCAGTGTCGTCCTAATTCATCGCGCTTATTGTCCTAAAGCATTTGCTTACTTTTAGCCTTGCACCCATGTGTTCGAAGCCGTGCGTTATTTTCGCACGCAGAATGAAATACTGCCCTTTTTTATTGTATTTGAACGCAGCACTATGCCTCCTCAGTTCACTTGAGGTACTCTCTCTGCGGCCGACGTTATCGTGCCGACGCAACCTTTTCCCGTATTAGCGTCCCTCCATAATGTTGTTAACCCCCCCCCCTTTCATATAATGACGTTTTCATATCTATATTCCCTCCCGAAGCGGTGAATCGTCGATATCCCAGAAATATTCCCACTGCTTTAATCTTGCGCTCTTTGATGGATGCCTTTCGTCATTAAGGCGGCTCGACCCAACACAGGCGTTCCTTAACGCTCTCTAATCGCATTTATTGCAGTAAAGACATCTTTTTATAACAGACTTTCTGGAGTTGCAGAGATAAACGCGTTAGTAATCCTGAAAAAAGAAAAACTAAATAATATATAGATCGGGTGCCTTTCTTAGCGTGTCGATTGCTTGGTGACCTAGTTATGAGGAGGGGGAGTAGGAGAGGAGATGAAAAAATCTAATAAATTGCACTGTAGATATTTTTTCTTTCTTAAAAAAGCAAGCTACTTGACTCGAGTTGGTATCGACTCCATTTTATTGCAAAAACCTCTTTTGTACCATAAAATGAAATTAAGAGCCAATTTCTGAAAACATCTCAGAATGGTGACAGGTGTGATTGAGATCACTGAAAACTTTATATCTTGTCATTATTAATCACAGTGCAGTGCAACGAGTAAGAAAAACATTACCTCGACGGCGACCACTCAGAATCCATTTCGTAATATTTCCTTGAAGTTATTTTTCATACCTAAAAGTTCTGAGTGGAAGATTGTTCTTAAGATGCTTTTCACGAGCAATGCAAAGGACGTCATTACTGCTTAAGCGCGACGAATATTTTTCTGCACCATGCATGAAGATTGTGAACCGGGTGTCCTTGTATCCGTTCAGTTCCTGATATCAAGCAACAAGCTGCTTTGCCGCCGCCAAAAGTTACTCACAATACAAGAATGTCCAGCATCTGCATTCGTGTTACACAGATGGCTCGTGAATAGTCTAGGGGATAGGTGCACTGGTCGTTGCTGCAAAGTTTGCAGCCGTCAAGCCGAAGACGCTGTGGTTAATTTTTTCTGCGGGTGCTGGAATTGCATTTTCCTGCACTGTCACTGAGCTAACAGAAGAGGTCCGTTGGGGTAGTTGGTGCCTACTGAGTGGCTTCGACGTGGTAAATAGGACGCAAAAAACACAAGACAAAAAAAAACGTTTTACAGAGGAGACAACGCCATTGAAATGCTTTCTGAGTTGATTTCCTTTTTCGAAGAACGCAGGACGGGTGTTATAAAAGAGCATTTTTTCCTCTGTACACTCACATTCTGAAAGCAGACGTCAGTCCAACAATATGGCTTGATTCGCCGCAAAAATCAAAGCAAGCTGATGTCGCTCATGAAACTTAAAGAATATGGAGCATGAACAAACTGTAGACGATCTCCTAAAGTGCGCGAAGAATTGCAGTGACAAAAGTGTCCTGTTCCATTTTTCCAAAGAGTATTTCATAAGATACTCTCGTACTACCTTTCCTTGCTTGGCGGTTTGTGCCCTGTGTCGTATTCATTCACTCTGCCTGTTCATGTTCAATTTGACTGGGCCGGGCATCCCAGACGATAACTGGGCATCTGTCGCCTATGAAGTCACGCCGCCTGCTGCTCAACTGCCCAATGCAGCAGCGCCTTGGTTCACGGTGATGACAGCCGTTGTTCGGTTGGAAGATTCCATTTTGTTCTATTATCAAATTGCCTACGTATCTGGCACCGGAAAACAGCTTTTAAATTTCTACCTTGGCTAAGAGCCCTACACCTTATATCTCTCATATGCAAAAATCCTAGCCTCGAAAGGTGGAAAGTCTGCGTTGCAGACAAATATTTCAGCCCCGTAAAACAAATTTGTAACTCGAAACAGCGTACTTGCCAGCGCCATAACACCGAAGCTCAAAAACTGAAGGTCTTATCTACAATAGAGCTGCATCGGCTAACCAGCCCTTCAAAGTGTCAAAAACAGGCTGCCGCGGTCAGGAAGAGAGCGACCAAGTCGTGTTCACTCTCCTCTTATCAAATTCTCATCTTCTCCTTTAAAATGAGAAGCTTTCGTTCATGTTGTGCTAGAGAACGGCAGGTGGGGCTTTTTTCCTGAACGTGACTCTAAGAGTTATCACTGTAAAGTACCTTTCGGTTTTACCATGTCGAAACCTCAATCGCGAAATATGCTTGAAGAGTGCGTGAAAGAGAAAAAGGGCGCAGTTCCAAGGCTAAAAAAAATGGACCTCAATAAAAATGTCCTTTTGACGTGCGCCGTGCCTTCGGCAACAGAAATACTTCACCGAGCTTCTAGGGGAGCAACGTACGTAGGACAATACAAGAACGAAGCCAAAGAGGTTGAAAAAAAGAAAAACAAATCTAGTAATATATATCTATATATATATATATACAATGAGGGCAATTAGGACAACGAATACAATCAGTAACGTCAAATTAGAACACAATTAAAACAGTTACAAAAAAAATCAATCGAGTAGAGAAGGGGATTTACAAACGAGTTGATCAAGCACATCAAACTAAGGGCGAGAAAAGAAATAGAGACAAATTTAATGTTCAAAGACAGACAGTAACTGGTCTTTGAATTTGGCAGGGTCACTTTCCATGACAGTAAAATCTGGCAATTCATTCCATTCCTGTAATGCGAATGGCAGAAATGACTGATTAAAAGCAGATGTTGATTCATGCAGGCGCTGTATGCTTAAGCTATTGAATAAGCGTCGAGATGAACGTGCTAGTGGGTGAAGAAAAGATTGGCGCAGATGAGTGAAATGATAGAATATCTTGTAAAAGAAGCATAGTTGTGATATCTTGCGGCGAAAGACCAATGAGGGGAGATCCAGTGATGATTTTATACTGCTGATACTGATCTTGTAGTCGTATTTTGAAGATATAAAGCGAGCGGCGCGGTTCTGCACAGATTCTAAAGACTTGATGAGATAAGTCTGATGTGGACACCAGATTGCGCATGCGTATTCGAGTTTAGATCGTAAAAATGTTTCATATGCCAGTTTACGGACAGCCGGGAGCGACAACGATAATGTTCTTCAAATAAAGCGCAGCGTTTTGGAGTACACAGCTAGCAGTTTAATTATATGCTCGGACCAATTTAGATTGCTTGAGATTAGGATTCCGAAGTAACGATAGGTTAGTACTTGTAAATCATTGACTGAGTTTAAAGAGTACACGTGGGTGATGTTAAGGCGTTTGCGCGAAACTTGCATAAACTTGTATTTTGAGATATTAAGCTGCATCAGCCACTTATTTCAGCAGTCATCTATTAAAATTAAGTCATCCTGAAGCGTGGTCTGCTATGTTTGAGATGAAATTCGGCGGTAGAGGACACAGTCATCTGCGAAGAGACGTATTGATGACGAAATGCCAGAAGTGAGGTCGTTAATATAGATGAGAAAAAGAAGCGGGCCAAGAACTGAGCCCTGTGGAACGCCAGAAAGAACCTTGATTGAGGCTGAAGGATGCTCTCCTATCATGGTAAGCTGAAAGCGGTCGGTGAGGAAGCATTTGATCCATGATAAGAGTAATGAGTCCAGGCTGAGAGAAGAAAGTTTACAGATGAGTCGCAAGTGAGGAACACGATCAAAAGCCTTAGAAAAGTCTAAGAATATAACATCAGCTTGAAAAATGAATCAAGGTTTAAACTTCACCCTATCACTAGGAGGCAAAACCATTGCAATCGTGCCAAACATAAAAGGCCTAGGAGTAATCTTTTCAGAGCGCCTCACCTATAAGACGAGCAGGTAAATCATGTTCGGAGACAACTAAATCGCTTCAACGGTATTATTTGCCAACATAGGGACACACTTCCGTCTCAAGTAAAGGTTCTTATTTATCAAGCATTCTTTCTCCCCTCACTGACATACTGCCTCACAGTTTGGGCAACGACGACACAGCACAACATATCCAAACTAATAATAGCACAAAAGCGGGCAATTAGACTAATAGCAAACGTATCGTGGCACACCCACACGCATCCATACTTCATTAAATTTGGCATTCTAAAGATCACTTTGTTTCCTTTCAGATTGCTATCAATGTACAAAACTGCGGTTATTACTAGCCCGCTCTCATTTTCCTTGGTCATTGCCTCTTTGTCGCACCAAATACGGTATGCAATCATTGTCTTTTATTCTTTCAAAATGCCTGAACATTACAGAAAATAACAACATATCGCTAAGAGATATTACAGTGAAGAGCCTAAAAACCATTTTGTACCTTTGTGAAGACGTTTAGCTTGAACTTGCTCTGAACTGTAAATAAGATTATAACGCGGGTAAATTCTGCATATGTTGTACACTTGGATGATGTAGTGCTTTTTTTTGTAGTATTTGCATTGCTTTTTGTTTTCATTGTGATGCTAAATGCTGAAATGTTGTATTTAAATCATGTTGATACTTTATTTTTTGTTTCGACTGCCTCACCTGTAGCTGTCTTGTGAAAAACTGAGGCAATACGCGGCCTCGGAAATGTGGGCGTAGGGTGCCCCTCAAGCTGCATTCAAGCAGCTTTTTTTCCTGCGTCCTCTCTCTCCCAGTGATACCTGTACCACTAAGAGCGAGAAATAAACTGACTTCAATTTCAAGATCAGTGGTGAATTCAAAAAGCTGCGACTCACAAGAAAGACCAGAGTGGAAACCGTGCTGATTAGCGAAGAAGAATGCGTTGTTATCAAGGTGTACGGCGACTTGAGAATAAATGATGTGTTCCATTAGTTTGCAGGCGATCCATGTTAAAGATATTGGGCGATAATCTGAGAGATCAGACCGGTTGCCACTTTTAAATACAGGAACTACTTGGCTAATTTTCCAATCTGTTGGAAGGGTGCTTAGAGCGAGGAACTGGGCAAATATTATCGGCAATATACGACAGGTTGGGACTTTGGTGGCTTTAAGTATTTTGGCAGAAATGCTATCAGGACCGGGGCTACTTGATAATTTCAGCTTGTCGATAAGCTTTTCTATACCTTCCGCAGTGACTATAATGGGCGGCATCTGTGAAAAACTGGTACCACGAAAGTTGGGAATATTATCTTTCGGCTCATGGGTAAAAACTGAAGGAAAGTGCGAGTTATTACATCGGATAGTTCATCTGGCAGCACATGTGAACCATACGAGTTTGAAAATGATATGTTGTCCGTATGATGACTAACGGGGCAGAGAAGATTCCAAAACTTTTGGGGATTTTTGTTCATTATGCGCAGAAGATTCTCGTGGAGTAACTTTCTTTTGGACTGCTTCAGTAGGCGTGCATAGTCTTTGAGACATGTGAAATATTTTTTTCCTACTGACGGCTGAGTTGGATTGCTTAGCAATGCGAAAAGGGCGTTTTTTTCTTACGTGAAAGCCTCTTTAGGGTACCAATGACCCATGGCTTACCTGCATCGCCACGAATAGAAATGACTGGGACATGGGTTTCAATCAATGTCAAAAGTTCCTGCTTGAATAATAACCTATTTTGGTTGACAGTTCTTGAAGAAGCAAGCTGTTGGAAAGTGTGGAAGAAGTTGTCCAGTTCGGCGTTCATAACAGGGAAATTTGCTCTCTTATGATCACGGATAACTTTAGTGAAAGGGTAGCGAAGCGGCTTCGGCACTGCTACATTGAATAACATTGTGCTCCGGAGTTCAAAAGCAGAAAGCGCCACAGACACATGGCAACAACGGCACGTTTCCAAACCACAGAAAGCCGAATGAGGGAACCGCCCGCAAAGCATCTGTGTTTCACAAACTGTTCAGTGGTATGCTTCAAATATTAAGTAGCTTAGAGGCCCATTGAGGGCCCAGAATATAAGGCAAGTACAGCCACTTTTATGAATACGTGTACCGCTCTTGCAAAAAATCGTCCCCAATGCTTACCCAAATTTGGAGATTCTTGAAGGCGATCCCATCGTTGCATTATCGCTGGTCTCCGATATGTGACCCAGAGGACATGATCTTGCGGAGGCGGGGCACAACTGTGTCGCAAAGTACCGCCACTAATCGTGGGCGAGGCTAACCCCGTTCGCCGGAAGGAATACACGAACACAGCAGAAAAATTAAGTTAGCCTCACAAGGTGTTGCGTTTTAAGCAAGCCTTTGCTGTCAAGCGCACGCACACTCTCCGCGAAACGTCCTCAAAGGGTCACTTTCGAACTAATAGGAAGCCGCTTTAATGACCCCGGCGCCGGAGACTGACAGTACTCGTCACCGCCTCAACTCCCTTGATTGCCTGAACTCGCTGCATTTTCTAATCTTAGAATGTTCCAGAAGTTTCAGTTTCGAGTATCAGCAGCCGTCGCATAATCCGCACAGATGCGAACGTGAAACAGCCCTCGCCTACTATCGCGAATACTACGGCTTTTCTTCCTCGGCGTTTATCTCGCCCACTTCGTGCGCCCATGATGATGCAAGTTTGAAGGCGCGGCCGCGAGTATCACGCGCAGTGCGCTTTCGTGCGCAAATAATGACCCATGCGCGCCAGAATTTATGCGGTGGTGCCGACCTCATTTCCCTCCCGCCATTTACTGCTTTGGTGTGTAATACGCTCGTGCCTGTGACACGGCCTAAAACTTAAGCGCCAGAACATTATTGATAACGGTCACCGGTTTGCTGCCGGAACGGCATGAGTGGAAGGTGGTGGAACTTAGTTTAAAATAGCTTTTTGCAATTCCTTGACACTGGAGCGTACGCAATAGCATACTTTAGCAAATGAGGACCTAGTTTTCGAACTGACTCGTGCATTCTAATTAATTGATCAGCATTTTTGCTATCCTATGCCGAAGTATAGGGCGCAAAGCCGCGACCTCACAGGCGAGCTGCTTTGACCATCTGAAAATGGCGCTTTAGTTTCTACTTCAAAGGCAACGAATAGTTAGTTAAGAAACTATCTTTTTTCGCGGCTGAACACTCATCGTCCACCGCGAAGGAGGAAGCGACTGATCGAGCGTTCTTCGTCCATTATCACGTGTCATATTTCTTTCTGGTACACCAAATACTGCACTTCATCCGGCGTTGTTTCTTAGCTGCAGCTTTTACTGTCTTAATTTGTGTAATAAAGAGGTGAATGTAGCTCTCAAATGCTGAGCGTTTAATTGTGCGCGTAAATTGCGCATCTGATAGATAGCCTGCGGATACCAACCTACTCTCTGCCCAATGCTCCGCTTTCCTGCATGCGATCAGGCATTTATGTACGCGCATTATTAGTGTGCCTTCACAGTGAACCTAGTGAATTCCCCCTTTCGTTACTGAGTCGCTTTGGGGCGTTAAACTCCATGAACCAATCAAAAGCTCAGACGCAAACACGTTGTGACGGGGAGAAAATTCGTGACTTCTTCCATCTTTCTTTTCAGTCAGGTTTTGCTTGCCTTCCTGAGCACTTAAACACAGACGCTGACGTTTATCCTCCAGTTGGAGTGATAAATTAATCCAAGGACAGCTAACAACCCTGTTTTTAGGAGACGCCGAGGTTCCCCTCAGCAAATATAATGACCGGTGTGCGAAGTTACCGTTCCCTAGTCATCTCCCAAACGCTGATATTCGCGAGCAACTTTTCATTGGCTTAAACCTTTCTATAGCAACCTAAGGCGCAGAAATATTTTTCTCGAGCACACTTCGCTTACTTTCGTATTGTGACCCTTTTCTCTTTCGGCTACTATACGTTGAGTGTATTGAAAAAAAAAGTGGCTAGAAGCGTTTCAAACCATGCTATATAAAGAGGTCAGAGGGTTGTTTTTATATTGTCGATTTTCAAAATAAATCGCGAAGTAAAAAGAAAGCAAACAAAAGGCCAGACACAAACCCTCAAAAAATGACGACGAACATTACTGAAGAGTTCTTCAAACAGTTTGAAATTCAGGGTCAGCATGCGTGAGTATGCCGCGGGCATTGACAAAATAGATTTATCCAGAATAGCGCACTTATGTCACCTGCGCATCAAAGAAACTGAGGGACTGTATCGCACTGAGAATGTTGGCTATGAAAGAAGCAGCTGCAACTATGCAGGAGTTAGGACGTTCCTATATTTTAAAAAATGTGACGTCATTAGTCTGCGTGAATATCTGCGTATAAAGAGCAAAGCCAGAATAGTCGCCGCGTACAAACTCTAAGTGGGGCCAATTTATGGCCAACTTTAGAGAGTGGATTTAGTGCTCGACGATCTCAGTGCTGCCAGGCTTAGCGTAAATTATGGAAAAGGAAAAGAGAGCCTGCCTCCAAGTCAAATCGACGTCATTGAGAATGGATTGAACGTAATTTACACGTCTCCTGAGTTCGTTTGCCGAGAACGTCACGTTCTTAACTACAGAAGTGCGTACACCCAATCTCTAACCCGGAATGAGGGCGTCCAAATTGAAACAGAAACGAAAGTGTTCCTTGCGTGTAATATCCCACTCCAATAAGCTATCTGCCTTTAAGTTTCTCCTGCCGTCATGGGAGAAAGCAATTTGAAAAGCCATAAATTTTAGTGGCACTGGTCATTCGTACATACAGTATTCACTTCATTTCTATTTTATATTGAATTCAGTTAAGTTTTTCATCTGTGACAACAAAACTCCGATTGATCCAGTGCTATCTTGAAGCATGCTAAAAACACTAAAAATACCTTCATTTCTTCACAATGTTCTGCGCCTCTCGCTGTGTTGTAGGAAAGACAGAGACTCCGCCGTCATTTAAGTGGAGTGTACGCTATAGCATACTTTATATATAAATATATATATATATATATTGTCACGGGTGATACAGCTCGGTTGGAGTAGGTGACTGCAGCGGACGTCAGTAGCAGTCCCAAAAGCGGAGCCTTCGCAGACAGACTCTTCGGCTTCTTTTTTTTAAGGCCAGCTCGCGCGCGCATTCCGCGCTCTCGTGGTTCTAGTAGAACGACGACGATGATTTGGCGGTGTCACAGATGTCACGGGTGATACAGCTCGGTTGGAGTAGGTGACTGCAGCGGACGTCAGTAGCAGTCCCAAAAGCGGAGCCTTCGCAGACAGACACTTCGGCTTCTTTTTTTTAAGGCCAGCTCGCGCGCGCATTCCGCGCTCTCGTGGTTCTAGTAGAACGACGACGATAATTTGGCGGTGTCATTACTCCCCGGCAAAAAGAAGCATCGTCCCGATGCTGGGAGTGAGTGGAGAGGTCGGAAGGACTGAACGGGGTTAGTGGGCGAGGCTACCGATCGTGATAAGGCTTCAGGCGGACCACGTGAACCACTTCAGGGCACGGGGACCGTCGGGACTTCTGAAATCCATCGGGAATGACCTCGTAGTTGAGGTCGCCCAATGACCTGACCACGCGGTATGGTCCGAAGTAGCGATGGAGGAGTTTTTCGCTCAGTCCTCGTCGCCGAATGGGGAACCACACCCACACGCGGTCGCCAGGCGCATAATGGACGTCGTGACGGCGCCGATTGTAGCGATCTGCATCTCGAAGTTGTTGGTCCTGAATTCGAACTTTGGCCAGTTGGCGAGCAGCTTCGGCGCGTTCCAGGAACGTGTAGGTATCAGTGTGAAGGTTAGAGTCGTCCAGATGTGGTAACATTGCGTCGAGCATCGTCGTCACTGCACGGCCGTAGACGAGTTGGAATGGAGACATCTGCGTTGTTTCTTGCATGGCCGTATTGTAGGCGAAGGTGACATAAGGAAGCACTTCGTCCCACGTTTTGTGTTCAATATCGACGTACATGGAAATCATGTCAGAAAGGGTTCGGTTCAGTCTTTCAGTCAACCCGTTCGTTTGAGGGTGGTACGACGTTGTTCGGCGGTGGTCGGTATGACTGTAAACCAAGATCTCCTGCAGCAGCTCAGCCATGAACGCAGGGCCTCTGTCAGTGATCAGCACTTCAGGTGCCCCATGGCGGAGTACGATCTGACGCACGAAGAACTTAGCGACTTCTAAAGCGGTGCCGCTGGGTAGAGCTGACGTTTCTGCATAGCGGGTAAGGTAGTCCGTCGCGACAATTATCCATTTGTTGCCAGAGTTCGAACGTGGGAACGGACCCAGCATGTCCATTCCTATTCGTTGGAAGGGCCTTGTGGGTGGTCTAATGGGCATCAAGAACCCAGCTTGTTTGGTTGACAGTACCTTGCGACGCTGACAGGCTCGGCACGTTCTGACGTAGTGAGTGACATCAGCACGGAGACGAGGCCAGTAGTAATTCTCTTGGATTCGGGCTAGCGTACGGGCTACGTCCAAATGTCCAGAAGTGGGTTCGTCATGGGAGGCTTGGAGGATTTCATTGCGCAGGCTAGGCGGTACGACGATTAGGTATTGCGTATTGTTTGGAGCGAAATTTTTCTTGACCAGAAGACCATTGCGGATGCATAAAGATGGCAACACGCGCCTGAAAGCGCGTGGGGCGGTCGTGTTGCTGCCGTTGAGAAATTCCATTACGTCTCGAATTTCGAGGTCGGCGCATTGTTGGTCAGCGAGGCAGGAGGCGCTGAGAGCAGTCAGTAAGATGTCGTCATCATTACAGGCGTCGGTAGAAGGATCTACTGGGGCGCGGGACAGACAATCGGCGTCAGAGTGCTTGCGCCCGGATTTGTACACGACAGTCATGTCGTATTCCTGGAGCCGCAGACTCCATCGGACGAGGCGAGCGGACGGGTCTTTAAGGCTTGCGAGCCAGCATAAGGCATGATGATCGGTCACCACCTTAAAATTTTTGCCGTAAAGGTACGGTCGGAATTTCGAAGTGGCCCATACAATGGCAAGGCATTCTTTCTCGGTAGCGGAATAGTTTGATTCGGCTGGTGACAAACATCGACTTGCGTAAGCGATGACCCGTTCTTGACCTGCTTGGATCTGGACCAGGACAGCACCTAAGCCGATGTTGCTGGCATCAGTATGGAGCTCCGTGTCGGCGTTTACGTCGAAGTGAGCCAGAACGGGAGGCGCCTGCAGGAAACTTTGAAGGCTGCGGAATGCATTTTCTTGCGCTGCTTCCCATGTGAAAGGTGTGTCCGACCTTGTTAGGCGCGTCAGCGGCTCGGCAATGCGAGCAAAATCTTTCACGAAGCGACGGTAATACGCGCACAATCCAAGAAAACGGCGGACAGCTTTCAGGTCTTGCGGCGGCGGAAAATGTGCAATAGCTGTTGTTTTTTTCAGAATCAGGCTGAACACCGGCTTGATTCACAACGTGCCCTAAGAACTTCAGCTCTGTATACGCAAAGTGGCATTTCTCAATTTTGAGCGTGAGTCCAGAAGACCTTATTGCTTGTAGGACCAATTCGAGGCGGTGAAGATGCTCCTGGAAAGTTGGGGCGAAGACGACACCATCGTCAAGATAGACGAGACACGTCTGCCATTTTAAATCGGCAAGGACGGTATCCATGAGGCGTTGGAAAGTTGCCGGTGCAGAGCACAGTATAAAGGGCATGGCCGTAAATTCATGCAGGCCATCTGGAGTAATAAAAGCTGTTTTTTCACGGTCCCGCTCATCGACCTCAATTTGCCAGTAACCTGACTTGAGGTCCATCGAAGAAAAGTATTTAGCGCTACAAAGGCGATCCAGAGTGTCGTCGATCCGGGGGAGAGGATAGACATCCTTTTTGGTGATTTTGTTTAAGCGACGGTAGTCTACACAGAACCGCAATGTTCCGTCTTTCTTCTTCACAAGGACGACTGGCGCTGCCCAGGGACTCCGGGAAGGACGAATTACGTCGTCGCGGAGCATTTCCTTGACTTGGCGGCCAATAGCGTCGCGTTCAGCGGGAGACACTCGGTAGGGGGACTGTCGGAAAGGGTGCACGTTATCGTCCGTAATAATGCGATGCTTCGCTAGGTGAGTTCGCCCAACACGCGATGATACCGAGAAGATGTCGCCGTAGCGCAGAAGAAGATCTTTAACTTGTTGTTGCTGCGTCGGGAAGAGTGCTGGATTGACGTCGAACGTGAAACCAGTGACTGGGCTCTGCTCTTGCGACAACGACATTGTGGAAAAACTGGGTGTGCTGCTGACATGGGCGATGGCATCAACGTGAGCCACAACGGTTCCCACGTTCAGATGTTGGTGTGCACCACCGAAATTGGTTATCAGCACTTCTGTTTCTCCGTCGACGAGATTAACGACTCCTCTGGCGACAGCAAGGCTCCTGGCAAAAAGCAAGATCTGGTTGCCTTCCGCGACGCCTTCGAAATTCCGCACAGTCTTGGCGCCGACAGAAACCATAATACTCGAACGAGGTGGGATGGTGACGTGGTCATCCAGGATGCAAAGTGCGGTCGGATGGTCTGGATCTCTGTGTATTGCGTTCTCTGTGGAGAAACACACGGCCTTTGACTGGAGGTCGATGACCGCTCCATTCTCGGTCAAGAAATCCATCCCGAGAATGACGTCACGTGAACAATGTTCGAGTATAACGAACGTTCCCAGGTAGGTTGCGCCTTGAACTGCTACTCTTGATGTGCAAGTCCCGGTCGGTGTAACTAAGTGACCCCCGGCTGTACGAATCTGTGGGCCCATCCACGGAGTGGTGACCTTTTTCAAAGTGGCGGCGAAATTTCCACTGAGGATAGAGTAATCCGCCCCTGTGTCGACAAGTGCAGTGACGTCTGTTCCGTCGAGGGAAATGCTCAGGTTTGCTGTCGTAGACGGCGTGTGAGCGGTACGGCGCGGTGTTCGGTCACGGCTGCGGTGCGGCGCGGGTTCATTTCGATACGTCAGGTGGCATTCCCGTCGAGTCGGCGTTTCACGGTGTTGGACGGCATTCGGTAGTGGCATCGGGTGGCCACCTAGTTGCGGCGTAGGAGGGTCTGTTACATTTCGTCGGTGAGCAACCTCCCCCTCAAAGGTTGCTGCTTTTAGTTTTCCTGGCGGGGGCTTGGCGACCTTCCCCGAGGAAAGTCACCGTAAGACCGACGACGTGGGGATGGCGACCTGCGGGTCCCACCGGCAGATTCGGCCAGATAATCGTTGATTTCTCTGGGTCGCTGCCCAGGCTGCGGACGTGGTGCATCTGCAGGGAACCCCGGCAGGCCCATCTGACGATACCTGCAGTTGCGGTACAGGTGGCCCGGCTCACCGCAGTGATAGCAGAGAGGACGGTAGTTGGGAGTGCGCCAGATGTCACTTTTACGGGGATACGATGGAGCAGGACGAGCAGGTGGTGGCGGCCGAAAAGAGGCCGGGGTTTCCTGAAGACGAGTCGGCGGCGGTTGTGCGCGACGAGCAACAGCGGCGTATGTCATTTGTGGTGGGGCTGTGGACGGCTGAAAGGGAGCTGGTGTTGTAAGCGCCTGTTGCACCTCTTCCCGAATAACCTCGGATAGAGCAGTAACCGTTGGCGCAGGCGGCGTAGCCGGGAACAGCTTCTGGAGCTCCTCGCGAACGATAGCTCGTACGGTTTCGCGAAGCATGTGGGTGTTACTGATGTCCGTGGTTGCCGCAGTCATGGCCAAAGGTTGACGCTCGTATTGCCGCAACCGCATATCGAGTGTCTTTTCCATGGTGGTTGCCTCCGACAGAAACTCTGCGACCGTGCTCGGTGGATTGCGAACCAGTCCGGCAAAGATTTGCTCCTTGACACCTCGCATAAGGTACCGGAGTTTCTTCTGCTCTGTCATGTCCGGGTCAGCTCGACGAAATAACTTTGCCATCTCTTCGAAGTATACCAGTATGTTTTCATTTGGTAGCTGTGTTCGGGACTGAAGGAGCAGATCGGCCCGTTCTCTTCGAATCACCGTGGTGAAATCCTTCAGGAACTGGTCTTTAAATACGTTCCACGTCGTTATGGACGACTCCCGGTTCTCGAACCACGTACGAGCTGCGCCCTCCAGCGAAAAAAACACGTGTTGAAGCTTGGAGTCTTCCGCCCATCTGTTGTACCGGGCCACGCGTTCAAATTTCTCCAGCCAGTCTTCCGGGTCTTCGCCTGGAGAACCTTGGAAGATCGGTGGCTCCCGAGGCTGCTGCAGCACAACAGAAGGTGAACTAATCGTCGTCTGCATGCCTATTTCGGGCTGGACGGTCGTCGACGATGGCGCTGAACGAACCGCTTGGGTTGAGCGAGACTCTAGAAGCCCAAACTCGGGTTGAAGGCCTTGGAGCCGGCGGCTGCCGTGGTGTACAGGCGACACCTCGATGGCAGATGACCCTCGAGCACTTGAATCCCTGCTTGCTGGGGGAGTCCGAGGCATGGAATGCGTTACCCAGCGCCCTCCACCAGATGTCACGGGTGATACAGCTCGGTTGGAGTAGGTGACTGCAGCGGACGTCAGTAGCAGTCCCAAAAGCGGAGCCTTCGCAGACAGACACTTCGGCTTCTTTTTTTTAAGGCCAGCTCGCGCGCGCATTCCGCGCTCTCGTGGTTCTAGTAGAACTACGACGATGATTTGGCGGTGTCAATATATATATATATATATATATATATATATATATATAGAGAGAGAGAGAGAGAGAGAGAGAGATATACTAATGACTACGTAAAGCAATAAGTTCGTGACAGACCTGGGTCTCTCCGGACGCCCTGTGAATCCAATTCACATCTACTCGAGGTCACGGTCTCGCCTGATTCTAGCAGAGACCAACATACTGTTGCGCGACGGCAGTAAAATGCCACGAAATTAGCACACCCTTTCCATACGTAAAATTTAAATGTATATAGTGGATATTTCCCGTCGCTTGCAAAAACATTTATGATGTTTGTGTGGAATTCTTATGGCGGAATAGATGAAAAAAATCATACTTTCTGTGACCTCGTGATTATCTTTGTGCAGAGCTCTTGTCAAGTTTCTCCAGAACATTTTCTGCCGACTTTCTGATGTTCACTTCATGCATTTCTGAGCAGCTTATGATGCATCAAAGTGAGGAGTCCCTGGCGAAACCACGTAACGAATTTTTGTATAATTTCTCTAGAACATTTGCCGCCAATTTTGTCATGAACGCATCTGACGCCTATATTAGTGATGACTGCAAGTTGCATTCTTTCTCACCAAGGTGATATTTTGACAAGTTTGACATTTGACCAATTTGCATTCTTGTGAATTGTTCCTCGCGAAACAACGTGATTACTTTATGTAGAGTGGGCACAGAGAAATGTGCTGCCAATTTTCTGAAATATACACCTTGTGGCTACATTTTTAACGTGCTTATGATGCATCACTTGGAAGAGTTCCTGGTGAAACCATGTGATGAAATTTTGTAGAATATCTCCAGAAAATTTCCGCCGATTTTTTTATGTCTACATCTGGTGCCTATATTACTGGCCAGCTTAAGTTGTATCTTTGTAAGGTGTTCCTGGCGAAACCATGTGAGGAGTTTTTGAAGAGTGGGCACTGAAATTTTGCCGCCCATTTTCTGAAATAAACACCCGATGCAACGTTTCTGATGCGCTTATGATGTATTATTCGAAGGAGTTGCTGGCGAAACCATGTAATTATTATTTGTAATATTTCTCCAGAACATTTGCTGCCCGATTTCTTTATGTATACATGGCCAAGGTAACCGCGCTTTCGAAATTGTAAAAATAGATGTGGATATTACTTAGCGGTGAACTACGCGCCTCTAAATATATTAAGGAGCCTAACCGTAAGAGAATAAAAGTTACCTATTCAATATTAGTGAACCAACCTTCTAGTTGGCACGTCTTAGTTGTATTCTGATGTACTACACCACTGACAATGATATATTAGAAAAACGCTCTTCTAACTCAAAATGCCTGTCTGTAAAATTGTATTAAGTCTGAGGTGAAACAGCCTGTATTGTCCAGGCATATAACTGTACTTCGGCTATTCTCTGAAGACCTAGAGCCTATGAGGTTTCTTGGCAGTGGCATTTTACGAGTACGCTAGCAAGATCACTGCCAAGTACTTGTTTCCCTTTGCTGATGGTGACAGCAAAAGCAGTCATGAGCCAGCAACTTAAATTTAAACTTAAATTTAAACTTAAATTTAAACTAAATTTAACCTAAATTTAACCTTAAATTTAACCTTAAATTTAACCTTAAATATAACCTAAATTTAACCTTAAATTTAAGCCTAAATTTAAACTTAAATATAAACTTAAATTTAAACTTAAATTTCAACTTAAATTTCAACTTAAATTTCAACTTAAATTTCAACTTAAATTTCAACTTAAATTTCAACTTAAATTTCAACTTAAATTTCAACTTAAATTTTAACTTAAATTTCAACTTAAATTTCAACTTAAATTTCACCTTTAATTTCACCTTTATTTCACCTTTAATTTCACCTTTAATTTCAACTTAAATTTCAATTTAATTCACCTTTCAACCAACTTACTAATTTCACAGTAGAGTTACGATGCTTGGAAGTGCATTCGACATAAAGATGACCTAATAATCAGAGGAATGTAAATAAAGAGTGTACAAAAACAGGAATCCTGGCATAAAAAATGTTCAGCTGGGCAGAGCACATCGCTTCATATGGTAGTGGTAAGAAGGCGGCTTCGTTGTGCTTTCAGCCGGAACTGTCGCTATACCTAGAGTGTCGTCATGTGTCAATATTTAAGTCAATTTCTAACCGAAGCGTTACCCACGATGGAAGTGGGCAGAGAAAAGTATTTATCAAATAGCACTCCTCTACTGAGAAAAGAATTTCCACGTCAGAAAAAGAAACACGTTCATCGACTCGCACACGGACGTTCTGGTAGCAGCATGATATAAAAAGGAAAGAAGGGTCATCAGGAACGTAGGAATACAACACGGCCAAAAGCTGCCTTTTCTGGTCTGCGATCGATGCTGAAGTTTCTCAAGAACGAACCCTTTTGTTGCCGCACAACGTCTCCGGAACGTGTTCTCTACGTTTGCATTACATTTTTCTGCCTCTTTTCACTGGATGCTCTTTCAGGTCTGGCGCGGTTGCTGCTGGAAGATAAGTGGAAGGGCGTTTCCGGCAACTCGGAGCTCCTGCCCGTCGCAGCAGTTGGTCGTTCACATTAGAAGATCCATTCATTGGAAGGATGCAGGGTGCAGAAGAGCAACAGCAACAACGAAAACATTACAAGCTAACTCTGGCTCATGTGATAGTATTTTTATGGATCTCACTGCGTTCATGTTAACTCCCTGGGTTGGAGATAGAGTAATATTTCCTTCTTCTTATTCCTTCATAAATTTTTGTTTTGTATCTAGCAGCGTTGTGGAGCAGAGTCGACTTGTCTCTCGTTATAAGGCATTCCCCTGTTAGCCGCTATCCGCATGGCCGCATGGTACGAGGAGACGCTCTTTAATACCGAATGAAGGCGGCGTCCCGGAGGTATGCCATCCCATATTTTGCAGATTACGATGAAACCTGCTGTACATATCATTATTATTATCATCGTCATCATCATCATTATCAGCAACATAATAATCATCATTAGCATCGTCATTATTATTATTATTACTATTATTGCTATTATTACTATTATTACTATTATTATTATTATTATTATAATATAATATTATTATTAGTACCGCATATGCACCTTCCTTTCCACCTTCAGATAACTTATTTAATATCCTTGGTCTTCCTTCCTTTGACCGCTTATATAAACAAACCGTTGTTCTCCGACACTTCTGGAATCCTGCCTTCAAGACAAAATCAGTTGTGGCCAGAACGCTACGTAAAGGCCAACGCTTTAAGGTCCATAGATACGCGACCAGATACGGCAAAGCAAGACGCTGTGTATACGTCCCTACATTATTCAATAGCCTTCCTGATGATGTGTAATCC
This sequence comes from Amblyomma americanum, assembly GCF_052857255.1. Lineage (NCBI taxonomy): Eukaryota > Metazoa > Arthropoda > Arachnida > Ixodida > Ixodidae > Amblyomma > Amblyomma americanum. Next base: position 81,874,715 of record NC_135504.1, read on the forward strand.
GTTACTTCTAAGGCAACTATTAAACGCATGATTAAAACTCTGCGAAAAGTGTTTGCGCCAGAAAACAAATGACACTTGAGATTTGTAGTTTTTTTTCTCTTCATAATATGCATTCAGTGTGTGCACTTTATTATGTGACTTGTATTGCCATCACTTTTCGCTCGCCGATGTTGCCGGGCCTAGTCCTGCAAGCCTCCTTTTGGCTTTGACAGGCCCGATTCTGTATGTATTTCAATATGATGTGGCAATAAATTATTTCAATTTCAATTGTTTTTTCGACTAAAATTTCGACTAAAATTTCGACTAAAATTTCGACTAAAATTTCGGCTAAAATTCCGACTAAAATTCCGGCCAAAATTCCGGCCAAAATTCCGGCTAAAATTCCGGCTGGAACTCCGGCTAGTACTCCGGCTAGTACTCCGGCTAGTACTCCGGCTAAAATTCCGGCTAAAATTCCGGCTAAAATTCCGGCTAAAATTCCGGCTAAAATTCCGGCTAAAATTCCGGCTAAAATTCCGGCTAAAATTCCGGCTAGAATTCCAACCTAAATTCCAACCTAAATTCCAACCTAAATTCCAACCTAAATTCCAACCTAAATTCCAACCTAAATTCCAACCTAAATTCCAACCTAAATTTCAACCTAAATTTCAACCTAAATTTCAACCTAAATTTCAACCTAAATTTCAACCTAAATTTCAACCTAAATTTCATCCTAAATTTCATCCTAAATTTCAACCTAAATTTCAACTTAAATTTCAACTTAAATTTCAACTTAAATTTCAACTTACATTTCAACTTAAATTTCAACTTAAATTTCAACTTAAATTTCAACTTAAATTTCAACTTAAATTTCAACTTAAATTTCAACTTAAATTTCAACTTAAATTTCACCTTTAATTCACCTTTCAACCAACTTACTAATTTTACAGTAGAGTTACGATGCTTGGAAGTGCATTCGACATAAAGATGACCTTATAATCAGAGGAATGTAAATAAAGAGTGTACAAAAACAGGAATCCTGGCATAAAAAATGTTCAGCTGGGCAGAGCACATCGCTTCATATGGTAGTAGTAAGAAGGCGGCTTCGTTGTGCTTTCAGCCGGAACTGTCGCTATACCTAGAGTGTCGTCATGTGTCAATATTTCAGTCAATTTCTAACCGAAGCGTTACCCACGATGGAAGTGGGCAGAGAAAAGTATTTATCAAATAGCACTCCTCTACTGAGAAAAGAATTTCCACGTCAGAAAAAGAAACACGTTCATCGACTCGCACACGGACGTTCTGGTAGCAGCATGATATAAAAAGGAAAGAAGGGTCATCAGGAACGTAGGAATACAACACGGCCAAAAGCTGCCTTTTCTGGTCTGCGATCGATGCAGAAGTTTCTCAAGAACGAACGCTTTTGTTGCCGCACAACGTCTCCGGAACGTGTTCTCTACGTTTGCATAACATTTTTCTGCCTCTTTTCACTGGATGCTCTTTCAGGTCTGGCGCGGTTGCTGTTGGAAGATAAGTGGAAGGGCGTTTCCGGCAACTCGGAGCTCCTGCCCGTCGCAGCAGTTGGTCGTTCACATTAGAAGATCCATTCATTGGAAGGATGCAGGGTGCAGAAGAGCAACAGCAACAACGAAAACATTACAAGCTAACTCTGGCTCATGTGATAGTATTTTTATGGATCTCACTGCGTTCATGTTAACTCCCTGGGTTGGAGATAGAGTCCTATTTCCTTCTTCTTATTCCTTCATAATTTTTGTTTTGTATCTAGCAGCGTTGTGGAGCAGAGTCGACTTGTCTCTCCTTATAAGGCATTCCCCTGTTAGCCGCTATCCGCATGGCCGCATGGTACGAGGAGACGCTCTTTAATACCGAATGAAGGCGGCGTCCCGGAGGTATGCCATCCCATATTTTGCAGATTACGATGAAACCTGCTGTACATATTATTATTATCATCGTCATCATCATCATTATCAGCAACATAATAATCATCATTAGCATCGTCATTATTATTATTATTACTATTATTGCTATTATTACTATTATTACTATTATTATTATTATTATTATATTATTAATATTATTATTAGTACCGCATATGCACCTTCCTTTCCACCTTCAGATAACTTATTTATTATCCTTGGTCTTCCTTCCTTTGACCGCTTATATAAACAAACCGTTGTTCTCCGACACTTCTGGAATCCTGCCTTCAAGACAAAATCAGTTGTGGCCAGAACGCTACGTAAAGGCCAACGCTTTAAGGTCCATAGATACGCGACCAGATACGGCAAAGCAAGACGCTGTGTATACGCACCTACATTATTCAATAGCCTTCCTGATGATGTGTAATCCGTTACTTCTAAGGCAACTATTAAACGCATGATTAAAACTCTGTGAAAAGTGTTTGCGCCAGAAAACAAATGACACTTGAGATTTGTAGTTTTTTTTCTCTTCATAATATGCATTCAGTGTGTGCACTTTATTATGTGACTTGTATTGCCATCACTTTTCGCTCGCCGATGTTGCCGGGCCTAGTCCTGCAAGCCTCCTTTTGGCTTTGACAGGCCCGATTTTGTATGTATTTCAATATGATGTGGCAATAAATTATTTCAATTTCAATTGTAATTTCGACTAAAATTTCGGCTAAAATTTCGGCTAAAATTTCGGCTAAAATTCCGGCTAAAATTCCAACCTAAATTCCGGCTAAAATTCCGGCTAAAATTCCGGCTAAAATTCCGGCTAAAATTCCGGCTAAAATTCCGGCTAAAATTCCGGCTAGAACTCCGGCTAGAACTCCGGCTAGAACTCCGGCTAGAACTCCGGCTAGAACTCCGGCTAGAACTCCGGCTAGAACTCCGGCTAGAACTCCGGCTAGAACTCCGGCTAGAACTCCGGCTAAAATTCCGGCTAAAATTCCGTCTAAAATTCCGGCTAAAATTCCGGCTAAAATTCCGGCTAAAATTCCGGCTAAAATTCCGGCTAAAATTCCGGCTAAAATTCCAACCTAAATTCCAACCTAATTCCAACCTAATTCCAACCTAATTCCAACCTAATTCCAACCTAAATTCCAACCTAAATTCCAACCTAAATTCCAACCTAAATTCCAACCTAAATTCCAACCTAAATTCCAACCTAAATTCCAACCTAAATTCCAACCTAAATTCCAACCTAAATTCCAACCTAAATTCCAACCTAAATTCCAACCTAAATTCCAACCTAAATTCCAACCTAAATTCCAACCTAAATTTCAACCTAAATTTCAACCTAAATTTCAACCTAAATTTCAACCTAAATCTCAACCTAAATCTCAACTTAAATCTCAACTTAAATCTCAACTTAAATCTCAACTTAAATCTCAACTTAAATCTCAACTTAAATCTCAACTTAAATCTCAACTTAAATTTCAACTTAAATTTCAACTTAAATTTCAACTTAAATTTCAACTTAAATTTCAACTTAAATTTCAACTTAAATTTCAACTTAAATTTCAACTTAAATTTCAACTTAAATTTCAACTTAAATTTCAATTTAAATTTCAACTTAAATTTACCCTAAATTTCAACTTTAATTTCAACTTTAATTTCAACTTTAATTTCAACTTTAATTTCAACTTTAATTTCAACTTTAATTTCAACTTTAATTTCAACTTAAATTTCAACTTAAATTTCAACTTAAATTTCAACTTAAATTTCAACTTAAATTTCAACTTAAATTTCAACTTTAATTTCAACTTTAATTTCAACTTTAATTTCAACTTTAAGTTCAACTTCAACTTCAACTTCAACTTTAATTTCAACTTTAATTTCAACTTCAACTTTAATTTCAACTTCAACTTCAACTTCAACTTCAATTTCAATTTCAATTTCAATTTCATTTACAATTTCAATTTCAATTCAGCGATGCGGCAGCAGTGGCGGTGGCGCAGTTCCATGTTCTCTGCCTAAACCTGTCATCGAATTCTTGCAGAAACTTTCGCACGGTGCCGTCTACAACCTGGTTCATCATATCAGTACACTGCTGATATCAACTCTGGCCCTTACGTGGGAACCCAAGCGCCGGGACCTTCCTATAAAAGCGACTCCCGTCTTCATTCAGCGATGCGGCAGCAGTGGCGGTGGCGCAGTTCCATGTTCTCTGCCTAAACCTGTCATCGAATTCTTGCAGAAACTTTCGCACGGTGCCGTCTACAACCTGGCTCATCATATCAGTACACTGCTGATATCAACTCTGGCCGTCACGTGGGGACCCAAGCGCCGGGACCTTCCTATAAAAGCGGCGACAAGCGACCCCCGTCTTCATTCAGCGATGCGGCAGCAGTGGCGGTGGCGCAGTTCCATGTTCTCTGCCTAAACCTGTCATCAAATTCTTGCAGGTTAGTAATAGACAATTTATTAAGCACTTTTCTTTTTTTTCGTGACCACCCCTGCTGCTGCTCTTGCTGTTTGGCAGTTTTCTGTTATTGCCTATTGGATGTTGGTTTCTGCTCTTGTTTACCATGAAGGACGCATGCTCCTCTTGCAACGCAAATTTTACCGATGGTGACACGTTCATGACGTGCATCGACTGCACTTGTAAATTCCACAACGGAAAATGCAGTGGCGTGACCGAACGATCGTTTAGGATGATGAAAGAAACCACTAGGAAAGCGCTGAAATGCCCAGCTTGCAAGCAAGCAAATGTCTTGGAAAGCTTCCAGGCAGAACTAGCGGAATTAAACGGAAAATTGTCTGGCATGCTCGTACTGGAGACCGAATTAGACAAGCTAATGAGCATGCAGGAAACTGTGTTGAGCATCGAGAAGTCAGTACAGCTTCTGTCTGACACTTATGATGACATAAAAGTGAACCTACAACGACAGGACAAAGAAATAGGCGACTTGCGGCATCGAGTGGAGGCTGTCGAGAGTGGAAGCGGTGAACGTACTGTCCAAACACTAAAACAAGAATTAAATGAACTCGAACAGTATAGCCGCCACCAGAACATTGAAATCCATGGGCTTGAGCTGAGAGAAAATGAAGACCTCATGGCTGAAATTAACAAGATTGCCCGAAAATTGGAGCTCCCTGATTTATCCGATAGCAACGTTGAACATGTGCATCGTTTGCCCCCCAGAAAGGACAGAAGGCCTGTGGTGATTGTAAGGTTTTCCAACCGAGCCCTCAGGCGCAAATGGTTTGAAGCACGCAAGTGCGCCCAAGAAAAGTTGACCAACATCAGCTTCTGTGAAAACTTGACAGCAATGAACAGGCGATTGCTATGGCTGGCGAAGATAAGGGCAAAGGAAAATGACTACAAATTCGTGTGGACTTCTGAGGGTAAAGTGTTTGTAAGAAAACAAGCAAAAGCAAGTGCAATCAGGATTGCAACCGAAAATGACCTGAGCAAAATTGTTTAGATCAGTGACGACAGGTATTTTGATTTCAAAAAATCAAGATGGCGTACCACACGACAACTTCGTTCAATGATCTGGTGAAAAGTAACAAGTGTTTTCTTGAAAAGGGGCTTTCTTTTTTTCATTTAAATACACAGAGTCTGAGGAACAAACAAGATGACGTCGGTACATAACTCTCACAACTACAGTGTTCCTTTCATTTCTTGGCTTTTTCAGGAACATGGTTCTCAAGTGTCACTGATGTTACGAATTTTTCCGGGTACAGTCACGTTTCAGTTTAGCGTGAGCAAAAACGTGGTGGAGGGGTGTCCCTATTTATCCGCGACTGTTTTCACTATGATTCCATAGACGACTTTACTTGCATGTGTGACGACTTTGAAACTGTTGCCATCATGTGCAAAAACATTGCCATCGTATGCATTTACCGACTGCCCCAGGGCACGCTGTCAATCTTTTTAAACTACATTGAATCACTCATGGATTTTGTCAATTCCCGGAAGAGGCATGTAGTGATCATAGGGGACTTTAATATCGATCTTAACTCTGATAACCCTTCTAAAGTTCAACTTCTTGAAATAATGCTTCAAAATGGTTGTGAGAACGTCATTGAACAGCCTACGAGAGTCACATCGAATACAAGTACGCTGATCGACTTATGTTTCACAGATTTTTCTAAGTCTGCTAGTTGCTCCGGTGTACTTTGTTCAGGATTGAGCGATCATCTACCAATTTTTGTAGCATTACCGATCGCCACGCGTACACAGTGCACAAATAATACTATCCGTATCATCAATGACGGCGGTAAAAAGACCTTTCATTCACTTGTTGAAAACTTGAACTGGGCGAACGTATATAAGGAACCCGATCCATCTGTATCCTACGATATTTTTATGTCCGAATTACAAATTTGTTACGATGCTGCTTTCCCACTCACAACAATTGTTCGGCACAAGAAAGCAAGAAAAGAATGGATTACGAATGACCTTTTCAAGCGCATAAAACACAAGGATAAGCTGTTCGAACAGTTTCTGCGGACGCGTGATATTGCAAAGCTGCAAGAATTCAAGCGGTTCAGAAACAATCCGAGTGTAGATTCTATCAACATAAGTTCGAAAAGTGCGCAGATAACCCCCGAAAAACATGGAAACAATTCAATGAACTAAACGCTACGCACGTTTCTGGTATACCATTTGAATTAGTTATAAATGGAGCCACTTATTCGGAGCAAAACTTCGTTAACCTTATCAATGATCATCTAGCTAACGCAGGTGCTGAAAACTTTTCATCTCGTTCATTGCCTCACAGCAGTCTGGAGAAATATATAGGGCAGATGCTGCTTGAAAGTGCATTTTTAACGCCCACTTCTGAGGTTGAGATAAACCTTATCATAAACTCGTTCGATAACCGATCGGCAGCTGGCCACGACGACATTAAAGCCGCACCTATAAAAGAAATTGCCCACTTAATCTCAAAACCGCTCGCTTACATCTGCAACCGCATACTTGCTTCGTGAATCTTTCCTGCGAAAATGAAAATAGATCGTGTCGTCGTCATTCACAAGGGAGGAACATACAGTGACCTGAACAACTATAGGCCGATTTCAGTTTTGCCTCTTTTTTCGAAAGTGATTGAACGTGTCATACACAAACGCTTCGACAACTTTTTTGTTGCAAAAAACATCATATCAACAAAGCAGTACGGGTACCAGAAAGGAAGATCAACTGAAATGACCCTCGTACAAATAAAAAATAAAATAATTAAAAATATTGAGGATAAGCTCTACACCGTTGGAATATTTCTAGATTTTCGCAAGGCCTTCTATTCCATCAAACATATTTTGCTAAGAAAACTGGAAATATGTGGAATTAGGGGCATAGCACTTCAACTCATGCGCAGTTACCTTAAGTCCCGTTTTCAGTTCGTATGCCTACATGGCTATAAATCAAACCCAAAGACTGTAAAATATGGTGTACCGCAAGGATCTATATTAGGCCCTTTGCTCTTGTTGATCTATATAAACGATATAGTTAACATTCCTCAAACTGATGATATAGTATTATATGCAGACGATAAGAATGTATTCTTCTCTGGAACAAATCTTAAAGAACTTGAAAACACGGCTAACACGTGGCTATTAAATGTTAGTGTATGGCTAAACTTAAACTTAAATAAACTCAAGGAGAAAAAAACTAAATTTATGGTTTTTTGTGCAAAAGACAAGCCAATTGATTATGATTTTAAGCTTCGTTACGGCTCTTGCTACCTTGAGCGTGTCAGCTCCCATTCCTTTCTAGGAGTTAAATTCCATCACAGCCTAGGCTGGAGCGACCACATAGACCACACCCGTGTCAAGATAGCGAGAGCTATTGGTATGCTTTCCCGGCTTCGAGATCTTATACCTTGCTCCCTGAAAAGACAGTTCTATTTCTCTCTTATCCATTCTCGCATCAGTTATTGTCTTCTTATCTGGGGTACTTGTAACAAAACTGACTTAGAAAAATATCAGTCCTGCAGTCGCGTACAGCTCGGTTTCTTTTACCTGCAGGAAACAACACAAATAGTTGCTCGGCAAATACACAGTCTCGAATGATCCCTGTGAAAACCATGTATGAACTCAAAATATGTGTGTTTATTTATAACGAAATAAAATCAAATTACATTAATTTTTTTAACACGTACCTAAATAGATCTACTGGTTACAGCTTGCGTCAGACTTCTGTTGTGGTAAATAGGCCTCGTACTAACTACGGAACACAATCAATTGAGCACCAAATCATGTTGATGTGTAATTCTCATCCGTTTGTAATAGATGCAGCTAAAAATAGTTCCACGCCCAGGGGTTTTAAACGCATCTGTTCGTCTTTCTTTTTGTTTAACGTTTTGTCCTATACGACAAAATGCTTACTTCTGGTTCCGTTTGATGTAATATTATGTCGGTTCGAACAACCCTAATGTATTGCATTTCTGTACCATTTTTGTATATGATTTAGTGTGCATTATTTTATTATCTGTATATATTTACAAGAACTGTTTATGATGCGTCTGTTGTGTAAGTGATGGCAAGGACAGCCTTTTTTTGTTGTGTAATGCAATACCGCTCCTGCTGCTACCCAAGCGAGGACAAGACCCAGACAGGAGGTTTAGCACCTCCTTTTGTCTTGCCTCGTGGGCAATACCTGTATGTTGCCCAAAGGAGAAATAAACAAAAAAATTCAATTAAAATTATTATTATTATTATTATTGCTCGAAAAGCTTGGAGGAAGAAATGAAGGAATTCACTTGAAAGTGCCCTGAAGAGGCCCATTGCCGCTAGCGTCGACGGCAAGCAGGCAGAAATACAGAGAAAAATACGTAGTAAAAGAGGAAAGGAAACGTTTTTAACATGTTAATTAAAAATCAGAGTTAGCATGCGCAATGACATTCCTGTTACCAAGCAACAGTAACACGGTTCAGGTGCCAGTCGGGCCTTGGGGCGAGTGCCGCGGCAGAAGCAGTTGTCAGTTTTCGCAGAGACGCCTTACTTCGTAATCCCTACTGGGGTGCGTTCACGTGGGCATACAGGAATATAGAGAGCGGAAATAGTTTTTTTTGAAGTTTTAGCGAAGAAGCTTGCCCGAAAGCACTTTAGATGAGTGTTAACTGTTTTTCTGCTTCGAAGGTTAAAGAATTTTATGCATGGGATTGATAATCTGAGTAGTGGTGGAAGTCCCAGTTGCAAGACAACTTTACTAGGGTGGATAGTTCAGCTAGTTGATGCATTCTTCAGAATACCAGGGCAGTAAGTGTCTCATTCAGTGCTGTAGTAATCTAAAAATGACATTTCTTGAATACAAAATTTCCGCGAAAGCTCTCGAAAGCACAACTCATTATTTGTGGTCAATCAGCGCCGCATAACAAAAAGACGTTTTCGTTGGTGACACACTGGTGTGCAACACGCCGACGCCGACAAAGCCTACACCAGATTTTCTGGTGAACGGGGCTTTAACGCTATATATGGCGTTGAAACCTTAATGCCTTAATTTGAATTGCACGTGGAAAAATCCTTCAGCCTTATCTTATTGTCTTATTGTGCCTTTTTTTTATTCACAGCAATAACAATCTTAACCGAGAGTTACAAAAATTGAATATTCATTTGTTGTCCTGGTCGGCGCATTAAGTAACCCTGTGTGAAGTGCTCCAGGTCCTAGAGCTTATCGTGAGGTGGGCGCGTTTGCTTATGTTCAATGGAAAGCTACTTTATAGTGTTTTAAAGGTCATGAGACCGATACAGACGACCACACAAGTTTTAGGCTGAACCTAGACATCATTACACTACCTGAATCTAGAAGTTCACCCAAAAAAACTTCTACTGCAGGCCGATGGCCTCTCCCATGTCACTCCAATTAACCCTGTGCTTTGCCACCTGCGCCCACCGTATGCCCGAAAAGTTCTTAATCTCATCCGCTCACGAAGCTTTCTGCCACCTCTGCTACGTTTGCCTTCTGTCGGAATCGAATCCGTTACCCTTAAGGACCAGCGGTTACTTGCCTTAGCATTACATGGCCTGCCCAAGCTCATTTCTTCCTCTAGATTTTGATTAGGACGGCATTAACCAGCGTTTACTCTCTCACCCAACACATTTTGCCCGCTTCCGGTCTCCTAACGTTACACCTGTCATTTTTTGCTTTCCATAGCTAGCTGTGTTGTCGGTAACTTGAGCCGAACCCTTTTCGTTAGCCTCCACGTTTCAGCCTCGTAGGTGAGTACCGGCAAGATACAGCTGTTGTACACTTTTCTCTTGAGGGATATTGTTAAACTGCCATTCATGATCTGAAAGAACCTGCCATATGCGCTCCACCCCATCCTTATCCTTCTAGTTATTTCCCTGTCATGTCAGCGGTCACTCTCCGCCCTAAACAGAAATATTCCTTTACCACTTCCAGCACCTCGCTAGCAATTGTGAACTGTTGTTCCCTTGCTAGAGCGTCGAACGTTACTTTGGTTTTCAGCGTGATAATCTTTTGACCCGCAGTTGTGGTCTGCCTAACTCATTGATCATGCTTTGCAATTCATCTCCTGAGTAACTCAGCAAGGCAATGTAATGAGCTAATCGCAGATTATGTAGGGATACTACATTAACTTTTATCCGCAACTGTTCCCAATTCAGGCCTATAAATACCTCGAAGTAAATAGCGAAAAAAATGGTCAGTTTATAAGAAACTTGGGTGCGAACGTGCAGGAGAAAATCACGTCAAACCTGCCTGATTTTTTTATCTTATTCAAGCCACTGAATAATATATCCTTCAGTGCGCCACAAAAGTTACGACACCGCTAAGCGTTATTTCAATATATTAATGCAAGCGTGCAGACAGGAGATGCATCTGAACAAACACCATATTTCCACCCAAACTCTGAAGGCCCGAAGTTGTACTCTACAAGCCCAAATTTCGGCCCAACAAGTCAGCTACCTAAGCCGGTCGTTAGCAGCGACCATCATCGTGGCAGCACTGCTACCCTCGCGCTGGAGAAAGCGAGCGTGCAACAGAACTGCCGTGGACTTACAGCTGTGCGCACACATCGCCCTTCTGCTAGCTAGCCTCGTTGCGCCGATCCCCGCGAAACAATTGTGGCTGCAGCCCCAATCTTATGCGACCACAGTTAGCTGCATATATCCTGTCGAAGCCGGTTGACAGCCGTTGTGAAAAGTACCACGCGCAAATACTTGCTTCTTTAGGAACGCTCTTGAAAGTGAGATAAGCTGGCCCCTCTCACCGTAAAGATAATCTTCACTGATGCTACAAGAGACCCGCACATGGGTTGTAAACGAACTGTTTGTGCCCATCACTTTTCACGACGGCTGCGCTTTTGAGCACACGTTGATTCTGGTTAAAGTGTCTCTTCTTGAGATGCGGAATGTGTTACATAATAAGGCGCAACGCACTCTGGCAATCTTTTTAAGCTGTGCCTTTTGTCTATCTGCTTTTTTTTACATTCGTTTATTGATATGGCGCTGCTGTTGTCGCGCCGTTGGATGTGTGCACTCGCAAACTGTGCTTTCAGCAAGGAGGCATACGTGCAAGCAGCGCAGTTCTCACATGTTTGGCTCTTTTCCTTGCTTTGTGACTTGCGTCCTTTCGAGCTGCTGCTCGCTGTTCTTCAACGCTCACTCTCCCATCTATTGTGCAGCAACAGAAACGCAAACTTCTTGTCGCGCAGAACTCAGAATATGAGTCCACTCGGCTGTATGATAATTTTTACGGTCTCCTTTCGCCTCTCTTTGGTAAAACTGTGAGACTTTTGCTAGGCTAATAACTGTGCAGTCTACGTTACCCTTGCATACAGCGCCCGAGCGGTAAACTTAACTGCAGAAATATCGGCACCTCATTCCAGCTTCTAGCATTCAGACGTAACGCTTGTGCCGAAGTAGGGCCACAGAGATCTGCAAGGCGTCTCCTCCTTTTGCGCACGATAGTACACTCTAAACACGAATGCCCCTATATGGGAGTAAGAAGGGAGTAAGCTGTCGTCTAGCCCACTCCCTTTCATAAATAGGGAGTTTTACTCCTTTCTGTTTAGAGTGTACGCTCGGCTCCCGCTGCCACAAGCACCGAGAACATGGCGTACTCGTCGAGATTCTAAAATTGCCGAAGCGGGGCGGCAGTGCTTCAGGGGTGCTCCGCTACATTCATGAACGCCGTGTTCTTTGTGGTAACGACGCAGCAGCGCGCATGGATGAAGCACAAATTGCGGCTGATGATGACATGTCGGAGTGAGCAGAGCGGTGCTCAAGCGCTTCGTGGCGAAACAGCGTCGCTCTTCGCCGTTGCCAAGTAGCATGTCGGCGCCAACGAGGCGCTTCTGCGGCAACCACAAATGAGTGTCTCTGCCATGAGTGCTTGCGGCGACCCTCGGTCATGCAGCTCAGGGTTTCCCGGCGAGAAGGCGAAAGTGAGTCAGATGTCTCATATGCGTTATAGTCAGCCTTGACCACAGCTTTCATCCACTGTTTGCCTACTTTCATTCATCATCCATTACTTTCATTCATCATAGGCTATTTACCTACTGGAATTTCCCCGCGCTAGCGATAGGAATGCTGAATGCAGTAACAGTAACTCCATGCCGTAATTCTGTATAAAAATTATGAGGTAACACAATATTATGCAGAACCAAACGTTTCCGTTGCCCTCTGGTGTAAGGGGAGCATTGCTTGGGTTTCTCTGAGAAAAGCATTAAAAAACACAGCAAGAGCCTACTATAGGGTATCAGTGAAAAATAAATGAAAGTTTAAAAGAAAAATGCGACAACCTAGTTGTCTAGAAAACTTGATTGACACTTATCTCAATAGGACTTCTGCTTTACTCACACGGGATGAGGAGAAAGGGCATTGCCAATTGAGTATTTTGAGCAGACTTCGCGTGCCGCGAACAGCTTGTCCTATTATAGCGACAAGAAATTTAAATGCATTCCTCGGCCTTTTTGGTCGCTCGGCAGCATTTCGCCGTGCTATTTCCACTCCGCCGACTGGCAACTTTCAAAGCCTGTATTTCGGGGTCAACACGAACGCTGTCTGTTTGCACAGGCCTGCAAAAAGACGGGAGCCAATGGCCCGGTCGATGGGAGGGACTGCTTTCCATAGTTCAACGCTTGTGAATGCAGCTCGTGGACTCATTCGATTTGGAGTTAGGCTAAAAGAAAAGTTGAGAAAGCTACTCAAGAGAATGGCAGTCACTGCGTTCACTGCGTGTTTCTGAAGATTCATGAGCATTAGAAGGGCGCTCTTGGCCCCGAGTTTGTTTTCTATTTTTTTAGTCCACTTCCCATGCGATGCTCAACTATAGGTATGCAATTTCAACTAAAATTTCAACTAAAATTTCAACTAAAATTTCAACTAAAATTTCAACTAAAATGTCAACTAAAATGTCAACTAAAATGTCAACTAAAATGTCAACTAAAATTTCAACTGAAATTTCAACTGAAATTTCAACTAATATTTCAACTAATATTTCAACTAATATTTCAACTAATATTTCAACTAATATTTCAACTAATATTTCAACTAAAATTCCAACTAAAATTCCAACTAAAATTCCAACTAAAATTCCAACTAAAATTTACACTAAAATTTACACTAAAATTTACACTAAAATTTACACTAAAATTCCAACTAAAATTCCAACTAAAATTCCAACTAAAATTCCAACTAAAATTTCAACTAAAATTCCAACTTAAATTCCAACTTAAATTCCAACTTAAATTCCAACTTAAATGCCAACTTAAATGCCAACTTAAATGCCAACTTAAATGCCAACTTAAATTCCAACTTAAATTCCAACTTAAAATCCAACTTAAATTCCAACTTAAATTCCAACTAAAATGCCAACTAAAATGCCAACTAAAATGCCAACTAAAATGCCAACTAAAATTCCAACTAAAATTCCAACTAAAATTCCAACTAAAATTCCAACTAAAATTCTAACTAAAATTCCACCTAAAATTCCACCTACCTAAGATTCCACCTAAAATTCCACCTAAAATTCCAACTAAAATTCCAACTAAAATTCCAACTAAAATTCCAACTAAAATTCCAACTAAAATTCCAACTAAGATTCCAACTAAGATTCCAACTAAAATTCCAACTAAGATTCCAACTAAAATTCCAACTAAAATTCCAACTTAAATTCCAACTAAAATTCCAACTAAAATTCCAACTTAAATTCCAACTTAAATTCCAACTTAAATTCCAACTTAAATTCCAACTTAAATTCCAACTTAAATTCCAACTAAAATTCTAACTAAAATTCCAACTAAAATTCCAACTAAAATTCCAACTAATATTCCAACTAAAATTCCAACTTAAATGACAACTTAAATGCCAACTTAAATGCCAACTTAAATGCCAACTTAAATGCCAACTTAAATTCCAACTTAAATTCCAACCTAAATTCCAACTTAAATGCCAACTAAAATGCCAACTAAAATGCCAACTAAAATGCCAACTAAAATTCCAACTAAAATTCCTACTAAAATTCAAACTAAAATTCCAAATAAAATTCTAACTACAATTCCACCTAAAATTCCACCTAAAATTCCGACTATATTCCACCTAAAATTCCAACTAAAATTCCACCTAAATTTCCAACTAAAATTTCACCTAAAATTTCAACTAAAATTCCAACTAAAATTTTAACTAAAATTCCAACTAAAATTCCAACTAAAATTCCAACTAAAATTCCAACTAAAATTCCAACTTAAATTCCAACTTAAATTCCAACTTAAATTCCAACTTAAATTCCAACTTAAATTCCAACCTAAATTCCAACTTAAATTCCAACTTAAATTCCAACTTAAATTCCAACTTAAATTCCAACTTAAATGCAAACTTAAATGCCAACTTAAATGCCAACTTAAATGCCAACTTAAACTTCAACTTAAACTTCAACTTAAACTTCAACTTAAACTTCAACTTAAACTTCAACTTTAATTACAACTTAAATACCAACTTAAATACCAACTTAAATACCAACTTAAATTCCAACTTAAATGCCAACTAAAATGCCAACTAAAATGCCAACTAAAATTCCAACTGAAATTCCAACTAAAATTCCAACAAATTCCAACTAAAATTCCAACAAATTCCAACTAAAATTCCACCTAAAATTCCACCTAAAATTCCAACTAAAATTTCACCTAATATTCCAACTAAAGTTCCAACTAATATTCCAACTAAAATTCCAACTAAAATTTCAACTAAAATTCCAACTAAAATTCCAACTTAAATTCCAACTTGAATTCCAACTTAAATTCTAACTTAAATTCCAACTTAAATTCCAACTTAAATTCCAACTTAAATTCCAACTTAAATTCCAACTTAAATGCCAACTTAAATGCCAACTTAAATGCCAACTTAAATTCCAACTTAAATTCCAACCTAAATTCCAACCTAAATTCCAACTCAAATTCCAACTTAAATTCCAACTTAAATTCCAACTTAAATGCCAACTTAAATGCCAACATAAATGCCAACTTAAATGCACACTTAAATGCCAACTTAAATGTCAACTTAAATGTCAACTTAAATGCCAACATGCATGAAGATTGTGAACCGGGTGTCCTTGTATCCGTTCAGTTCCTGATATCAAGCAACAAGCTGCTTTGCCGCCGCCAAAAGTTACTCACAATACAAGAATGTCCAGCATCTGCATTCGTGTTACACAGATGGCTCGTGAATAGTCTAGGGGATAGGTGCACTGGTCGTTGCTGCAAAGTTTGCAGCCGTCAAGCCGAAGACGCTGTGGTTAATTTTTTCTGCGGGTGCTGGAATTGCATTTTCCTGCACTGTCACTGAGCTAACAGAAGAGGTCCGTTGGGGTAGTTGGTGCCTACTGAGTGGCTTCGACGTGGTAAATAGGACGCAAAAAACACAAGACAAAAAAAAACGTTTTACAGAGGAGACAACGCCATTGAAATGCTTTCTGAGTTGATTTCCTTTTTCGAAGAACGCAGGACGGGTGTTATAAAAGAGCATTTTTTCCTCTGTACACTCACATTCTGAAAGCAGACGTCAGTCCAACAATATGGCTTGATTCGCCGCAAAAATCAAAGCAAGCTGATGTCGCTCATGAAACTTAAAGAATATGGAGCATGAACAAACTGTAGACGATCTCCTAAAGTGCGCGAAGAATTGCAGTGACAAAAGTGTCCTGTTCCATTTTTCCAAAGAGTATTTCATAAGATACTCTCGTACTACCTTTCCTTGCTTGGCGGTTTGTGCCCTGTGTCGTATTCATTCACTCTGCCTGTTCATGTTCAATTTGACTGGGCCGGGCATCCCAGACGATAACTGGGCATCTGTCGCCTATGAAGTCACGCCGCCTGCTGCTCAACTGCCCAATGCAGCAGCGCCTTGGTTCACGGTGATGACAGCCGTTGTTCGGTTGGAAGATTCCATTTTGTTCTATTATCAAATTGCCTACGTATCTGGCACCGGAAAACAGCTTTTAAATTTCTACCTTGGCTAAGAGCCCTACACCTTATATCTCTCATATGCAAAAATCCTAGCCTCGAAAGGTGGAAAGTCTGCGTTGCAGACAAATATTTCAGCCCCGTAAAACAAATTTGTAACTCGAAACAGCGTACTTGCCAGCGCCATAACACCGAAGCTCAAAAACTGAAGGTCTTATCTACAATAGAGCTGCATCGGCTAACCAGCCCTTCAAAGTGTCAAAAACAGGCTGCCGCGGTCAGGAAGAGAGCGACCAAGTCGTGTTCACTCTCCTCTTATCAAATTCTCATCTTCTCCTTTAAAATGAGAAGCTTTCGTTCATGTTGTGCTAGAGAACGGCAGGTGGGGCTTTTTTCCTGAACGTGACTCTAAGAGTTATCACTGTAAAGTACCTTTCGGTTTTACCATGTCGAAACCTCAATCGCGAAATATGCTTGAAGAGTGCGTGAAAGAGAAAAAGGGCGCAGTTCCAAGGCTAAAAAAAATGGACCTCAATAAAAATGTCCTTTTGACGTGCGCCGTGCCTTCGGCAACAGAAATACTTCACCGAGCTTCTAGGGGAGCAACGTACGTAGGACAATACAAGAACGAAGCCAAAGAGGTTGAAAAAAAGAAAAACAAATCTAGTAATATATATCTATATATATATATATACAATGAGGGCAATTAGGACAACGAATACAATCAGTAACGTCAAATTAGAACACAATTAAAACAGTTACAAAAAAAATCAATCGAGTAGAGAAGGGGATTTACAAACGAGTTGATCAAGCACATCAAACTAAGGGCGAGAAAAGAAATAGAGACAAATTTAATGTTCAAAGACAGACAGTAACTGGTCTTTGAATTTGGCAGGGTCACTTTCCATGACAGTAAAATCTGGCAATTCATTCCATTCCTGTAATGCGAATGGCAGAAATGACTGATTAAAAGCAGATGTTGATTCATGCAGGCGCTGTATGCTTAAGCTATTGAATAAGCGTCGAGATGAACGTGCTAGTGGGTGAAGAAAAGATTGGCGCAGATGAGTGAAATGATAGAATATCTTGTAAAAGAAGCATAGTTGTGATATCTTGCGGCGAAAGACCAATGAGGGGAGATCCAGTGATGATTTTATACTGCTGATACTGATCTTGTAGTCGTATTTTGAAGATATAAAGCGAGCGGCGCGGTTCTGCACAGATTCTAAAGACTTGATGAGATAAGTCTGATGTGGACACCAGATTGCGCATGCGTATTCGAGTTTAGATCGTAAAAATGTTTCATATGCCAGTTTACGGACAGCCGGGAGCGACAACGATAATGTTCTTCAAATAAAGCGCAGCGTTTTGGAGTACACAGCTAGCAGTTTAATTATATGCTCGGACCAATTTAGATTGCTTGAGATTAGGATTCCGAAGTAACGATAGGTTAGTACTTGTAAATCATTGACTGAGTTTAAAGAGTACACGTGGGTGATGTTAAGGCGTTTGCGCGAAACTTGCATAAACTTGTATTTTGAGATATTAAGCTGCATCAGCCACTTATTTCAGCAGTCATCTATTAAAATTAAGTCATCCTGAAGCGTGGTCTGCTATGTTTGAGATGAAATTCGGCGGTAGAGGACACAGTCATCTGCGAAGAGACGTATTGATGACGAAATGCCAGAAGTGAGGTCGTTAATATAGATGAGAAAAAGAAGCGGGCCAAGAACTGAGCCCTGTGGAACGCCAGAAAGAACCTTGATTGAGGCTGAAGGATGCTCTCCTATCATGGTAAGCTGAAAGCGGTCGGTGAGGAAGCATTTGATCCATGATAAGAGTAATGAGTCCAGGCTGAGAGAAGAAAGTTTACAGATGAGTCGCAAGTGAGGAACACGATCAAAAGCCTTAGAAAAGTCTAAGAATATAACATCAGCTTGAAAAATGAATCAAGGTTTAAACTTCACCCTATCACTAGGAGGCAAAACCATTGCAATCGTGCCAAACATAAAAGGCCTAGGAGTAATCTTTTCAGAGCGCCTCACCTATAAGACGAGCAGGTAAATCATGTTCGGAGACAACTAAATCGCTTCAACGGTATTATTTGCCAACATAGGGACACACTTCCGTCTCAAGTAAAGGTTCTTATTTATCAAGCATTCTTTCTCCCCTCACTGACATACTGCCTCACAGTTTGGGCAACGACGACACAGCACAACATATCCAAACTAATAATAGCACAAAAGCGGGCAATTAGACTAATAGCAAACGTATCGTGGCACACCCACACGCATCCATACTTCATTAAATTTGGCATTCTAAAGATCACTTTGTTTCCTTTCAGATTGCTATCAATGTACAAAACTGCGGTTATTACTAGCCCGCTCTCATTTTCCTTGGTCATTGCCTCTTTGTCGCACCAAATACGGTATGCAATCATTGTCTTTTATTCTTTCAAAATGCCTGAACATTACAGAAAATAACAACATATCGCTAAGAGATATTACAGTGAAGAGCCTAAAAACCATTTTGTACCTTTGTGAAGACGTTTAGCTTGAACTTGCTCTGAACTGTAAATAAGATTATAACGCGGGTAAATTCTGCATATGTTGTACACTTGGATGATGTAGTGCTTTTTTTTGTAGTATTTGCATTGCTTTTTGTTTTCATTGTGATGCTAAATGCTGAAATGTTGTATTTAAATCATGTTGATACTTTATTTTTTGTTTCGACTGCCTCACCTGTAGCTGTCTTGTGAAAAACTGAGGCAATACGCGGCCTCGGAAATGTGGGCGTAGGGTGCCCCTCAAGCTGCATTCAAGCAGCTTTTTTTCCTGCGTCCTCTCTCTCCCAGTGATACCTGTACCACTAAGAGCGAGAAATAAACTGACTTCAATTTCAAGATCAGTGGTGAATTCAAAAAGCTGCGACTCACAAGAAAGACCAGAGTGGAAACCGTGCTGATTAGCGAAGAAGAATGCGTTGTTATCAAGGTGTACGGCGACTTGAGAATAAATGATGTGTTCCATTAGTTTGCAGGCGATCCATGTTAAAGATATTGGGCGATAATCTGAGAGATCAGACCGGTTGCCACTTTTAAATACAGGAACTACTTGGCTAATTTTCCAATCTGTTGGAAGGGTGCTTAGAGCGAGGAACTGGGCAAATATTATCGGCAATATACGACAGGTTGGGACTTTGGTGGCTTTAAGTATTTTGGCAGAAATGCTATCAGGACCGGGGCTACTTGATAATTTCAGCTTGTCGATAAGCTTTTCTATACCTTCCGCAGTGACTATAATGGGCGGCATCTGTGAAAAACTGGTACCACGAAAGTTGGGAATATTATCTTTCGGCTCATGGGTAAAAACTGAAGGAAAGTGCGAGTTATTACATCGGATAGTTCATCTGGCAGCACATGTGAACCATACGAGTTTGAAAATGATATGTTGTCCGTATGATGACTAACGGGGCAGAGAAGATTCCAAAACTTTTGGGGATTTTTGTTCATTATGCGCAGAAGATTCTCGTGGAGTAACTTTCTTTTGGACTGCTTCAGTAGGCGTGCATAGTCTTTGAGACATGTGAAATATTTTTTTCCTACTGACGGCTGAGTTGGATTGCTTAGCAATGCGAAAAGGGCGTTTTTTTCTTACGTGAAAGCCTCTTTAGGGTACCAATGACCCATGGCTTACCTGCATCGCCACGAATAGAAATGACTGGGACATGGGTTTCAATCAATGTCAAAAGTTCCTGCTTGAATAATAACCTATTTTGGTTGACAGTTCTTGAAGAAGCAAGCTGTTGGAAAGTGTGGAAGAAGTTGTCCAGTTCGGCGTTCATAACAGGGAAATTTGCTCTCTTATGATCACGGATAACTTTAGTGAAAGGGTAGCGAAGCGGCTTCGGCACTGCTACATTGAATAACATTGTGCTCCGGAGTTCAAAAGCAGAAAGCGCCACAGACACATGGCAACAACGGCACGTTTCCAAACCACAGAAAGCCGAATGAGGGAACCGCCCGCAAAGCATCTGTGTTTCACAAACTGTTCAGTGGTATGCTTCAAATATTAAGTAGCTTAGAGGCCCATTGAGGGCCCAGAATATAAGGCAAGTACAGCCACTTTTATGAATACGTGTACCGCTCTTGCAAAAAATCGTCCCCAATGCTTACCCAAATTTGGAGATTCTTGAAGGCGATCCCATCGTTGCATTATCGCTGGTCTCCGATATGTGACCCAGAGGACATGATCTTGCGGAGGCGGGGCACAACTGTGTCGCAAAGTACCGCCACTAATCGTGGGCGAGGCTAACCCCGTTCGCCGGAAGGAATACACGAACACAGCAGAAAAATTAAGTTAGCCTCACAAGGTGTTGCGTTTTAAGCAAGCCTTTGCTGTCAAGCGCACGCACACTCTCCGCGAAACGTCCTCAAAGGGTCACTTTCGAACTAATAGGAAGCCGCTTTAATGACCCCGGCGCCGGAGACTGACAGTACTCGTCACCGCCTCAACTCCCTTGATTGCCTGAACTCGCTGCATTTTCTAATCTTAGAATGTTCCAGAAGTTTCAGTTTCGAGTATCAGCAGCCGTCGCATAATCCGCACAGATGCGAACGTGAAACAGCCCTCGCCTACTATCGCGAATACTACGGCTTTTCTTCCTCGGCGTTTATCTCGCCCACTTCGTGCGCCCATGATGATGCAAGTTTGAAGGCGCGGCCGCGAGTATCACGCGCAGTGCGCTTTCGTGCGCAAATAATGACCCATGCGCGCCAGAATTTATGCGGTGGTGCCGACCTCATTTCCCTCCCGCCATTTACTGCTTTGGTGTGTAATACGCTCGTGCCTGTGACACGGCCTAAAACTTAAGCGCCAGAACATTATTGATAACGGTCACCGGTTTGCTGCCGGAACGGCATGAGTGGAAGGTGGTGGAACTTAGTTTAAAATAGCTTTTTGCAATTCCTTGACACTGGAGCGTACGCAATAGCATACTTTAGCAAATGAGGACCTAGTTTTCGAACTGACTCGTGCATTCTAATTAATTGATCAGCATTTTTGCTATCCTATGCCGAAGTATAGGGCGCAAAGCCGCGACCTCACAGGCGAGCTGCTTTGACCATCTGAAAATGGCGCTTTAGTTTCTACTTCAAAGGCAACGAATAGTTAGTTAAGAAACTATCTTTTTTCGCGGCTGAACACTCATCGTCCACCGCGAAGGAGGAAGCGACTGATCGAGCGTTCTTCGTCCATTATCACGTGTCATATTTCTTTCTGGTACACCAAATACTGCACTTCATCCGGCGTTGTTTCTTAGCTGCAGCTTTTACTGTCTTAATTTGTGTAATAAAGAGGTGAATGTAGCTCTCAAATGCTGAGCGTTTAATTGTGCGCGTAAATTGCGCATCTGATAGATAGCCTGCGGATACCAACCTACTCTCTGCCCAATGCTCCGCTTTCCTGCATGCGATCAGGCATTTATGTACGCGCATTATTAGTGTGCCTTCACAGTGAACCTAGTGAATTCCCCCTTTCGTTACTGAGTCGCTTTGGGGCGTTAAACTCCATGAACCAATCAAAAGCTCAGACGCAAACACGTTGTGACGGGGAGAAAATTCGTGACTTCTTCCATCTTTCTTTTCAGTCAGGTTTTGCTTGCCTTCCTGAGCACTTAAACACAGACGCTGACGTTTATCCTCCAGTTGGAGTGATAAATTAATCCAAGGACAGCTAACAACCCTGTTTTTAGGAGACGCCGAGGTTCCCCTCAGCAAATATAATGACCGGTGTGCGAAGTTACCGTTCCCTAGTCATCTCCCAAACGCTGATATTCGCGAGCAACTTTTCATTGGCTTAAACCTTTCTATAGCAACCTAAGGCGCAGAAATATTTTTCTCGAGCACACTTCGCTTACTTTCGTATTGTGACCCTTTTCTCTTTCGGCTACTATACGTTGAGTGTATTGAAAAAAAAAGTGGCTAGAAGCGTTTCAAACCATGCTATATAAAGAGGTCAGAGGGTTGTTTTTATATTGTCGATTTTCAAAATAAATCGCGAAGTAAAAAGAAAGCAAACAAAAGGCCAGACACAAACCCTCAAAAAATGACGACGAACATTACTGAAGAGTTCTTCAAACAGTTTGAAATTCAGGGTCAGCATGCGTGAGTATGCCGCGGGCATTGACAAAATAGATTTATCCAGAATAGCGCACTTATGTCACCTGCGCATCAAAGAAACTGAGGGACTGTATCGCACTGAGAATGTTGGCTATGAAAGAAGCAGCTGCAACTATGCAGGAGTTAGGACGTTCCTATATTTTAAAAAATGTGACGTCATTAGTCTGCGTGAATATCTGCGTATAAAGAGCAAAGCCAGAATAGTCGCCGCGTACAAACTCTAAGTGGGGCCAATTTATGGCCAACTTTAGAGAGTGGATTTAGTGCTCGACGATCTCAGTGCTGCCAGGCTTAGCGTAAATTATGGAAAAGGAAAAGAGAGCCTGCCTCCAAGTCAAATCGACGTCATTGAGAATGGATTGAACGTAATTTACACGTCTCCTGAGTTCGTTTGCCGAGAACGTCACGTTCTTAACTACAGAAGTGCGTACACCCAATCTCTAACCCGGAATGAGGGCGTCCAAATTGAAACAGAAACGAAAGTGTTCCTTGCGTGTAATATCCCACTCCAATAAGCTATCTGCCTTTAAGTTTCTCCTGCCGTCATGGGAGAAAGCAATTTGAAAAGCCATAAATTTTAGTGGCACTGGTCATTCGTACATACAGTATTCACTTCATTTCTATTTTATATTGAATTCAGTTAAGTTTTTCATCTGTGACAACAAAACTCCGATTGATCCAGTGCTATCTTGAAGCATGCTAAAAACACTAAAAATACCTTCATTTCTTCACAATGTTCTGCGCCTCTCGCTGTGTTGTAGGAAAGACAGAGACTCCGCCGTCATTTAAGTGGAGTGTACGCTATAGCATACTTTATATATAAATATATATATATATATATATATTGTCACGGGTGATACAGCTCGGTTGGAGTAGGTGACTGCAGCGGACGTCAGTAGCAGTCCCAAAAGCGGAGCCTTCGCAGACAGACTCTTCGGCTTCTTTTTTTTAAGGCCAGCTCGCGCGCGCATTCCGCGCTCTCGTGGTTCTAGTAGAACGACGACGATGATTTGGCGGTGTCACAGATGTCACGGGTGATACAGCTCGGTTGGAGTAGGTGACTGCAGCGGACGTCAGTAGCAGTCCCAAAAGCGGAGCCTTCGCAGACAGACACTTCGGCTTCTTTTTTTTAAGGCCAGCTCGCGCGCGCATTCCGCGCTCTCGTGGTTCTAGTAGAACGACGACGATAATTTGGCGGTGTCATTACTCCCCGGCAAAAAGAAGCATCGTCCCGATGCTGGGAGTGAGTGGAGAGGTCGGAAGGACTGAACGGGGTTAGTGGGCGAGGCTACCGATCGTGATAAGGCTTCAGGCGGACCACGTGAACCACTTCAGGGCACGGGGACCGTCGGGACTTCTGAAATCCATCGGGAATGACCTCGTAGTTGAGGTCGCCCAATGACCTGACCACGCGGTATGGTCCGAAGTAGCGATGGAGGAGTTTTTCGCTCAGTCCTCGTCGCCGAATGGGGAACCACACCCACACGCGGTCGCCAGGCGCATAATGGACGTCGTGACGGCGCCGATTGTAGCGATCTGCATCTCGAAGTTGTTGGTCCTGAATTCGAACTTTGGCCAGTTGGCGAGCAGCTTCGGCGCGTTCCAGGAACGTGTAGGTATCAGTGTGAAGGTTAGAGTCGTCCAGATGTGGTAACATTGCGTCGAGCATCGTCGTCACTGCACGGCCGTAGACGAGTTGGAATGGAGACATCTGCGTTGTTTCTTGCATGGCCGTATTGTAGGCGAAGGTGACATAAGGAAGCACTTCGTCCCACGTTTTGTGTTCAATATCGACGTACATGGAAATCATGTCAGAAAGGGTTCGGTTCAGTCTTTCAGTCAACCCGTTCGTTTGAGGGTGGTACGACGTTGTTCGGCGGTGGTCGGTATGACTGTAAACCAAGATCTCCTGCAGCAGCTCAGCCATGAACGCAGGGCCTCTGTCAGTGATCAGCACTTCAGGTGCCCCATGGCGGAGTACGATCTGATGCACGAAGAACTTAGCGACTTCTAAAGCGGTGCCGCTGGGTAGAGCTGACGTTTCTGCATAGCGGGTAAGGTAGTCCGTCGCGACAATTATCCATTTGTTGCCAGAGTTCGAACGTGGGAACGGACCCAGCATGTCCATTCCTATTCGTTGGAAGGGCCTTGTGGGTGGTCTAATGGGCATCAAGAACCCAGCTTGTTTGGTTGACAGTACCTTGCGACGCTGACAGGCTCGGCACGTTCTGACGTAGTGAGTGACATCAGCACGGAGACGAGGCCAGTAGTAATTCTCTTGGATTCGGGCTAGCGTACGGGCTACGCCCAAATGTCCAGAAGTGGGTTCGTCATGGGAGGCTTGGAGGATTTCATTGCGCAGGCTAGGCGGTACGACGATTAGGTATTGCGTATTGTTTGGAGCGAAATTTTTCTTGACCAGAAGACCATTGCGGATGCATAAAGATGGCAACACGCGCCTGAAAGCGCGTGGGGCGGTCGTGTTGCTGCCGTTGAGAAATTCCATTACGTCTCGAATTTCGAGGTCGGCGCATTGTTGGTCAGCGAGGCAGGAGGCGCTGAGAGCAGTCAGTAAGATGTCGTCATCATTACAGGCGTCGGTAGAAAGATCTACTGGGGCGCGGGACAGACAATCGGCGTCAGAGTGCTTGCGCCCGGATTTGTACACGACAGTCATGTCGTATTCCTGGAGCCGCAGACTCCATCGGACGAGGCGAGCGGACGGGTCTTTAAGGCTTGCCAGCCAGCATAAGGCATGATGATCGGTCACCACCTTAAAATTTTTGCCGTAAAGGTACGGTCGGAATTTCGAAGTGGCCCATACAATGGCAAGGCATTCTTTCTCGGTAGCGGAATAGTTTGATTCGGCTGGTGACAAACATCGACTTGCGTAAGCGATGACCCGTTCTTGACCTGCTTGGATCTGGACCAGGACAGCACCTAAGCCGATGTTGCTGGCATCAGTATGGAGCTCCGTGTCGGCGTTTACGTCGAAGTGAGCCAGAACGGGAGGCGCCTGCAGGAAACTTTGAAGGCTGCGGAATGCATTTTCTTGCGCTGCTTCCCATGTGAAAGGTGTGTCCGACCTTGTTAGGCGCGTCAGCGGCTCGGCAATGCGAGCAAAATCTTTCACGAAGCGACGGTAATACGCGCACAATCCAAGAAAACGGCGGACAGCTTTCAGGTCTTGCGGCGGCGGAAAATGTGCAATAGCTGTTGTTTTTTTCAGAATCAGGCTGAACACCGGCTTGATTCACAACGTGCCCTAAGAACTTCAGCTCTGTATACGCAAAGTGGCATTTCTCAATTTTGAGCGTGAGTCCAGAAGACCTTATTGCTTGTAGGACCAATTCGAGGCGGTGAAGATGCTCCTGGAAAGTTGGGGCGAAGACGACACCATCGTCAAGATAGACGAGACACGTCTGCCATTTTAAATCGGCAAGGACGGTATCCATGAGGCGTTGGAAAGTTGCCGGTGCAGAGCACAGTATAAAGGGCATGGCCGTAAATTCATGCAGGCCATCTGGAGTAATAAAAGCTGTTTTTTCACGGTCCCGCTCATCGACCTCAATTTGCCAGTAACCTGACTTGAGGTCCATCGAAGAAAAGTATTTAGCGCTACAAAGGCGATCCAGAGTGTCGTCGATCCGGGGGAGAGGATAGACATCCTTTTTGGTGATTTTGTTTAAGCGACGGTAGTCTACACAGAACCGCAATGTTCCGTCTTTCTTCTTCACAAGGACGACTGGCGCTGCCCAGGGACTCCGGGAAGGACGAATTACGTCGTCGCGGAGCATTTCCTTGACTTGGCGGCCAATAGCGTCGCGTTCAGCGGGAGACACTCGGTAGGGGGACTGTCGGAAAGGGTGCACGTTATCGTCCGTAATAATGCGATGCTTCGCTAGGTGAGTTCGCCCAACACGCGATGATACCGAGAAGATGTCGCCGTAGCGCAGAAGAAGATCTTTAACTTGTTGTTGCTGCGTCGGGAAGAGTGCTGGATTGACGTCGAACGTGAAACCAGTGACTGGGCTCTGCTCTTGCGACAACGACATTGTGGAAAAACTGGGTGTGCTGCTGACATGGGCGATGGCATCAACGTGAGCCACAACGGTTCCCACGTTCAGATGTTGGTGTGCACCACCGAAATTGGTTATCAGCACTTCTGTTTCTCCGTCGACGAGATTAACGACTCCTCTGGCGACAGCAAGGCTCCTGGCAAAAAGCAAGATCTGGTTGCCTTCCGCGACGCCTTCGAAATTCCGCACAGTCTTGGCGCCGACAGAAACCATAATACTCGAACGAGGTGGGATGGTGACGTGGTCATCCAGGATGCAAAGTGCGGTCGGATGGTCTGGATCTCTGTGTATTGCGTTCTCTGTGGAGAAACACACGGCCTTTGACTGGAGGTCGATGACCGCTCCATTCTCGGTCAAGAAATCCATCCCGAGAATGACGTCACGTGAACAATGTTCGAGTATAACGAACGTTCCCAGGTAGGTTGCGCCTTGAACTGCTACTCTTGATGTGCAAGTCCCGGTCGGTGTAACTAAGTGACCCCCGGCTGTACGAATCTGTGGGCCCATCCACGGAGTGGTGACCTTTTTCAAAGTGGCGGCGAAATTTCCACTGAGGATAGAGTAATCCGCCCCTGTGTCGACAAGTGCAGTGACGTCTGTTCCGTCGAGGGAAATGCTCAGGTTTGCTGTCGTAGACGGCGTGTGAGCGGTACGGCGCGGTGTTCGGTCACGGCTGCGGTGCGGCGCGGGTTCATTTCGATACGTCAGGTGGCATTCCCGTCGAGTCGGCGTTTCACGGTGTTGGACGGCATTCGGTAGTGGCATCGGGTGGCCACCTAGTTGCGGCGTAGGAGGGTCTGTTACATTTCGTCGGTGAGCAACCTCCCCCTCAAAGGTTGCTGCTTTTAGTTTTCCTGGCGGGGGCTTGGCGACCTTCCCCGAGGAAAGTCACCGTAAGACCGACGACGTGGGGATGGCGACCTGCGGGTCCCACCGGCAGATTCGGCCAGATAATCGTTGATTTCTCTGGGTCGCTGCCCAGGCTGCGGACGTGGTGCATCTGCAGGGAACCCCGGCAGGCCCATCTGACGATACCTGCAGTTGCGGTACAGGTGGCCCGGCTCACCGCAGTGATAGCAGAGAGGACGGTAGTTGGGAGTGCGCCAGATGTCACTTTTACGGGGATACGATGGAGCAGGACGAGCAGGTGGTGGCGGCCGAAAAGAGGCCGGGGTTTCCTGAAGACGAGTCGGCGGCGGTTGTGCGCGACGAGCAACAGCGGCGTATGTCATTTGTGGTGGGGCTGTGGACGGCTGAAAGGGAGCTGGTGTTGTAAGCGCCTGTTGCACCTCTTCCCGAATAACCTCGGATAGAGCAGTAACCG
Source organism: Amblyomma americanum (assembly GCF_052857255.1). Lineage (NCBI taxonomy): Eukaryota > Metazoa > Arthropoda > Arachnida > Ixodida > Ixodidae > Amblyomma > Amblyomma americanum. The sequence continues at coordinate 81,902,623 of NC_135504.1, forward strand.
TTGGCGCAGGCGGCGTAGCCGGGAACAGCTTCTGGAGCTCCTCGCGAACGATAGCTCGTACGGTTTCGCGAAGCATGTGGGTGTTACTGATGTCCGTGGTTGCCGCAGTCATGGCCAAAGGTTGACGCTCGTATTGCCGCAACCGCATATCGAGTGTCTTTTCCATGGTGGTTGCCTCCGACAGAAACTCTGCGACCGTGCTCGGTGGATTGCGAACCAGTCCGGCAAAGATTTGCTCCTTGACACCTCGCATAAGGTACCGGAGTTTCTTCTGCTCTGTCATGTCCGGGTCAGCTCGACGAAATAACTTTGCCATCTCTTCGAAGTATACCAGTATGTTTTCATTTGGTAGCTGTGTTCGGGACTGAAGGAGCAGATCGGCCCGTTCTCTTCGAATCACCGTGGTGAAATCCTTCAGGAACTGGTCTTTAAATACGTTCCACGTCGTTATGGACGACTCCCGGTTCTCGAACCACGTACGAGCTGCGCCCTCCAGCGAAAAAAACACGTGTTGAAGCTTGGAGTCTTCCGCCCATCTGTTGTACCGGGCCACGCGTTCAAATTTCTCCAGCCAGTCTTCCGGGTCTTCGCCTGGAGAACCTTGGAAGATCGGTGGCTCCCGAGGCTGCTGCAGCACAACAGAAGGTGAACTAATCGTCGTCTGCATGCCTATTTCGGGCTGGACGGTCGTCGACGATGGCGCTGAACGAACCGCTTGGGTTGAGCGAGACTCTAGAAGCCCAAACTCGGGTTGAAGGCCTTGGAGCCGGCGGCTGCCGTGGTGTACAGGCGACACCTCGATGGCAGATGACCCTCGAGCACTTGAATCCCTGCTTGCTGGGGGAGTCCGAGGCATGGAATGCGTTACCCAGCGCCCTCCACCAGATGTCACGGGTGATACAGCTCGGTTGGAGTAGGTGACTGCAGCGGACGTCAGTAGCAGTCCCAAAAGCGGAGCCTTCGCAGACAGACACTTCGGCTTCTTTTTTTTAAGGCCAGCTCGCGCGCGCATTCCGCGCTCTCGTGGTTCTAGTAGAACTACGACGATGATTTGGCGGTGTCAATATATATATATATATATATATATATATATATATATATATATATATATATATATATATATATATATATATATATATATATATATATATATATACAGAGAGAGAGAGAGAGATATACTAATGACTACGTAAAGCAATAAGTTCGTGACAGACCTGGGTCTCTCCGGACGCCCTGTGAATCCAATTCACATCTACTCGAGGTCACGGTCTCGCCTGATTCTAGCAGAGACCAACATACTGTTGCGCGACGGCAGTAAAATGCCACGAAATTAGCACACCCTTTCCATACGTAAAATTTAAATGTATATAGTGGATATTTCCCGTCGCTTGCAAAAACATTTATGATGTTTGTGTGGAATTCTTATGGCGGAATAGATGAAAAAAATCATACTTTCTGTGACCTCGTGATTATCTTTGTGCAGAGCTCTTGTCAAGTTTCTCCAGAACATTTTCTGCCGACTTTCTGATGTTCACTTCATGCATTTCTGAGCAGCTTATGATGCATCAAAGTGAGGAGTCCCTGGCGAAACCACGTAACGAATTTTTGTGTAATTTCTCTAGAACATTTGCCGCCAATTTTGTCATGAACGCATCTGACGCCTATATTAGTGATGACTGCAAGTTGCATTCTTTCTCACCAAGGTGATATTTTGACAAGTTTGACATTTGACCAATTTGCATTCTTGTGAATTGTTCCTCGCGAAACAACGTGATTACTTTATGTAGAGTGGGCACAGAGAAATGTGCTGCCAATTTTCTGAAATATACACCTTGTGGCTACATTTTTAACGTGCTTATGATGCATCACTTGGAAGAGTTCCTGGTGAAACCATGTGATGAAATTTTGAAGAATATCTCCAGAAAATTTCCGCCGATTTTTTTATGTATACATCTGGTGCCTATATTACTGGCCAGCTTAAGTTGTATCTTTGTAAGGTGTTCCTGGCGAAACCATGTGAGGAGTTTTTGAAGAGTGGGCACTGAAATTTTGCCGCCCATTTTCTGAAATAAACACCCGATGCAACGTTTCTGATGCGCTTATGATGTATTATTCGAAGGAGTTGCTGGCGAAACCATGTAATTATTATTTGTAATATTTCTCCAGAACATTTGCTGCCCGATTTCTTTATGTATACATGGCCAAGGTAACCGCGCTTTCGAAATTGTAAAAATAGATGTGGATATTACTTAGCGGTGAACTACGCGCCTCTAAATATATTAAGGAGCCTAACCGTAAGAGAATAAAAGTTACCTATTCAATATTAGTGAACCAACCTTCTAGTTGGCACGTCTTAGTTGTATTCTGATGTACTACACCACTGACAATGATATATTAGAAAAACGCTCTTCTAACTCAAAATGCCTGTCTGTAAAATTGTATTAAGTCTGAGGTGAAACAGCCTGTATTGTCCAGGCATATAACTGTACTTCGGCTATTCTCTGAAGACCTAGAGCCTATGAGGTTTCTTGGCAGTGGCATTTTACGAGTACGCTAGCAAGATCACTGCCAAGTACTTGTTTCCCTTTGCTGATGGTGACAGCAAAAGCAGTCATGAGCCAGCAACTTAAATTTAAACTTAAATTTAAACTTAAATTTAAACTAAATTTAACCTAAATTTAACCTTAAATTTAACCTTAAATTTAACCTTAAATATAACCTAAATTTAACCTTAAATTTAAGCCTAAATTTCAACTTAAATATAAACTTAAATTTAAACTTAAATTTCAACTTAAATTTCAACTTAAATTTCAACTTAAATTTCAACTTAAATTTCACCTTTAATTTCACCTTTAATTTCACCTTTAATTTCAACTTAAATTTCAATTTAATTCACCTTTCAACCAACTTACTAATTTCACAGTAGAGTTACGATGCTTGGAAGTGCATTCGACATAAAGATGACCTAATAATCAGAGGAATGTAAATAAAGAGTGTACAAAAACAGGAATCCTGGCATAAAAAATGTTCAGCTGGGCAGAGCACATCGCTTCATATGGTAGTGGTAAGAAGGCGGCTTCGTTGTGCTTTCAGCCGGAACTGTCGCTATACCTAGAGTGTCGTCATGTGTCAATATTTAAGTCAATTTCTAACCGAAGCGTTACCCACGATGGAAGTGGGCAGAGAAAAGTATTTATCAAATAGCACTCCTCTACTGAGAAAAGAATTTCCACGTCAGAAAAAGAAACACGTTCATCGACTCGCACACGGACGTTCTGGTAGCAGCATGATATAAAAAGGAAAGAAGGGTCATCAGGAACGTAGGAATACAACACGGCCAAAAGCTGCCTTTTCTGGTCTGCGATCGATGCTGAAGTTTCTCAAGAACGAACCCTTTTGTTGCCGCACAACGTCTCCGGAACGTGTTCTCTACGTTTGCATTACATTTTTCTGCCTCTTTTCACTGGATGCTCTTTCAGGTCTGGCGCGGTTGCTGCTGGAAGATAAGTGGAAGGGCGCTTCCGGCAACTCGGAGCTCCTGCCCGTCGCAGCAGTTGGTCGTTCACATTAGAAGATCCATTCATTGGAAGGATGCAGGGTGCAGAAGAGCAACAGCAACAACGAAAACATTACAAGCTAACTCTGGCTCATGTGATAGTATTTTTATGGATCTCACTGCGTCATGTTAACTCCCTGGGTTGGAGATAGAGTAATATTTCCTTCTTCTTATTCCTTCATAAATTTTTGTTTTGTATCTAGCAGCGTTGTGGAGCAGAGTCGACTTGTCTCTCCTTATAAGGCATTCCCCTGTTAGCCGCTATCCGCATGGCCGCATGGTACGAGGAGACGCTCTTTAATACCGAATGAAGGCGGCGTCCCGGAGGTATGCCATCCCATATTTTGCAGATTACGATGAAACCTGCTGTACATATCATTATTATTATCATCGTCATCATCATCATTATCAGCAACATAATAATCATCATTAGCATCGTCATTATTATTATTATTACTATTATTGCTATTATTACTATTATTACTATTATTATTATTATTATTATAATATAATATTATTATTAGTACCGCATATGCACCTTCCTTTCCACCTTCAGATAACTTATTTAATATCCTTGGTCTTCCTTCCTTTGACCGCTTATATAAACAAACCGTTGTTCTCCGACACTTCTGGAATCCTGCCTTCAAGACAAAATCAGTTGTGGCCAGAACGCTACGTAAAGGCCAACGCTTTAAGGTCCATAGATACGCGACCAGATACGGCAAAGCAAGACGCTGTGTATACGTCCCTACATTATTCAATAGCCTTCCTGATGATGTGTAATCCGTTACTTCTAAGGCAACTATTAAACGCATGATTAAAACTCTGCGAAAAGTGTTTGCGCCAGAAAACAAATGACACTTGAGATTTGTAGTTTTTTTTCTCTTCATAATATGCATTCAGTGTGTGCACTTTATTATGTGACTTGTATTGCCATCACTTTTCGCTCGCCGATGTTGCCGGGCCTAGTCCTGCAAGCCTCCTTTTGGCTTTGACAGGCCCGATTCTGTATGTATTTCAATATGATGTGGCAATAAATTATTTCAATTTCAATTGTTTTTTCGACTAAAATTTCGACTAAAATTTCGACTAAAATTTCGACTAAAATTTCGGCTAAAATTCCGACTAAAATTCCGGCCAAAATTCCGGCTAAAATTCCGGCTGGAACTCCGGCTAGTACTCCGGCTAGTACTCCGGCTAGTACTCCGGCTAGTACTCCGGCTAGTACTCCGGCTAAAATTCCGGCTAAAATTCCGGCTAAAATTCCGGCTAAAATTCCGGCTAAAATTCCGGCTAAAATTCCGGCTAAAATTCCGGCTAAAATTCCGGCTAAAATTCCGGCTAAAATTCCAACCTAAATTCCAACCTAAATTCCAACCTAAATTCCAACCTAAATTCCAACCTAAATTCCAACCTAAATTCCAACCTAAATTCCAACCTAAATTTCAACCTAAATTTCAACCTAAATTTCAACCTAAATTTCATCCTAAATTTCATCCTAAATTTCAACCTAAATTTCAACCTAAATTTCAACTTAAATTTCAACTTACATTTCAACTTAAATTTCAACTTAAATTTCAACTTAAATTTCAACTTAAATTTCAACTTAAATTTCAACTTAAATTTCAACTTAAATTTCAACTTAAATTTCACCTTTAATTCACCTTTCAACCAACTTACTAATTTTACAGTAGAGTTACGATGCTTGGAAGTGCATTCGACATAAAGATGACCTTATAATCAGAGGAATGTAAATAAAGAGTGTACAAAAACAGGAATCCTGGCATAAAAAATGTTCAGCTGGGCAGAGCACATCGCTTCATATGGTAGTAGTAAGAAGGCGGCTTCGTTGTGCTTTCAGCCGGAACTGTCGCTATACCTAGAGTGTCGTCATGTGTCAATATTTCAGTCAATTTCTAACCGAAGCGTTACCCACGATGGAAGTGGGCAGAGAAAAGTATTTATCAAATAGCACTCCTCTACTGAGAAAAGAATTTCCACGTCAGAAAAAGAAACACGTTCATCGACTCGCACACGGACGTTCTGGTTGCAGCATGATATAAAAAGGAAAGAAGGGTCATCAGGAACGTAGGAATACAACACGGCCAAAAGCTGCCTTTTCTGGTCTGCGATCGATGCAGAAGTTTCTCAAGAACGAACGCTTTTGTTGCCGCACAACGTCTCCGGAACGTGTTCTCTACGTTTGCATAACATTTTTCTGCCTCTTTTCACTGGATGCTCTTTCAGGTCTGGCGCGGTTGCTGTTGGAAGATAAGTGGAAGGGCGTTTCCGGCAACTCGGAGCTCCTGCCCGTCGCAGCAGTTGGTCGTTCACATTAGAAGATCCATTCATTGGAAGGATGCAGGGTGCAGAAGAGCAACAGCAACAACGAAAACATTACAAGCTAACTCTGGCTCATGTGATAGTATTTTTATGGATCTCACTGCGTTCATGTTAACTCCCTGGGTTGGAGATAGAGTCCTATTTCCTTCTTCTTATTCCTTCATAATTTTTGTTTTGTATCTAGCAGCGTTGTGGAGCAGAGTCGACTTGTCTCTCCTTATAAGGCATTCCCCTGTTAGCCGCTATCCGCATGGCCGCATGGTACGAGGAGACGCTCTTTAATACCGAATGAAGGCGGCGTCCCGGAGGTATGCCATCCCATATTTTGCAGATTACGATGAAACCTGCTGTACATATCATTATTATTATCATCGTCATCATCATCATTATCAGCAACATAATAATCATCATTAGCATCGTCATTATTATTATTATTACTATTATTGCTATTATTACTATTATTACTATTATTATTATTATTATTATATTATTAATATTATTATTAGTACCGCATATGCACCTTCCTTTCCACCTTCAGATAACTTATTTATTATCCTTGGTCTTCCTTCCTTTGACCGCTTATATAAACAAACCGTTGTTCTCCGACACTTCTGGAATCCTGCCTTCAAGACAAAATCAGTTGTGGCCAGAACGCTACGTAAAGGCCAACGCTTTAAGGTCCATAGATACGCGACCAGATACGGCAAAGCAAGACGCTGTGTATACGCACCTACATTATTCAATAGCCTTCCTGATGATGTGTAATCCGTTACTTCTAAGGCAACTATTAAACGCATGATTAAAACTCTGTGAAAAGTGTTTGCGCCAGAAAACAAATGACACTTGAGATTTGTAGTTTTTTTTCTCTTCATAATATGCATTCAGTGTGTGCACTTTATTATGTGACTTGTATTGCCATCACTTTTCGCTCGCCGATGTTGCCGGGCCTAGTCCTGCAAGCCTCCTTTTGGCTTTGACAGGCCCGATTTTGTATGTATTTCAATATGATGTGGCAATAAATTATTTCAATTTCAATTGTAATTTCGACTAAAATTTCGACTAAAATTTCGACTAAAATTTCGGCTAAAATTTCGGCTAAAATTTCGGCTAAAATTTCGGCTAAAATTTCGGCTAAAATTTCGGCTAAAATTCCGGCTAATATTCCGGCTAAAATTCCAACCTAAATTCCGGCTAAAATTCCGGCTAAAATTCCGGCTAAAATTCCGGCTAAAATTCCGGCTAAAATTCCGGCTAAAATTCCGGCTAATATTCTGGCTAGAACTCCGGCTAGAACTCCGGCTAGAACTCCGGCTAGAACTCCGGCTAGAACTCCGGCTAGAAGTCCGGCTAAAATCCCGGCTAAAATTCCGGCTAAAATTCCGTCTAAAATTCCGGCTAAAATTCCGGCTAAAATTCCGGCTAAAATTCCGGCTAAAATTCCAACCTAAATTCCAACCTAAATTCCAACCTAAATTCCAACCTAAATCCAACCTAATTCCAAGCTAAATTCCAACCTAAATTCCAACCTAAATTCCAACCTAAATTCCAACCTAAATTCCAACCTAAATTCCAACCTAAATTCCAACCTAAATTCCAACCTAAATTCCAACCTAAATTTCAACCTAAATTTCAACCTAAATTTCAACCTAAATTCCAACCTAAATTCCAACCTAAATTCCAACCTAAATTCCAACCTAAATTCCAACCTAAATTCCAACCTAAATTTCAACCTAAATTTCAACCTAAATTTCAACCTAAATTTCAACCTAAATTTCAACCTAAATTTCAACCTAAATTTCAACCTAAATTTCAACCTAAATTTCAACCTAAATTTCAACCTAAATTTCAACCTAAATTTCAACCTAAATTTCAACCTAAATCTCAACTTAAATCTCAACTTAAATCTCAACTTAAATCTCAACTTAAATCTCAACTTAAATCTCAACTTAAATCTCAACTTAAATCTCAACTTAAATTTCAACTTAAATTTCAACTTAAATTTCAACTTAAATTTCAACTTAAATTTCAACTTTAATTTCAACTTAAATTTCAACTTAAATTTCAACTTAAATTTCAACTTTAATTTCAACTTTAATTTCAACTTTAATTTCAACTTAAATTTCAACTTAAATTTCAACTTAAATTTCAACTTAAATTTCAACTTAAATTTCAACTTTAATTTCAACTTTAATTTCAACTTTAAGTTCAACTTTAAGTTCAACTTCAACTTCAACTTCAACTTTAATTTCAACTTTAATTTCAACTTCAACTTTAATTTCAACTTCAACTTCAACTTCAACTTCAATTTCAATTTCAATTTCAATTTCATTTACAATTTCAATTTCAATTCAGCGATGCGGCAGCAGTGGCGGTGGCGCAGTTCCATGTTCTCTGCCTAAACCTGTCATCGAATTCTTGCAGAAACTTTCGCACGGTGCCGTCTACAACCTGGTTCATCATATCAGTACACTGCTGATATCAACTCTGGCCCTTACGTGGGAACCCAAGCGCCGGGACCTTCCTATAAAAGCGACTCCCGTCTTCATTCAGCGATGCGGCAGCAGTGGCGGTGGCGCAGTTCCATGTTCTCTGCCTAAACCTGTCATCGAATTCTTGCAGAAACTTTCGCACGGTGCCGTCTACAACCTGGCTCATCATATCAGTACACTGCTGATATCAACTCTGGCCGTCACGTGGGGACCCAAGCGCCGGGACCTTCCTATAAAAGCGGCGACAAGCGACCCCCGTCTTCATTCAGCGATGCGGCAGCAGTGGCGGTGGCGCAGTTCCATGTTCTCTGCCTAAACCTGTCATCAAATTCTTGCAGGTTAGTAATAGACAATTTATTAAGCACTTTTCTTTTTTTTCGTGACCACCCCTGCTGCTGCTCTTGCTGTTTGGCAGTTTTCTGTTATTGCCTATTGGATGTTGGTTTCTGCTCTTGTTTACCATGAAGGACGCATGCTCCTCTTGCAACGCAAATTTTACCGATGGTGACACGTTCATGACGTGCATCGACTGCACTTGTAAATTCCACAACGGAAAATGCAGTGGCGTGACCGAACGATCGTTTAGGATGATGAAAGAAACCACTAGGAAAGCGCTGAAATGCCCAGCTTGCAAGCAAGCAAATGTCTTGGAAAGCTTCCAGGCAGAACTAGCGGAATTAAACGGAAAATTGTCTGGCATGCTCGTACTGGAGACCGAATTAGACAAGCTAATGAGCATGCAGGAAACTGTGTTGAGCATCGATAAGTCAGTACAGCTTCTGTCTGACACTTATGATGACATAAAAGTGAACCTACAACGACAGGACAAAGAAATAGGCGACTTGCGGCATCGAGTGGAGGCTGTCGAGAGTGGAAGCGGTGAACGTACTGTCCAAACACTACAACAAGAATTAAATGAACTCGAACAGTATAGCCGCCACCAGAACATTGAAATCCATGGGCTTGAGTTGAGAGAAAATGAAGACCTCATGGCTGAAATTAACAAGATTGCCCGAAAATTGGAGCTCCCTGATTTATCCGATAGCAACGTTGAACATGTGCATCGTTTGCCCCCCAGAAAGGACAGAAGGCCTGTGGTGATTGTAAGGTTTTCCAACCGAGCCCTCAGGCGCAAATGGTTTGAAGCACGCAAGTGCGCCCAAGAAAAGTTGACCAACATCAGCTTCTGTGAAAACTTGACAGCAATGAACAGGCGATTGCTATGGCTGGCGAAGATAAGGGCAAAGGAAAATGACTACAAATTCGTGTGGACTTCTGAGGGTAAAGTGTTTGTAAGAAAACAAGCAAAAGCAAGTGCAATCAGGATTGCAACCGAAAATGACCTGAGCAAAATTGTTTAGATCAGTGACGACAGGTATTTTGATTTCAAAAAATCAAGATGGCGTACCACACGACAACTTCGTTCAATGATCTGGTGAAAAGTAACAAGTGTTTTCTTGAAAAGGGGCTTTCTTTTTTTCATTTAAATACACAGAGTCTGAGGAACAAACAAGATGACGTCGGTACATAACTCTCACAACTACAGTGTTCCTTTCATTTCTTGGCTTTTTCAGGAACATGGTTCTCAAGTGTCACTGATGTTACGAATTTTTCCGGGTACAGTCACGTTTCAGTTTAGCGTGAGCAAAAACGTGGTGGAGGGGTGTCCCTATTTATCCGCGACTGTTTTCACTATGATTCCATAGACGACTTTACTTGCATGTGTGACGACTTTGAAACTGTTGCCATCATGTGCAAAAACATTGCCATCGTATGCATTTACCGACTGCCCCAGGGCACGCTGTCAATCTTTTTAAACTACATTGAATCACTCATGGATTTTGTCAATTCCCGGAAGAGGCATGTAGTGATCATAGGGGACTTTAATATCGATCTTAACTCTGATAACCCTTCTAAAGTTCAACTTCTTGAAATAATGCTTCAAAATGGTTGTGAGAACGTCATTGAACAGCCTACGAGAGTCACATCGAATACAAGTACGCTGATCGACTTATGTTTCACAGATTTTTCTAAGTCTGCTAGTTGCTCCGGTGTACTTTGTTCAGGATTGAGCGATCATCTACCAATTTTTGTAGCATTACCGATCGCCACGCGTACACAGTGCACAAATAATACTATCCGTATCATCAATGACGGCGGTAAAAAGACCTTTCATTCACTTGTTGAAAACTTGAACTGGGCGAACGTATATAAGGAACCCGATCCATCTGTATCCTACGATATTTTTATGTCCGAATTACAAATTTGTTACGATGCTGCTTTCCCACTCACAACAATTGTTCGGCACAAGAAAGCAAGAAAAGAATGGATTACGAATGACCTTTTCAAGCGCATAAAACACAAGGATAAGCTGTTCGAACAGTTTCTGCGGACGCGTGATATTGCAAAGCTGCAAGAATTCAAGCGGTTCAGAAACAATCCAAGTGTAGATTCTATCAACATAAGTTCGAAAAGTGCGCAGATAACCCCCGAAAAACATGGAAACAATTCAATGAACTAAACGCTACGCACGTTTCTGGTATACCATTTGAATTAGTTATAAATGGAGCCACTTATTCGGAGCAAACCTTAGTTAACCTTATCAATGATCATCTAGCTAACGCAGGTGCTGAAAACTTTTCATCTCGTTCATTGCCTCACAGCAGTCTGGAGAAATATATAGGGCAGATGCTGCTTGAAAGTGCATTTTTAACGCCCACTTCTGAGGTTGAGATAAACCTTATCATAAACTCGTTCGATAACCGATCGGCAGCTGGCCACGACGACATTAAAGCCGCACCTATAAAAGAAATTGCCCACTTAATCTCAAAACCGCTCGCTTACATCTGCAACCGCATACTTGCTTCGTGAATCTTTCCTGCGAAAATGAAAATAGCTCGTGTCGTCGTCATTCACAAGGGAGGAACATACAGTGACCTGAACAACTATAGGCCGATTTCAGTTTTGCCTCTTTTTTCGAAAGTGATTGAACGTGTCATACACAAACGCTTCGACAACTTTTTTGTTGCAAAAAACATCATATCAACAAAGCAGTACGGGTACCAGAAAGGAAGATCAACTGAAATGACCCTCGTACAAATAAAAAATAAAATAATTAAAAATATTGAGGATAAGCTCTACACCGTTGGAATATTTCTAGATTTTCGCAAGGCCTTCTATTCCATCAAACATATTTTGCTAAGAAAACTGGAAATATGTGGAATTAGGGGCATAGCACTTCAACTCATGCGCAGTTACCTTAAGTCGCGTTTTCAGTTCGTATGCCTACATGGCTATAAATCAAACCCAAAGACTGTAAAATATGGTGTACCGCAAGGATCTATATTAGGCCCTTTGCTCTTGTTGATCTATATAAACGATATAGTTAACATTCCTCAAACTGATGATATAGTATTATATGCAGACGATAAGAATGTATTCTTCTCTGGAACAAATCTTAAAGAACTTGAAAACACGGCTAACACGTGGCTATTAAATGTTAGTGTATGGCTAAACTTAAACTTAAATAAACTCAAGGAGAAAAAAACTAAATTTATGGTTTTTTGTGCAAAAGACAAGCCAATTGATTATGATTTTAAGCTTCGTTACGGCTCTTGCTACCTTGAGCGTGTCAGCTCCCATTCCTTTCTAGGAGTTAAATTCCATCACAGCCTAGGCTGGAGCGACCACATAGACCACACCCGTGTCAAGATAGCGAGAGCTATTGGTATGCTTTCCCGGCTTCGAGATCTTATACCTTGCTCCCTGAAAAGACAGTTCTATTTCTCTCTTATCCATTCTCGCATCAGTTATTGTCTTCTTATCTGGGGTACTTGTAACAAAACTGACTTAGAAAAATATCAGTCCTGCAGTCGCGTACAGCTCGGTTTCTTTTACCTGCAGGAAACAACACAAATAGTTGCTCGGCAAATACACAGTCTCGAATGATCCCTGTGAAAACCATGTATGAACTCAAAATATGTGTGTTTATTTATAACGAAATAAAATCAAATTACATTAATTTTTTTAACACGTACCTAAATAGATCTACTGGTTACAGCTTGCGTCAGACTTCTGTTGTGGTAAATAGGCCTCGTACTAACTACGGAACACAATCAATTGAGCACCAAATCATGTTGATGTGTAATTCTCATCCGTTTGTAATAGATGCAGCTAAAAATAGTTCCACGCCCAGGGGTTTTAAACGCATCTGTTCGTCTTTCTTTTTGTTTAACGTTTTGTCCTAGACGACAAAATGCTTACTTCTGGTTCCGTTTGATGTAATATTATGTCGGTTCGAACAACCCTAATGTATTGCATTTCTGTACCATTTTTGTATATGATTTAGTGTGCATTATTTTATTATCTGTATATATTTACAAGAACTGTTTATGATGCGTCTGTTGTGTAAGTGATGGCAAGGACAGCCTTTTTTTGTTGTGTAATGCAATACCGCTCCTGCTGCTACCCAAGCGAGGACAAGACCCAGACAGGAGGTTTAGCACCTCCTTTTGTCTTGCCTCGTGGGCAATACCTGTATGTTGCCCAAAGGAGAAATAAACAAAAAAATTCAATTACAATTATTATTATTATTATTATTGCTCGAAAAGCTTGGAGGAAGAAATGAAGGAATTCACTTGAAAGTGCCCTGAAGAGGCCCATTGCCGCTAGCGTCGACGGCAAGCAGGCAGAAATACAGAGAAAAATACGTAGTAAAAGAGGAAAGGAAACGTTTTTAACATGTTAATTAAAAATCAGAGTTAGCATGCGCAATGACATTCCTGTTACCAAGCAACAGTAACACGGTTCAGGTGCCAGTCGGGCCTTGGGGCGAGTGCCGCGGCAGAAGCAGTTGTCAGTTTTCGCAGAGACGCCTTACTTCGTAATCCCTACTGGGGTGCGTTCACGTGGGCATACAGGAATATAGAGAGCGGAAATAGTTTTTTTTGAAGTTTTAGCGAAGAAGCTTGCCCGAAAGCACTTTAGATGAGTGTTAACTGTTTTTCTGCTTCGAAGGTTAAAGAATTTTATGCATGGGATTGATAATCTGAGTAGTGGTGGAAGTCCCAGTTGCAAGACAACTTTACTAGGGTGGATAGTTCAGCTAGTTGATGCATTCTTCAGAATACCAGGGCAGTAAGTGTCTCATTCAGTGCTGTAGTAATCTAAAAATGACATTTCTTGAATACAAAATTTCCGCGAAAGCTCTCGAAAGCACAACTCATTATTTGTGGTCAATCAGCGCCGCATAACAAAAAGACGTTTTCGTTGGTGACACACTGGTGTGCAACACGCCGACGCCGACAAAGCCTACACCAGATTTTCTGGTGAACGGGGCTTTAACGCTATATATGGCGTTGAAACCTTAATGCCTTAATTTGAATTGCACGTGGAAAAATCCTTCAGCCTTATCTTATTGTCTTATTGTGCCTTTTTTTTATTCACAGCAAAAACAATCTTAACCGAGAGTTACAAAAATTGAATATTCATTTGTTGTCCTGGTCGGCGCATTAAGTAACCCTGTGTGAAGTGCTCCAGGTCCTAGAGCTTATCGTGAGGTGGGCGCGTTTGCTTATGTTCAATGGAAAGCTACTTTATAGTGTTTTAAAGGTCATGAGACCGATACAGACGACCACACAAGTTTTAGGCTGAACCTAGACATCATTACACTACCTGAATCTAGAAGTTCACCCAAAAAAACTTCTACTGCAGGCCGATGGCCTCTCCCATGTCACTCCAATTAACCCTGTGCTTTGCCACCTGCGCCCACCGTATGCCCGAAAAGTTCTTAATCTCATCCGCTCACGAAGCTTTCTGCCACCTCTGCTACGTTTGCCTTCTGTCGGAATCGAATCCGTTACCCTTAAGGACCAGCGGTTACTTGCCTTAGCATTACATGGCCTGCCCAAGCTCATTTCTTCCTCTAGATTTTGATTAGGACGGCATTAACCAGCGTTTACTCTCTCACCCAACACATTTTGCCCGCTTCCGGTCTCCTAACGTTACACCTGTCATTTTTTGCTTTCCATAGCTAGCTGTGTTGTCGGTAACTTGAGCCGAACCCTTTTCGTTAGCCTCCACGTTTCAGCCTCGTAGGTGAGTACCGGCAAGATACAGCTGTTGTACACTTTTCTCTTGAGGGATATTGTTAAACTGCCATTCATGATCTGAAAGAACCTGCCATATGCGCTCCACCCCATCCTTATCCTTCTAGTTATTTCCCTGTCATGTCAGCGGTCACTCTCCGCCCTAAACAGAAATATTCCTTTACCACTTCCAGCACCTCGCTAGCAATTGTGAACTGTTGTTCCCTTGCTAGAGCGTCGAACGTTACTTTGGTTTTCAGCGTGATAATCTTTTGACCCGCAGTTGTGGTCTGCCTAACTCATTGATCATGCTTTGCAATTCATCTCCTGAGTAACTCAGCAAGGCAATGTAATGAGCTAATCGCAGATTATGTAGGGATACTACATTAACTTTTATCCGCAACTGTTCCCAATTCAGGCCTATAAATACCTCGAAGTAAATAGCGAAAAAAATGGTCAGTTTATAAGAAACTTGGGTGCGAACGTGCAGGAGAAAATCACGTCAAACCTGCCTGATTTTTTTATCTTATTCAAGCCACTGAATAATATATCCTTCAGTGCGCCACAAAAGTTACGACACCGCTAAGCGTTATTTCAATATATTATTGCAAGCGTGCAGACAGGAGATGCATCTGAACAAACACCATATTTCCACCCAAACTCTGAAGGCCCGAAGTTGTACTCTACAAGCCCAAATTTCGGCCCAAGAAGTCAGCTACCTAAGCCGGTCGTTAGCAGCGACCATCATCGTGGCAGCACTGCTACCCTCGCGCTGGAGAAAGCGAGCGTGCAACAGAACTGCCGTGGACTTACAGCTGTGCGCACACATCGCCCTTCTGCTAGCTAGCCTCGTTGCGCCGATCCCCGCGAAACAATTGTGGCTGCAGCCCCAATCTTATGCGACCACAGTTAGCTGCATATATCCTGTCGAAGCCGGTTGACAGCCGTTGTGAAAAGTACCACGCGCAAATACTTGCTTCTTTAGGAACGCTCTTGAAAGTGAGATAAGCTGGCCCCTCTCACCGTAAAGATAATCTTCACTGATGCTACAAGAGACCCGCACATGGGTTGTAAACGAACTGTTTGTGCCCATCACTTTTCACGACGGCTGCACTTTTGAGCACACGTTGATTCTGGTTAAAGTGTCTCTTCTTGAGATGCGGAATGTGTTACATAATAAGGCGCAACGCACTCTGGCAATCTTTTTAAGCTGTGCCTTTTGTCTATCTGCTTTTTTTTACATTCGTTTATTGATATGGCGCTGCTGTTGTCGCGCCGTTGGATGTGTGCACTCGCAAACTGTGCTTTCAGCAAGGAGGCATACGTGCAAGCAGCGCAGTTCTCACATGTTTGGCTCTTTTCCTTGCTTTGTGACTTGCGTCCTTTCGAGCTGCTGCTCGCTGTTCTTCAACGCTCACTCTCCCATCTATTGTGCAGCAACAGAAACGCAAACTTCTTGTCGCGCAGAACTCAGAATATGAGTCCACTCGGCTGTATGATAATTTTTACGGTCTCCTTTCGCCTCTCTTTGGTAAAACTGTGAGACTTTTGCTAGGCTAATAACTGTGCAGTCTACGTTACCCTTGCATACAGCGCCCGAGCGGTAAACTTAACTGCAGAAATATCGGCACCTCATTCCAGCTTCTAGCATTCAGACGTAACGCTTGTGCCGAAGTAGGGCCACAGAGATCTGCAAGGCGTCTCCTCCTTTTGCGCACGATAGTACACTCTAAACACGAATGCCCCTATATGGGAGTAAGAAGGGAGTAAGCTGTCGTCTAGCCCACTCCCTTTCATAAATAGGGAGTTTTACTCCTTTCTGTTTAGAGTGTACGCTCGGCTCCCGCTGCCACAAGCACCGAGAACATGGCGTACTCGTCGAGATTCTAAAATTGCCGAAGCGGGGCGGCAGTGCTTCAGGGGTGCTCCGCTACATTCATGAACGCCGTGTTCTTTGTGGTAACGACGCAGCAGCGCGCATGGATGAAGCACAAATTGCGGCTGATGATGACATGTCGGAGTGCGCAGAGCGGTGCTCAAGCGCTTCGTGGCGAAACAGCGTCGCTCTTCGCCGTTGCCAAGTAGCATGTCGGCGCCAACGAGGCGCTTCTGCGGCAACCACAAATGAGTGTCTCTGCCATGAGTGCTTGCGGCGACCCTCGGTCATGCAGCTCAGGGTTTCCCGGCGAGAAGGCGAAAGTGAGTCAGATGTCTCATATGCGTTATAGTCAGCCTTGACCACAGCTTTCATCCACTGTTTGCCTACTTTCATTCATCCTCCATTACTTTCATTCATCATAGGCTATTTACCTACTGGAATTTCCCCGCGCTAGCGATAGGAATGCTGAATGCAGTAACAGTAACTCCATGCCGTAATTCTGTATAAAAATTATGAGGTAACACAATATTATGCAGAACCAAACGTTTCCGTTGCCCTCTGGTGTAAGGGGAGCATTGCTTGGGTTTCTCTGAGAAAAGCATTAAAAAACACAGCAAGAGCCTACTATAGGGTATCAGTGAAAAATAAATGAAAGTTTAAAAGAAAAATGCGACAACCTAGTTGTCTAGAAAACTTGATTGACACTTATCTCAATAGGACTTCTGCTTTACTCACACGGGATGAGGAGAAAGGGCATTGCCAATTGAGTATTTTGAGCAGACTTCGCGTGCCGCGAACAGCTTGTCCTATTATAGCGACAAGAAATTTAAATGCATTCCTCGGCCTTTTTGGTCGCTCGGCAGCATTTCGCCGTGCTATTTCCACTCCGCCGACTGGCAACTTTCAAAGCCTGTATTTCAGGGTCAACACGAACGCTGTCTGTTTGCACAGGCCTGCAAAAAGACGGGAGCCAATGGCCCGGTCGATGGGAGGGACTGCTTTCCATAGTTCAACGCTTGTGAATGCAGCTCGTGGACTCATTCGATTTGGAGTTAGGCTAAAAGAAAAGTTGAGAAAGCTACTCAAGAGAATGGCAGTCACTGCGTTCACTGCGTGTTTCTGAAGATTCATGAGCATTAGAAGGGCGCTCTTGGCCCCGAGTTTGTTTTCTATTTTTTTAGTCCACTTCCCATGCGATGCTCAACTATAGGTATGCAATTTCAACTTAAATTTCAACTAAAATTTCAACTAAAATTTCAACTAAAATTTCAACTAAAATGTCAACTAAAATGTCAACTAAAATTTCAACTAAAATTTCAACTGAAATTTCAACTGAAATTTCAACTGAAATTTCAACTAATATTTCAACTAATATTTCAACTAATATTTCAACTAAAATTCCAACTAAAATTCCAACTAAAATTCCAACTAAAATTCCAACTAAAATTCCAACTAAAATTCCAACTAAAATTCCAACTAATATTCCAACTAATATTCCAACTAATATTCCAACTAAAATTCCAACTAAAATTCCAACTAAAATTCCAACTAAAATTCCAACTTAAATTCCAACTTAAATTCCAACTTAAATGCCAACTTAAATGCCAACTTAAATGCCAACTTAAATGCCAACTTAAATGCCAACTTAAATGCCAACTTAAATTCCCACTTAAATTCCAACTTAAATTCCAACTTAAATTCCAACTTAAAATCCAACTTAAAATCCAACTTAAATTCCAACTAAAATTCCAACTAAAATGCCAACTAAAATGCCAACTAAAATGCCAACTAAAATGCCAACTAAAATGCCAACTAAAATGCCAACTAAAATGCCAACTAAAATGCCAACTAAAATGCCACCTAAGATTCCACCTAAAATTCCACCTAAAATTCCAACTAAAATTCCAACTAAAATTCCAACTAAAATTCCAACTAAAATTCCAACTAAGATTCCAACTAAAATTCCAACTAAGATTCCAACTAAAATTACAACTAAAATTCCAACTAAAATTCCAACAGAAATTCCAACTAAAATTCCAACTTAAATTCCAACTTAAATTCCAACTTAAATTCCAACTTAAATTTCAACTTAAATTCCAACTTAAATTCCAACTTAAATTCCAACTAAAATTCTAACTAAAATTCCAACTAAAATTCCAACTAAAATTCCAACTAATATTCCAACTAAAATTCCAACTTAAATGACAACTTAAATGCCAACTTAAATGCCAACTTAAATGCCAACTTAAATGCCAACTTAAATTCCAACTTAAATTCCAACCTAAATTCCAACTTAAATGCCAACTAAAATGCCAACTAAAATGCCAACTAAAATGCCAACTAAAATTCCAACTAAAATTCCTACTAAAATTCAAACTAAAATTCCAAATAAAATTCTAACTACAATTCCACCTAAAATTCCACCTAAAATTCCGACTATATTCCACCTAAAATTCCAACTAAAATTCCACCTAAATTTCCAACTAAAATTTCACCTAAAATTTCAACTAAAATTCCAACTAAAATTTTAACTAAAATTCCAACTAAAATTCCAACTAAAATTCCAACTAAAATTCCAACTAAAATTCCAACTAAAATTCCAACTAAAATTCCAACTTAAATTCCAACTTAAATTCCAACTTAAATTCCAACTTAAATTCCAACCTAAATTCCAACTTAAATTCCAACTTAAATTCCAACTTAAATTCCAACTTAAATTCCAACTTAAATGCCAACCTAAATGCCAACTTAAATGCCAACTTAAACTTCAACTTAAACTTCAACTTAAACTTCAACTTAAACTTCAACTTAAACTTCAACTTAAACTTCAACTTTAATTACAACTTAAATTCCAACTTAAATACCAACTTAAATACCAACTTAAATTCCAACTTAAATGCCAACTTAAATGCCAACTTAAATGCCAACTTAAATGCCAACTAAAATGCCAACTAAAATTCCAACTAAAATTCCAACTAAAATTCCAACTAAAATTCCAACTAAAATTCCAACTGAAATTCCAACTAAAATTCCAACAAATTCCAACTAAAATTCCAACAAATTCCAACTAAAATTCCAACTAAAATTCCACCTAAAATTCCAACTAAAATTTCACCTAATATTCCAACTAAAGTTCCAACTAAAATTCCAACTAAAATTCCAACTAAAATTTCAACTAAAATTCCAACTAAAATTCCAACTTAAATTCCAACTTAAATTCCAACTTAAATTCTAACTTAAATTCCAACTTAAATTCCAACTTAAATTCCAACTTAAATTCCAACTTAAATTCCAACTTAAATGCCAACTTAAATGCCAACTTAAATGCCAACTTAAATTCCAACTTAAATTCCAACCTAAATTCCAACCTAAATTCCAACTTAAATTCCAACTTAAATGCCAACTTAAATTCCAACTTAAATGCCAACTTAAATGCCAACTTAAATGCCAACTTAAATGTCAACTTAAATGTCAACTTAAATGCCAACTTAAATGCCAACTTAAATGCCAACTTAAATTTCAACTTAAATTTCGACTTAACTTTCGACTTAACTTTCGACTTAACTTTCGACTTAACTTTCGACTTAACTTTCGACTTAGCTTTCGACTTAGCTTTCAACTTAGCTTTCAACTTAGCTTTCAAATTAAATTTCAACTTAAATTTAACTTTCAATTTCAATTTAACTTTCAATTTCAATTTAACTTTCAATTTCAATTTAACTTTCAATTTCAATTTAACTTTCAATTTCCATTACAATTTCAATTTCCATTACAATTAAAATTACAATTTCAATTACAATTATAATTACAATTACAATTTCAATTTCAATTACTATGAGCTGAGAGAAAATGAAGACTTCATGGCTGAAATTAACAAGATTGCCCAAAAATTGGAGCTCCCTGATTTATCCGATAGCAACGTTGAACATGTGCATCGTTTGCCCCCCAGAAAGGACAGAAGGCCTGTGGTGATTGTAAGGTTTTCCAATCGAGCCCTCAGGCGCAAATAGTTTGAAGCACGCAAGTGCGCCCAAGAAAAGTTGACCAACATCAGCTTCTATGCAAACTTGACAGCAATGAACAGGCGATTGCTATGGCTGGCGAAGATAAGGGCAAAGGAAAATGACTACAAATTCGTGTGGACTTCTGAGGGTAAAGTGTTTGTAAGAAAACAAGCAAAAGCAAGTGCTATCAGGATTGCAACCGAAAATGACCTGACCAGAATTGTTTAGATCAGTGGCGACAGGTATTTTGATTTCAAAAAATCAAGATGGCGTACCACACGACAACTTCGTTCAATGATCTGGTGAAAAGTAACAAGTGTTTTCTTGAAAAGGGGCTTTCTTTTTTTCATTTAAATACACAGAGTCTGAGGAACAAACAAGATGACGTCGGTATATACCTCTCACAACTAGTGTTCCTTTGATTTCTTGGCTTTTTCAGAAACATGGTTCTCAAGTGTCACTGATGTTACGAATTTTTCCGGGTACAGTCACGTTTCAGTTTATCGTGAGCAAAAACGTGGTGGAGGGGTGTCCCTATTTATCCGCGACTGTTTTCACTATGATACCATAGACGACTTTGAAACTGTTGCCATCATGTTCAAAAACATTGCCATCGTAGGCATTTACCGACCGCCTCAGGGCACGCTGTCAATCTCTTTAAACTACATTGAATCACTCATGGATTTTGTCAATTCCCGGAAGAGGCATATAGTAATCATAGGGGACTTTAATATCGATCTTAACTCTAATTACCCTGCTGAAGTTCAACTTCTTGAAATTATGCTTCAAAATGGTTGTGAGAACGTCATTGAACAGCCTACGAGAGTCACATCGAATACAAGTACGCTGATCGACTTATGTTTCACAGATTTTTCTAAATCTGCTAGTTGCTCCGGTGTACTTTGTTCAGGATTGAGCGATCATCTACCAATTTTTGTAGCATTACCGATCGCTACGCGTACACAGTGAACAAATAATACTATCCGTATCATCAATGACGGCGGTAAAAAGACCTTTCATTCACTTGTTGAAAACTTGAACTGGCCGAACATATATAAGGAACCCGATCCATCTGTAACCTACGATATTTTTATGTCCGAATTACAAATTTGTTACGATGCTACTTTCCCACTCACAACAATTGTTCGGCACAAGAAAGCAAGAAAAGAATGCATTACGAATGACCTTTCAAGCGCATAAAACACAAAGATAAGACATTCCTCAAACTGATGATATAGTATTATATGCAGACGATACGAATGTACTCTTCTCTGGAACATATCTTAAAGAACTTGAAAACACTGCTAACACGTGGCTATTAAATCTTAGTGTATGGCTAAACTTGAATAGTCTTGAACTCAACGAGAAAAAAACTAAATTTATGCTTTTTTGTGCAAAAAACAAGCCAATTGATTACGATTTTAAGCTTCGTTACGGCTCTTGCTACCTTGAGCGTGTCAGCTCCCATTCCTTTCTAGGAGTTAAATTCCATCACAGCCTAGGCTGGAGCGACCACATAGACCACACCCGTGTCAAGATAGCGAGAGCTATTGGTATGCTTTCCCGGCTTCGAGATCGTATACCTTGCTCGCTGAAAAGACAGTTTTATTTCTCTCTTATCCATTCTCGCATCAGTTATTGTCTTCTTATCTGGGGTACTTGTAACAAAACTGACTTAGAAAAAATATCAGCCCTGCAGTCGCGTGCAGCTCGGTTTCTTTTACCTGCAGAAAACAACACAAATAGTTGCTCGGCAAATACAGTCCCGAATGATCCCTGTGAAAACCATGTATGAACTCAAAATATGTGTGTTTATTTATAACGAAATAAAATCAAATGACATTAATTTTTTTAACACGTACGAAAATAGATCTACTGGTTACATCTTGCGTCAGACTTCTGTTGTGGTAAATAGGCCTCGTACTAACTTCGGAACACAATCAATTGAGCACCAAATCCTGTTGATGTGTAATTCTCATCCGTTTGTAATGGATGCAGCTAAAAATAGTTCCACGCCCAGGGGCTTTAAACGCATCTGTTCGTCTTTCTTTTTGTTTATTGTTGTGTCCTAGACGACCAAATGCTTACTTCTGGTTCCGTTTGATGTAATATTATGTCGGTTCGAACAACCCTAATGTATTGCATTTCTGTATTATTTTTGTATGATTTAGTGTGTATTATTATTTTATTATCTGTATATATTTACAAGAACTGTTTATGATGAGTCTGTTGTGTAAGTGATGGCAAGGACAACCTATTTTTGTTGTGTAATGCAATACCGCTCCTGCTGCTGTACCCAAGCGAGGACAAGACCCAGTCAGGAGGTTTAGCACCTCCTCGTGGGCAATACCTGTATGTTGCCCAAAGGAGAAATAAACAAAAAAAAATTCAAATTCAATTTCAATTTAACTTTCAATTTAACTTTCACTTTCAATTTCACTTTCAATTTCAATTTAACTTTCAACATATCTTTCAACATAACTTTCAACATAACTTTCAACTTAACTTTCAACTTAACTTTCAACTTAACTTTCAACTTAACTTTCAACTTAACTTTCAACTTAACTTTCAACTTAGCTTTCAACTTAGCTTTCAACTTAGCTTTCAACTTAGCTTCCAACTTAAATTTCAACTTAAATTTCAACCTAAATTTAACTTTCAATTCCAATTTAACTTTCAATTTCAATTTAACTTTCAATTTCAATTTCAATTTTAATTTCTTTTTCCATTACAATTACAATTTCAATTACAATTATAATTACAATTAAAATTATAATTACAATTACAATTTCAATTTCAATTACAATGAGCTGAGAGAAAATGAAGACTTCATGGCTGAAATTAACAAGATTGCCCGAAAATTGGTGCTCCCTGATTTATCCGATAGCAACGTTGAACATGTGCATCGTTTGCCCCCCAGAAAGGACAGAAGGCCTGTGGTGATTGTAAGGTTTTCCAACCGAGCCCTCAGGCGCAAATAGTTTGAAGCACGCAAGTGCGCCCAAGAAAAGTTGACCAACATCAGCTTCTATGAAAACTTGACAGCAATGAACAGGCGATTGCTATGGCTGGCGAAGATAAGGGCAAAGGAAAATGACTACAAATTCGTGTGGACTTCTGAGGGTAAAGTGTTTGTAAGAAAACAAGCAAAAGCAAGTGCTATCAGGATTGCAACCGCAAATGACCTGAGCAAAATTGTTTAGATCAGTGACGACAGGTATTTTGATTTCAAAAAATCAAGATGGCGTACCACACGACAACTTCGTTCAATGATCTGGTGAAAAGTAACAAGTGTTTTCTTGAAAAGGGGCTTTCTTTTTTCATTTAAATACACAGAGTCTGAGGAACAAACAAGATGACGTCGGTACATACCTCTCACAACTACAGTGTTCATTTGATTTCATGGCTTTTTCAGAAACATGGTTCTCAAGTGTCACTGATGTTACGAATTTTTCCGGGTACAGTCACGTTTCAGTTTATCGTGAGCAAAAACGTGGTGGAGGGGTGTCCCTATTTATCCGCGACTGTTTTCACTATGATACCATAGACGACTTTGAAACTGTTGCCATCATGTGCAAAAACATTGCCATCGTATGCATTTACCGACCGCCCCAGGGCACGCTGTCAATCTTTTTAAACTACATTGAATCACTCATGGATTTTGTCAATTCCCGGAAGAGGCATTTGTGATCATAGGGGACTTTAATATCGATCTTAACTCTAATTACCCTGCTGAAGTTCAACTTCTTGAAATTATGCTTCAAAATGGTTGTGAGAACGTCATTGAACAGCCTACGAGAGTCACATCGAATACAATGCTCCGGTGTACTTTGTTCAGGATTGAGCGATCATCTACCAATTTTTGTAGCATTACCGATCGCCACGCGTACACAGTGCACAAATAATACTATCCGTATCATCAATGACGGCGGTAAAAAGACCTTTCATTCACTTGTTGAAAACTTGAACTGGGCGAACATATATAAGGAACCCGATCCATCTGTATCCTACGATATTTTTATGTCGGAATTACAAATTTGTTACGATGCTGCTTTCCCACTCACAACAATTATTCGGCACAAGAAAGCAAGAAAAGAATGCATTACAAATGACCTTTTCAAGCGCATAAAACAAGGATAAGACATTCCTCAAACTGATGATATAGTATTATATGCAGACGATACGAATGTATTCTTCTCTGGAACAAATCTTAAAGAACATGAAAACACTGCTAACACGTGGCTATTAAATCTTAGTGTATGGCTTAACCTAAATAGTCTTGAACTCAACGAGAAAAAAACTAAATTTATGCTCTTTTGTGCAAAAAACAAGCCAATTGATTACGATTTTAAGCTTCGTTACGGCTCTTGCTACCTTCAGCGTGTCAGCTCGCATTCCTTTCTAGGAGTTAAATTCCATCACAGCCTAGGCTGGAGCGACCACATAGACCACACCCGTGTCAAGATAGCGAGAGCTATTGGTATGCTTTCCCGGCTTCGAGATCGTATACCTTGCTCGCTGAAAAGACAGTTTTACTTCTCTCTTATCCATTCTCGCATCAGGTATTGTCTTCTTATCTGGGGTACTTGTAACAAAACTGACTTAGAAAAAATATCAGCCCTGCAGTCGCGTGCAGCTCGGTTTCTTTTACCTGCAGGAAACAACACAAATAGTTGCTCGGCAAATACACAGTCTCGAATGATCCCTGTGAAAACCATGTATGAACTCAAAATATGTGTGTTTATTTAAAACGAAATAAAATCAAATTACATTATTTTTTTAACACGTACCAAAATAGATCTACTGGTTACAGCTTGCGTCAGACTTCTCTTGTGGTAAATAGGCCTCGTACTAACTAGGGAACACAACCAATTGAGCACCAAATCCTGTTGATGTGTAATTCTCATCCGTTTGTAATAGATGCAGCTAAAAATAGTTCCACGCCCAAGGGTTTTAAACGCATCTGTTCGTCTTTCTTTTTGTTTAACGTTGTGTCCTAGACGACCAAATGCTTACTTCTGGTTCCGTTTGATGTAATATTATGTCGGTTCGAACAACCCTAATGTATTGCATTTCTGTATTATTTTTGTATGATTTAGTGTGTATTATTATTTTATTATCTGTATATATTTACAAGAACTGTTTATGATGCGTCTGTTGTGTAAGTGATGGCAAGGACAACCTTTTTTGGTTGTGTAATGCAATACCGCTCCTGCTGCTCTACCCAAGCGAGGACAAGACCCAGTCAGGAGGTTTAGCACCTCCTCGTGGGCAATACCTGTATGTTGCCCAAAGGAGAAATAAACAAAAAAATTGAAATTCCATTTCAATTTAACTTTCAATTTCAATTTCAATTTCAATTTAACTTTCAACATAACTTTCAACATAACTTTCAACATAACTTTCAACATAACTTTCAACATAACTTTCAACATAACTTTCAACATAACTTTCAACATAACTTTCAACATAACTTTCAACATAACTTTCAACAAAACTTGCAACAAAACTTGCAACAAAACTTTCAACATAACTTTCAACATAAATTTCAACATAAATTTCAACATAACTTTCAACATAACTTTCAACATAACTTTCACCTTAACTTTCACCTTGACTTTCAGCTTGACTTTCAGCTTGACTTTCAGCTTGTCTTTCAGCTTGACTTTCAGCTTGACTTTCAGCTTGACTTTCAACTTGACTTTCGACTTGACTTTCGACTTGACTTTCGACTTGACTTTCGACATAACTTTCGACTTAGCTTTCGACTTAGCTTTCGACTTAGCTTTCGACTTAGCTTTCGACTTAGCTTTCGACTTAGCTTTCGACTTTGCTTTCGACTTTGCTTTCGACTTTGCTTTCGACTTTGCTTTCGACTTTGCTTTCGACTTTGCTTTCGACTTTGCTTTCGACTTTGCTTTCGACTTTGCTTTCGACTTAGCTTTCGACTTAAATTTCAACTTAAATTTAACTTTCAATTTCAATTTACCTTCAATTTCAATTTAACTTTCAATTTCAATTTCAATTTCCATTACAATTACAATTACAATTTCAATTACAATTAAAATTACAATTACAATTTCAATTTCAATTACAATGAGCTGAGAGAAAATGAAGACTTCATGGCTGAAATAACAAGATTGCCCGAAAATTGGAGCTCCCTGATTTATCCGATAGCAACGTTGAACATGTGCATCGTTTGCCCCCCCGAAAGGACAGAAGGCCTGTGGTGATTGTAAGGTTTTCCAACCGAGCCCTCAGGCGCAAATAGTTTGAAGCACGCAAGTGCGCCCAAGGAAAGATGACCAACATCAGCTTCTATGAAAACTTGACAGCAATGAACAGGCGATTGCTATGGCTGGCGAAGATAAGGGCAAAGGAAAATGACTACAAATTCGTGTGGACTTCTGAGGGTAAAGTGTTTGTAAGAAAACAAGCAAAAGCAAGTGCTATCAGGATTGCAACCGAAAATGACCTGAGCAAAATTGTTTAGATTAGTGACGACAGGTATTTTGATTTCAAAAATCAAGATGGCGTACCACACGACAACTTCGTTCAATGATCTGGTGAAAAGTAACAAGTGTTTTCTTGAAAAGGGGCTTTCTTTTTTTCATTTAAATACACAGAGTCTGAGGAACAAGCAAGATGACGTCGGTACATACCTCTCACAACTACAGTGTTCCTTTGATTTCTTGGCTTTTTCAGAAACATGGTTTTCAAGTGTCACTGATGTTACGAATTTTTCCGGGTACAGTCACGTTTCAGTTTATCGTGAGCAAAAACGTGGTGGAGGGGAGTCCCTATTTATCCGCGACTGTTTTCACTATGATACCATAGACGGCTTTGAAACTGTTGCCATCATGTGCAAAAACATTGCCATCGTATGCATTTACCGACCGCCCCAGGGCACGCTGTCAATCTTTTTAAACTACATTGAATCACTCATGGATTTTCTCAATTCCCGGAAGAGGCATTTAGTGATCATAGGGGACTTTATTATCGATCTTAACTCTAATAACCCTGCTGAAGTTCAACTTCTTGAAATTATGCTTCAAAATGGTTGTGAGAACGTCATTGAACAGCCTACGAGAGTCACATCGAATACAAGTACGCTGATCGACTTATGTTTCACAGATTTTTCTAAGTCTGCTAGTTGCTCCGGTGTAATTTGTTCAGGATTGAGCGATCATCTACCAATTTTTGTAGCATTACCGATCGCCACGCGTACACAGTGCACAAATAATACTATCCGTATCATCAACGACGGCGGTAAAAAGACCTTTCATTCACTTGTTGAAAACTTGAACTGGGCGAACATATATAAGGAACCCGATCCATCTGTATCCTACGATATTTTTATGTCCGAATTACAAATTTGTTACGATGCTGCTTTCCCACTCACAACAATTGTTCGGCACAAGAAAGCAAGAAAAGAATGCATTACAAATGACCTTTTCAAGCGCATGAAACAAGGATAAGACATTCCTCAAACTGATGATATAGTATTATATGCAGACGATACGAATGTATTCTTCTCTGAAACAAATCTTAAAGAACTTGAAAACACTGCTAACACGTGGCTATTAAATCTTAGTGTATGGCTAAACTTAAATAGTCTTGAACTCAACGAGAAAAAAACTAAATTTATGCTTTTTTGTGCAAAAAACAAGCCAATTGATTACGATTTTAAGCTTCGTTACGGCTCTTGCTACCTTGAGCGTGTCAGCTCCCATTCCTTTCTAGGAGTTAAATTCCATCACAGCCTAGGCTGGAGCGACCACATAGACCACACCCGTGTCAAGATAGCGAGAGCTATTGGTATGCTTTCCCGGCTTCGAGATCGTATACCTTGCTCGCTGAAAAGACAGTTTTATTTCTCTCTTATCCATTCTCGCATCAGTTATTGTCTTCTTATCTGGGGTACTTGTAACAAAACTGACTTAGAAAAAATATCAGCCCTGCAGTCGCGTGCAGCTCGGTTTCTTTTACCTGCAGAAAACAACACAAATAGTTGCTCGGCAAATACAGTCCCGAATGATCCCTGTGAAAACCATGTATGAACTCAAAATATGTGTGTTTATTTATAACGAAATAAAATCAAATGACATTATTTTTTTAACACGTACGAAAATAGATCTACTGGTTACAGCTTGCGTCAGACTTCTGTTGTGGTAAATAGGCCTCGTACTAACTACGGAACACAATCAATTGAGCACCAAATCCTGTTGATGTGTAATTCTCATCCGTTTGTAATGGATGCAGCTAAAAATAGTTCCACGCCCAGGGGCTTTAAACGCATCTGTTCGTCTTTCTTTTTGTTTATTGTTGTGTCCTAGACGACCAAATGCTTACTTCTGGTTCCGTTTGATGTAATATTATGTCGGTTCGAACAACCCTAATGTATTGCATTTCTGTATTATTTTTGTATGATTTAGTGTGTATTATTATTTTATTATCTGTATATATTTACAAGAACTGTTTATGATGCGTCTGTTGTGTAAGTGATGGCAAGGACAACCTTTTTTTGTTGTGTAATGCAATACCGCTCCTGCTGCTGTACCCAAGCGAGGACAAGACCCAGTCAGGAGGTTTAGCACCTCCTCGTGGGCAATACCTGTATGTTGCCCAAAGGAGAAATAAACAAAAAAAAATTCAAATTCAATTTCAATTTAACTTTCAATTTAACTTTCACTTTCAATTCCACTTTCAATTTCAATTTAACTTTCAACATATCTTTCAACATAACTTTCAACATAACTTTCAACTTAACTTTCAACTTAACTTTCAACTTAACTTTCAACTTAACTTTCAACTTAACTTTCAACTTAACTTTCAACTTAACTTTCAACTTAGCTTTCAACTCAGCTTTCAACTTAGCTTTCAACTTAGCTTTCAACTTAAATTTCAACTTAAATTTCAACCTAAATTTAACTTTCAATTCCAATTTAACTTTCAATTTCAATTTAACTTTCAATTTCAATTTCAATTTTAATTTCTTTTTCCATTACAATTACAATTTCAATTACAATTATATTTACAATTAAAATTATAATTACAATTACAATTTCAATTTCAATTACAATGAGCTGAGAGAAAATGAAGACTTCATGGCTGAAATTAACAAGATTGCCCGAAAATTGGTGCTCCCTGATTTATCCGATAGCAACGTTGAACATGTGCATCGTTTGCCCCCCAGAAAGGACAGAAGGCCTGTGGTGATTGTAAGGTTTTCCAACCGAGCCCTCAGGCGCAAATAGTTTGAAGCACGCAAGTGCGCCCAAGAAAAGTTGACCAACATCAGCTTCTATGAAAACTTGACAGCAATGAACAGGCGATTGCTATGGCTGGCGAAGATAAGGGCAAAGGAAAATGACTACAAATTCGTGTGGACTTCTGAGGGTAAAGTGTTTGTAAGAAAACAAGCAAAAGCAAGTGCTATCAGGATTGCAACCGAAAATGACCTGAGCAAAATTGTTTAGATCAGTGACGACAGGTATTTTGATTTCAAAAAATCAAGATGGCGTACCACACGACAACTTCGTTCAATGATCTGGTGAAAAGTAACAAGTGTTTTCTTGAAAAGGGGCTTTCTTTTTTTCATTTAAATACACAGAGTCTGAGGAACAAACAAGATGACGTCGGTACATACCTCTCACCACTACAGTGTTCATTTGATTTCATGGCTTTTTCAGAAACATGGTTCTCAAGTGTCACTGATGTTACGAATTTTTCCGGGTACAGTCACGTTTCAGTTTATCGTGAGCAAAAACGTGGTGGAGGGGTGTCCCTATTTATCCGCGACTGTTTTCACTATGATACCATAGGCGACTTTGAAACTGTTGCCATCATGTGCAAAAACATTGCCATCGTATGCATTTACCGACCGCTCCAGGGCACGCTGTCAATCTTTTTAAACTACATTGAATCACTCATGGATTTTGTCAATTCCCGGAAGAGGCATTTGTGATCATAGGGGACTTTAATATCGATCTTAACTCTAATTACCCTGCTGAAGTTCAACTTCTTGAAATTATGCTTCAAAATGGTTGTGAGAACGTCATTGAACAGCCTACGAGAGTCACATCGAATACAATGCTCCGGTGTACTTTGTTCAGGATTGAGCGATCATCTACCAATTTTTGTAGCATTACCGATCGCCACGCGTACACAGTGCACAAATAATACTATCCGTATCATCAATGACGGCGGTAAAAAGACCTTTCATTCACTTGTTGAAAACTTGAACTGGGCGAACATATATAAGGAACCCGATCCATCTGTATCCTACGATATTTTTATGTCCGAATTACAAATTTGTTACGATGCTGCTTTCCCACTCACAACAATTGTTCGGCACAAGAAAGCAAGAAAAGAATGCATTACAAATGACCTTTTCAAGCGCATAAAACAAGGATAAGACATTCCTCAAACTGATGATATAGTAATATATGCAGACGATACGAATGTATTCTTCTCTGGAACAAATCTTAAAGAATATGAAAACACTGCTAACACGTGGCTATTAAATCTTAGTGTATAGCTAAACTTAAATAGTCTTGAACTCAACGAGAAAAAAACTAAATTTATGCTCTTTTGTGCAAAAAACAAGCCAATTGATTACGATTTTAAGCTTCGTTACGGCTCTTGCTACCTTCAGCGTGTCAGCTCGCATTCCTTTCTAGGAGTTAAATTCCATCACAGCCTAGGCTGGAGCGACCACATAGACCACACCCGTGTCAAGATAGCGAGAGCTATTGGTATGCTTTCCCGGCTTCGAGATCGTATACCTTGCTCGCTGAAAAGACAGTTTTACTTCTCTCTTATCCATTCTCGCATCAGGTATTGTCTTCTTATCTGGGGTACTTGTAACAAAACTGACTTAGAAAAAATATCAGCCCTGCAGTCGCGTGCAGCTCGGTTTCTTTTACCTGCAGGAAACAACACAAATAGTTGCTCGGCAAATACACAGTCTCGAATGATCCCTGTGAAAACCATGTATGAACTCAAAATATGTGTGTTTATTTAAAACGAAATAAAATCAAATTACATTATTTTTTTAACACGTACCAAAATAGATCTACTGGTTACAGCTTGCGTCAGACTTCTGTTGTGGTAAATAGGCCTCGTGCTAACTACGGAACACAATCAAATGAGCACCAAATCCTGTTGATGTGTAATTCTCATCCGTTTGTAATAGATGCCGCTAAAAATAGTTCCACGCCCAGGGGTTTTAAACGCATCTGTTCGTCTTTCTTTTTGTTTAACGTAGTGTCCTAGACGACCAAATGCTTACTTCTGGTTCCGTTTGATGTAATATTATGTCGGTTCGAACAACCCTAATGTATTGCATTTCTGTATTATTTTTGTATGATTTAGTGTGTATTATTATTTTATTATCTGTATATATTTACAAGAACTGTTTATGATGCGTCTGTTGTGTAAGTGATGGCAAGGACAACCTTTTTTGGTTGTGTAATGCAATACCTCTCCTGCTGCTCTACCCAAGCGAGGACAAGACCCAGTCAGGAGGTTTAGCACCTCCTCGTGGGCAATACCTGTATGTTGCCCAAAGGAGAAATAAACAAAAAAATTGAAATTCAATTTCAATTTAACTTTCAATTTCAATTTCAATTTCAATTTCAATTTAACTTTCAACATAACTTTCAACATAACTTTCAACATAACTTTCAACATAACTTTCAACATAACTTTCAACATAACTTTCAACATAACTTTCAACATAACTTTCAACATAACTTTCAACATAACTTGCAACAAAACTTGCAACAAAACTTGCAACAAAACTTGCAACAAAACTTGCAACAAAACTTGCAACAAAACTTTCAACAAAACTTTCAACAAAACTTTCAACATAACTTTCAACATAAATTTCAACATAAATTTCAACATAACTTTCAACATAACTTTCACCTTAACTTTCACCTTAACTTTCACCTTGACTTTCAGCTTGACTTTCAGCTTGACTTTCAGCTTGACTTTCAGCTTGACTTTCGACTTGACTTTCGACTTGACTTTCGACATAACTTTCGACATAACTTTCGACTTAGCTTTCGACTTAGCTTTCGGCTTAGCTTTCGGCTTAGCTTTCGACTTAGCTTTCGACTTAGCTTTCGACTTAGCTTTCGACTTAGCTTTCGACTTAGCTTTCGACTTAGCTTTCGACTTAGCTTTCGACTTAGCTTTCGACTTTGCTTTCGACTTTGCTTTCGACTTTGCTTTCGACTTTGCTTTCGACTTTGCTTTCGACTTAGCTTTCGACTTAGCTTTCGACTTAAATTTCAACTTAAATTTAACTTTCAATTTCAATTTACCTTCAATTTCAATTTAACTTTCAATTTCAATTTCAATTTTCATTACAATTACAATTTCAATTACAATTAAAATTACAATTACAATTTCAATTTCAATTACAATGAGCTGAGAGAAAATGAAGACTTCATGGCTGAAATAACAAGATTGCCCGAAAATTGGAGCTCCCTGATTTATCCGATAGCAACGTTGAACATGTGCATCGTTTGCCCCCCAGAAAGGACAGAAGGCCTGTGGTGATTGTAAGGTTTTCCAACCGAGCCCTCAGGCGCAAATAGTTTGAAGCACGCAAGTGCGCCCAAGGAAAGATGACCAACATCAGCTTCTATGAAAACTTGACAGCAATGAACAGGCGATTGCTATGGCTGGCGAAGATAAGGGCAAAGGAAAATGACTACAAATTCGTGTGGACTTCTGAGGGTAAAGTGTTTGTAAGAAAACAAGCAAAAGCAAGTGCTATCAGGATTGCAACCGAAAATGACCTGAGCAAAATTGTTTAGATTAGTGACGACAGGTATTTTGATTTCAAAAATCAAGATGGCGTACCACACGACAACTTCGTTCAATGATCTGGTGAAAAGTAACAAGTGTTTTCTTGAAAAGGGGCTTTCTTTTTTTCATTTAAATACACAGAGTCTGAGGAACAAGCAAGATGACGTCGGTACATACCTCTCACAACTACAGTGTTCCTTTGATTTCTTGGCTTTTTCAGAAACATGGTTTTCAAGTGTCACTGATGTTACGAATTTTTCCGGGTACAGTCACGTTTCAGTTTATCGTGAGCAAAAACGTGGTGGAGGGGAGTCCCTATTTATCCGCGACTGTTTTCACTATGATACCATAGACGGCTTTGAAACTGTTGCCATCATGTGCAAAAACATTGCCATCGTATGCATTTACCGACCGCCCCAGGGCACGCTGTCAATCTTTTTAAACTACATTGAATCACTCATGGATTTTCTCAATTCCCGGAAGAGGCATTTAGTGATCATAGGGGACTTTATTATCGATCTTAACTCTAATAACCCTGCTGAAGTTCAACTTCTTGAAATTATGCTTCAAAATGGTTGTGAGAACGTCATTGAACAGCCTACGAGAGTCACATCGAATACAAGTACGCTGATCGACTTATGTTTCACAGATTTTTCTAAGTCTGCTAGTTGCTCCGGTGTAATTTGTTCAGGATTGAGCGATCATCTACCAATTTTTGTAGCATTACCGATCGCCACGCGTACACAGTGCACAAATAATACTATCCGTATCATCAATGACGGCGGTAAAAAGACCTTTCATTCACTTGTTGAAAACTTGAACTGGGCGAACATATATAAGGAACCCGATCCATCTGTATCCTACGATATTTTTATGTCCGAATTACAAATTTGTTACGATGCTGCTTTCCCACTCACAACAATTGTTCGGCACAAGAAAGCAAGAAAAGAATGCATTACGAATGACCTTTTCAAGCGCATAAAACACAAGGATAAGACATTCCTCAAACTGATGATATAGTATTATATGCAGACGATACGAATGTATTCTCTGGAACAAATCTTAAAGAACTTGAAAACACTGCTAACACGTGGCTAATAAATCTTAGTGTATGTCTAAACTTAAATATTCTTGAACTCAACGAGAAAAAAACTAAATTTATGCTTTTTTGTGCAAAAAACAAGCCAATTGATTACGATTTTAAGCTTCGTTACGGCTCTTGCTACCTTGAGCGTGTCAGCTCCCATTCCTTTCTAGGAGTTAAATTCCATCACAGCCTAGGCTGGAGCGACCACATAGACCACACCCGTGTCAAGATAGCGAGAGCTATTGGTATGCTTTCCCGGCTTCGAGATCGTATACCTTGCTCGCTGAAAAGACAGTTTTACTTCTCTCTTATCCATTCTCGCATCAGTTATTGTCTTCTTATCTGGGGTACTTGTAACAAAACTGACTTAGAAAAAATATCAGCCCTGCAGTCGCGTGCAGCTCGGTTTCTTTTACCTGCAGGAAACAACACAAATAGTTGCTCGGCAAATACACAGTCTCGAATGATCCCTGTGAAAACCATGTATGAACTCAAAATATGTGTGTTTATTTATAAGGTTTATCGGGGTTTTACGTCCCATAGCGACTCAGGCTATGAGAGACGCCGTAGTGAAGGGCTCCGGAAATTTCGACCACCTGGGGTTCTTTAACGTGCACTGACATCGCACAGCACACGGGCCTCTAGAATTTCGCCTCCATCGAAATTCGACCGCCGCGGCCGGGATCGAACCCGCGTCTTTCAGGCCAGCAGCCGAGTGCCATAACCACTCAGCCACCGCGGCAGCCTGTTTATTTATAGCGAAATAAAATCAAATTACATTATTTTTTAACACGTACCAAAATAGATCTACTGGTTACAGCTTGCGTCAGACTTCTGTTGTGGTAAATAGGCCTCGTACTAACTACGGAACACAATCAATTGAGCAGCAAATCCTGTTGATGTGTAATTCTCATCCGTTTGTAATAGATGCAGCTAAAAATAGTTCCACGCCCAGGGGTTTTAAACGCATCTGTTCGTCTTTCTTTTTGTTTAACGTTGTGTCCTAGACGACCAAATGCTTACTTCTGGTTCCGTTTGATGTAATATTATGTCGGTTCGAACAACCCTAATGTATTGCATTTCTGTATTATTTTTGTATGATTTAGTGTGTATTATTATTTTATTATCTGTATATATTTACAAGAACTGTTTATGATGCGTCTGTTGTGTAAGTGATGGCAAGGACAACCTTTTTTGGTTGTGTAATGCAATACCGCTCCTGCTGCTCTACCCAAGCGAGGACAAGACCCAGTCAGGAGGTTTAGCACCTCCTCGTGGGCAATACCTGTATGTTGCCCAAAGGAGATATAAACAAAAAAAATTTCAAATTCAATTTCAATTTAACTTTCAATTTCAATTTCAATTTCAATTTCAATTTCATTTTAACTTTCAATTTAACTTTCATTTTAACTTTCATTTTAACTTTCAACAAAACTTTCAACAAAACTTTCAACTGAACTTTCAACTTAACTTTCAACTTAACTTTCAACTTAACTTTCAACTTAACGTTCAACTTAACGTTCAACTTAACGTTCAACTTAACGTTCAACTTAACGTTCAACTTAACGTTCAACTTAACGTTCAACTTAACGTTCAACTTAACGTTCAACTTAACTTTCAACTTAACTTTCAACTTAACTTTCAACTTAACTTTCAACTTAACGTTCAACTTAACGTTCAACTTAACGTTCAACTTAACGTTCAACTTAACTTTCAACTTAACTTTCAACTTAACTTTCAACTTAACGTTCAACTTAACGTTCAACTTAACGTTCAACTTAACTTTCAACTTAACTCTCAACTTAACTTTCAACTTAACTTTCAACTTAACATTCAACTTAACTTTCAACTTAACTTTCAACCTAAATTTAACTTTCAATTTCAATTTCAATTTCAATTTCCATTACAATTACAATTTCAATTATAATTATAATTATAATTATAATTACAATTACAATTTCAATTTCAATTTCAATTACAATGAGCTGAGAGAAAATGAAGACTTCATGGCTGAAATTAACAAGATTGCCCGAAAATTGGAGCTCCCTGATTTATCCGATAGCAACGTTGAACATGTGCATCGTTTGCCCCCCAGAAAGGACAGAAGACCTGTGGGGAAAGGTTTTCCAACCGAGCCCTCAGGCGCAAATAGTTTGAAGCACGCAAGTGCGCCCAAGAAAAGTTGACCAACATCAGCTTCTATGAAAACTTGACAGCAATGAACAGGCGATTGCTATGGCTGGCGAAGATAAGGGCAAAGGAAAATGACTACAAATTCGTGTGGACTTCTGAGGGTAAAGTGTTTGTAAGAAAACAAGCAAAAGCAAGTGCTATCAGGATTGCAACCGAAAATGACCTGAGCAAAATTGTTTAGATCAGTGACGACAGGTATTTTGATTTCAAAAAATCAAGATGGCGTACCACACGACAACTTCGTTCAATGATCTGGTGAAAAGTAACAAGTGTTTTCTTGAAAAGGGGCTTTCTTTTTTTCATTTAAATACACAGAGTCTGAGGAACAAACAAGATGACGTCGGTACATACCTCTCACAACTACAATGTTCCTTTGATTTCATGGCTTTTTCAGAAACATGGTTCTCAAGTGTCACTGATGTTACGAATTTTTCCGGGTACAGTCACGTTTCAGTTTATCGTGAGCAAAAACGTGGTGGAGGGGTGTCCCTATTTATCCGCGACTGTTTTCACTATGATACCATAGACGACTTTGAAACTGTTGCCATCATGTGCAAAAACATTGCCATCGTATGCATTTACCGACCGCCCCAGGGCACGCTGTCAATCTTTTTAAACTACATTGAATCACTCATGGATTTTGTCAATTCCCGGAAGAGGCATAGAGTGATCATAGGGGACTTTAATATCGATCTTAACTCTAATAACCCTGCTGAAGTTCAACTTCTTGAAATTATGCTTCAAAATGGTTGTGAGAACGTCATTGAACAGCCTACGAGAGTCACATCGAATACAAGTACGCTGATCGACTTATGTTTCACAGATTTTTCTAAGTCTGCTAGTTGCTCCGGTGTACTTTGATCAGGATTGAGCGATCATCTACCAATTTTTGTAGCATTACCGATCGCCACGCGTACACAGTGCACAAATAATACTATCCGTATCATCAATGACGGCGGTAAAAAGACCTTTCATTCACTTGTTTAAAACTTGAACTGGGCGAACATATATAAGGAACCCGATCCATCTGTATCCTACGATATTTTTATGTCCGAATTACAAATTTGTTACGATGCTGCTTTCCCACTCACAACAATTGTTCGGCACAAGAAAGCAAGAAAAGAATGCATTACGAATGACCTTTTCAAGCGCATAAAACACAAGGATAAGACATTCCTCAAACTGATGATATAGTATTATATGCAGACGATACGAATGTATTCTTCTCTGGAACAAATCTTAAAGAACTTGAAAACACTGCTAACACGTGGCTATTAAATCTTAGTGTATGGCTAAACGTAAATAGTCTTGAACTCAACGAGAAAAAAACTAAATTTATGCTCTTTTGTGCAAAAAACAAGCCAATTGATTACGATTTTAAGCTTCGTTACGGCTCTTGCTACCTTGAGCGTGTCAGCTCGCATTCCTTTCTAGGAGTTAAATTCCATCACAGCCTAGGCTGGAGCGACCACATAGACCACACCCGTGTCAAGATAGCGAGAGCTATTGGTATGCTTTCCCGGCTTCGAGATCGTATACCTTGCTCGCTGAAAAGACAGTTTTACTTCTCTCTTATCCATTCTCGCATCAGTTATTGTCTTCTTATCTGGGGTACTTGTAACAAAACTGACTTAGAATAAATATCAGCCCTGCAGTCGCGTGCAGCTCGGTTTCTTTTACCTGCAGGAAACAACACAAATAGTTGCTCGGCAAATACACAGTCTCGAATGATCCCTGTGAAAACCATGTATGAACTCAAAATATGTGTGTTTATTTATAAGGTTTATCGGGGTTTTACGTCCCATAGCGACTCAGGCTATGAGAGACGCCGTAGTGAAGGGCTCCGGAAATTTCGACCACCTGGGGTTCTTTAACGTGCACTGACATCGCACAGCACACGGGCCTCTAGAATTTCGCCTCCATCGAAATTCGACCGCCGCGGCCGGGATCGAACCCGCGTCTTTCAGGCCAGCAGCCGAGTGCCATAACCACTCAGCCACCGCGGCAGCCTGTTTATTTATAGCGAAATAAAATCAAATTACATTATTTTTTAACACGTACCAAAATAGATCTACTGGTTACAGCTTGCGTCAGACTTCTGTTGTGGTAAATAGGCCTCGTACTAACTACGGAACACAATCAATTGAGCAGCAAATCCTGTTGATGTGTAATTCTCATCCGTTTGTAATAGATGCAGCTAAAAATAGTTCCACGCCCAGGGGTTTTAAACGCATCTGTTCGTCTTTCTTTTTGTTTAACGTTGTGTCCTAGACGACCAAATGCTTACTTCTGGTTCCGTTTGATGTAATATTATGTCGGTTCGAACAACCCTAATGTATTGCATTTCTGTATTATTTTTGTATGATTTAGTGTGTATTATTATTTTATTATCTGTATATATTTACAAGAACTGTTTATGATGCGTCTGTTGTGTAAGTGATGGCAAGGACAACCTTTTTTGGTTGTGTAATGCAATACCGCTCCTGCTGCTCTACCCAAGCGAGGACAAGACCCAGTCAGGAGGTTTAGCACCTCCTCGTGGGCAATACCTGTATGTTGCCCAAAGGAGATATAAACAAAAAAAATTTCAAATTCAATTTCAATTTAACTTTCAATTTCAATTTCAATTTCAATTTCAATTTCAATTTCATTTTAACTTTCAATTTAACTTTCATTTTAACTTTCATTTTAACTTTCAACAAAACTTTCAACAAAACTTTCAACTGAACTTTCAACTTAACTTTCAACTTAACTTTCAACTTAACTTTCAACTTAACGTTCAACTTAACGTTCAACTTAACGTTCAACTTAACGTTCAACTTAACGTTCAACTTAACGTTCAACTTAACGTTCAACTTAACGTTCAACTTAACGTTCAACTTAACTTTCAACTTAACTTTCAACTTAACTTTCAACTTAACGTTCAACTTAACGTTCAACTTAACGTTCAACTTAACGTTCAACTTAACTTTCAACTTAACTTTCAACTTAACTTTCAACTTAACGTTCAACTTAACGTTCAACTTAACGTTCAACTTAACTTTCAACTTAACTTTCAACTTAACTTTCAACTTAACTTTCAACTTAACATTCAACTTAACTTTCAACTTAACTTTCAACCTAAATTTAACTTTCAATTTCAATTTCAATTTCAATTTCCATTACAATTACAATTTCAATTATAATTATAATTATAATTATAATTACAATTACAATTTCAATTTCAATTTCAATTACAATGAGCTGAGAGAAAATGAAGACTTCATGGCTGAAATTAACAAGATTGCCCGAAAATTGGAGCTCCCTGATTTATCCGATAGCAACGTTGAACATGTGCATCGTTTGCCCCCCAGAAAGGACAGAAGACCTGTGGGGAAAGGTTTTCCAACCGAGCCCTCAGGCGCAAATAGTTTGAAGCACGCAAGTGCGCCCAAGAAAAGTTGACCAACATCAGCTTCTATGAAAACTTGACAGCAATGAACAGGCGATTGCTATGGCTGGCGAAGATAAGGGCAAAGGAAAATGACTACAAATTCGTGTGGACTTCTGAGGGTAAAGTGTTTGTAAGAAAACAAGCAAAAGCAAGTGCTATCAGGATTGCAACCGAAAATGACCTGAGCAAAATTGTTTAGATCAGTGACGACAGGTATTTTGATTTCAAAAAATCAAGATGGCGTACCACACGACAACTTCGTTCAATGATCTGGTGAAAAGTAACAAGTGTTTTCTTGAAAAGGGGCTTTCTTTTTTTCATTTAAATACACAGAGTCTGAGGAACAAACAAGATGACGTCGGTACATACCTCTCACAACTACAATGTTCCTTTGATTTCATGGCTTTTTCAGAAACATGGTTCTCAAGTGTCACTGATGTTACGAATTTTTCCGGGTACAGTCACGTTTCAGTTTATCGTGAGCAAAAACGTGGTGGAGGGGTGTCCCTATTTATCCGCGACTGTTTTCACTATGATACCATAGACGACTTTGAAACTGTTGCCATCATGTGCAAAAACATTGCCATCGTATGCATTTACCGACCGCCCCAGGGCACGCTGTCAATCTTTTTAAACTACATTGAATCACTCATGGATTTTGTCAATTCCCGGAAGAGGCATAGAGTGATCATAGGGGACTTTAATATCGATCTTAACTCTAATAACCCTGCTGAAGTTCAACTTCTTGAAATTATGCTTCAAAATGGTTGTGAGAACGTCATTGAACAGCCTACGAGAGTCACATCGAATACAAGTACGCTGATCGACTTATGTTTCACAGATTTTTCTAAGTCTGCTAGTTGCTCCGGTGTACTTTGATCAGGATTGAGCGATCATCTACCAATTTTTGTAGCATTACCGATCGCCACGCGTACACAGTGCACAAATAATACTATCCGTATCATCAATGACGGCGGTAAAAAGACCTTTCATTCACTTGTTTAAAACTTGAACTGGGCGAACATATATAAGGAACCCGATCCATCTGTATCCTACGATATTTTTATGTCCGAATTACAAATTTGTTACGATGCTGCTTTCCCACTCACAACAATTGTTCGGCACAAGAAAGCAAGAAAAGAATGCATTACGAATGACCTTTTCAAGCGCATAAAACACAAGGATAAGACATTCCTCAAACTGATGATATAGTATTATATGCAGACGATACGAATGTATTCTTCTCTGGAACAAATCTTAAAGAACTTGAAAACACTGCTAACACGTGGCTATTAAATCTTAGTGTATGGCTAAACGTAAATAGTCTTGAACTCAACGAGAAAAAAACTAAATTTATGCTCTTTTGTGCAAAAAACAAG
This sequence comes from Amblyomma americanum, assembly GCF_052857255.1. Classification (NCBI taxonomy): domain Eukaryota; kingdom Metazoa; phylum Arthropoda; class Arachnida; order Ixodida; family Ixodidae; genus Amblyomma; species Amblyomma americanum. Next base: position 81,943,894 of record NC_135504.1, read on the forward strand.
CCAATTGATTACGATTTTAAGCTTCGTTACGGCTCTTGCTACCTTGAGCGTGTCAGCTCGCATTCCTTTCTAGGAGTTAAATTCCATCACAGCCTAGGCTGGAGCGACCACATAGACCACACCCGTGTCAAGATAGCGAGAGCTATTGGTATGCTTTCCCGGCTTCGAGATCGTATACCTTGCTCGCTGAAAAGACAGTTTTACTTCTCTCTTATCCATTCTCGCATCAGTTATTGTCTTCTTATCTGGGGTACTTGTAACAAAACTGACTTAGAATAAATATCAGCCCTGCAGTCGCGTGCAGCTCGGTTTCTTTTACCTGCAGGAAACAACACAAATAGTTGCTCGGCAAATACACAGTCTCGAATGATCCCTGTGAAAACCATGTATGAACTCAAAATATGTGTGTTTATTTATAAGGTTTATCGGGGTTTTACGTCCCATAGCGACTCAGGCTATGAGAGACGCCGTAGTGAAGGGCTCCGGAAATTTCGACCACCTGGGGTTCTTTAACGTGCACTGACATCGCACAGCACACGGGCCTCTAGAATTTCGCCTCCATCGAAATTCGACCGCCGCGGCCGGGATCGAACCCGCGTCTTTCAGGCCAGCAGCCGAGTGCCATAACCACTCAGCCACCGCGGCAGCCTGTTTATTTATAGCGAAATAAAATCAAATTACATTATTTTTTAACACGTACCAAAATAGATCTACTGGTTACAGCTTGCGTCAGACTTCTGTTGTGGTAAATAGGCCTCGTACTAACTACGGAACACAATCAATTGAGCAGCAAATCCTGTTGATGTGTAATTCTCATCCGTTTGTAATAGATGCAGCTAAAAATAGTTCCACGCCCAGGGGTTTTAAACGCATCTGTTCGTCTTTCTTTTTGTTTAACGTTGTGTCCTAGACGACCAAATGCTTACTTCTGGTTCCGTTTGATGTAATATTATGTCGGTTCGAACAACCCTAATGTATTGCATTTCTGTATTATTTTTGTATGATTTAGTGTGTATTATTATTTTATTATCTGTATATATTTACAAGAACTGTTTATGATGCGTCTGTTGTGTAAGTGATGGCAAGGACAACCTTTTTTGGTTGTGTAATGCAATACCGCTCCTGCTGCTCTACCCAAGCGAGGACAAGACCCAGTCAGGAGGTTTAGCACCTCCTCGTGGGCAATACCTGTATGTTGCCCAAAGGAGATATAAACAAAAAAAATTTCAAATTCAATTTCAATTTAACTTTCAATTTCAATTTCAATTTCAATTTCAATTTCATTTTAACTTTCAATTTAACTTTCATTTTAACTTTCATTTTAACTTTCAACAAAACTTTCAACAAAACTTTCAACTGAACTTTCAACTTAACTTTCAACTTAACTTTCAACTTAACTTTCAACTTAACGTTCAACTTAACGTTCAACTTAACGTTCAACTTAACGTTCAACTTAACGTTCAACTTAACGTTCAACTTAACGTTCAACTTAACGTTCAACTTAACGTTCAACTTAACGTTCAACTTAACTTTCAACTTAACTTTCAACTTAACTTTCAACTTAACTTTCAACTTAACGTTCAACTTAACGTTCAACTTAACGTTCAACTTAACGTTCAACTTAACTTTCAACTTAACTTTCAACTTAACTTTCAACTTAACGTTCAACTTAACGTTCAACTTAACGTTCAACTTAACTTTCAACTTAACTTTCAACTTAACTTTCAACTTAACTTTCAACTTAACATTCAACTTAACTTTCAACTTAACTTTCAACCTAAATTTAACTTTCAATTTCAATTTCAATTTCAATTTCCATTACAATTACAATTTCAATTATAATTATAATTATAATTATAATTATAATTACAATTACAATTTCAATTTCAATTTCAATTACAATGAGCTGAGAGAAAATGAAGACTTCATGGCTGAAATTAACAAGATTGCCCGAAAATTGGAGCTCCCTGATTTATCCGATAGCAACGTTGAACATGTGCATCGTTTGCCCCCCAGAAAGGACAGAAGACCTGTGGGGAAAGGTTTTCCAACCGAGCCCTCAGGCGCAAATAGTTTGAAGCACGCAAGTGCGCCCAAGAAAAGTTGACCAACATCAGCTTCTATGAAAACTTGACAGCAATGAACAGGCGATTGCTATGGCTGGCGAAGATAAGGGCAAAGGAAAATGACTACAAATTCGTGTGGACTTCTGAGGGTAAAGTGTTTGTAAGAAAACAAGCAAAAGCAAGTGCTATCAGGATTGCAACCGAAAATGACCTGAGCAAAATTGTTTAGATCAGTGACGACAGGTATTTTGATTTCAAAAAATCAAGATGGCGTACCACACGACAACTTCGTTCAATGATCTGGTGAAAAGTAACAAGTGTTTTCTTGAAAAGGGGCTTTCTTTTTTTCATTTAAATACACAGAGTCTGAGGAACAAACAAGATGACGTCGGTACATACCTCTCACAACTGCAATGTTCCTTTGATTTCATGTCTTTTTCAGAAACATGGTTCTCAAGTGTCACTGATGTTACGAATTTTTCCGGGTACAGTCACGTTTCAGTTTATCGTGAGCAAAAACGTGGTGGAGGGGTGTCCCTATTTATCCGCGACTGTTTTCACTATGATACCATAGACGACTTTGAAACTGTTGCCATCATGTGCAAAAACATTGCCATCGTATGCATTTACCGACCGCCCCAGGGCACGCTGTCAATCTTTTTAAACTACATTGAATCACTCATGGATTTTGTCAATTCCCGGAAGAGGCATAGAGTGATCATAGGGGACTTTAATATCGATCTTAACTCTAATAACCCTGCTGAAGTTCAACTTCTTGAAATTATGCTTCAAAATGGTTGTGAGAACGTCATTGAACAGCCTACGAGAGTCACATCGAATACAAGTACGCTGATCGACTTATGTTTCACAGATTTTTCTAAGTCTGCTAGTTGCTCCGGTGTACTTTGATCAGGATTGAGCGATCATCTACCAATTTTTGTAGCATTACCGATCGCCACGCGTACACAGTGCACAAATAATACTATCCGTATCATCAATGACGGCGGTAAAAAGACCTTTCATTCACTTGTTTAAAACTTGAACTGGGCGAACATATATAAGGAACCCGATCCATCTGTATCCTACGATATTTTTATGTCCGAATTACAAATTTGTTACGATGCTGCTTTCCCACTCACAACAATTGTTCGGCACAAGAAAGCAAGAAAAGAATGCATTACGAATGACCTTTTCAAGCGCATAAAACACAAGGATAAGACATTCCTCAAACTGATGATATAGTATTATATGCAGACGATACGAATGTATTCTTCTCTGGAACAAATCTTAAAGAACTTGAAAACACTGCTAACACGTGGCTATTAAATCTTAGTGTATGGCTAAACGTAAATAGTCTTGAACTCAACGAGAAAAAAACTAAATTTATGCTCTTTTGTGCAAAAAACAAGCCAATTGATTACGATTTTAAGCTTCGTTACGGCTCTTGCTACCTTGAGCGTGTCAGCTCGCATTCCTTTCTAGGAGTTAAATTCCATCACAGCCTAGGCTGGAGCGACCACATAGACCACACCCGTGTCAAGATAGCGAGAGCTATTGGTATGCTTTCCCGGCTTCGAGATCGTATACCTTGCTCGCTGAAAAGACAGTTTTACTTCTCTCTTATCCATTCTCGCATCAGTTATTGTCTTCTTATCTGGGGTACTTGTAACAAAACTGACTTAGAATAAATATCAGCCCTGCAGTCGCGTGCAGCTCGGTTTCTTTTACCTGCAGGAAACAACACAAATAGTTGCTCGGCAAATACACAGTCTCGAATGATCCCTGTGAAAACCATGTATGAACTCAAAATATGTGTGTTTATTTATAAGGAAATAAAATCAAATTACGTTAATTTTTTTAACACGTACCAAAATAGATCTACTGGTTACAGCTTGCGTCAGACTTCTGTTGTGGTAAATAGGCCTCGTGCTAACTACGGAACACAATCAAATGAGCACCAAATCCTGTTGATGTGTAATTCTCATCCGTTTGTAATAGATGCAGCTAAAAATAGTTCCACGCCCAGGGGTTTTAAACGCATCTGTTCGTCTTTCTTTTTGTTTAACGTTGTGTCCTAGACGACCAAATGCTTACTTCTGGTTCCGTTTGATGTAATATTATGTCGGTTCGAACAACCCTAATGTATTGCCTTTCTGTATTATTTTTGTATGATTTAGTGTGTATTATTATTTTATTATCTGTATATATTTACAAGAACTGTTTATGATGCGTCTGTTGTGTAAGTGATGGCAAGGACAACCTTTTTTTGTTGTGTAATGCAATACCGCTCCTGCTGCTGTACCCAAGCGAGGACAAGACCCAGTCAGGAGGTTTAGCACCTCCTTTTGTCTTGCCTCGTGGGCAATACCTGTATGTTGCCCAAAGGAGAAATAAACAAAAAAAATTCAATTTAACTTTCAATTTCAATTTACCTTCAATTTCAATTTCAATTTAACTTTCAATTTCAATTTCAATTTAACTTTCAATTTCAATTTAACTTTCTATTTAACTTTCAATTTAACTTTACCTTAAACTTTCAATTTAACTTTCAATTTAACTTTAACTTTAACTTTCAATTTAACTTTCAATTTAACTTTCAATTTCAATTTAACTCTCAATTTCAATTTCAATTTACCTTCAATTTCAATTTAACTTTCAATTTCAATTTAACTTTCAATTTAAATTTAACTTTCAATTTCAATTTACCTTCAATTTCAATTTCAATTTCCATTACAATTACAATTACAATTTGAATTTCAATTACAATGAGCTGAGAGAAAATTAAGACTTCATGGCTGAAATTAACAAGATTGCCCGAAAATTGGAGCTCCCTGATTTATCCGATAGCAACGTTGAACATGTGCATCGTTTGCCCCCCAGAAAGGACAGAAGGCCTGTGGTGATTGTAAGGTTTCCCAACCGAGCCCTGAGGAGCAAATAGTTTGAAGCACGCAAGTGCGCCCAAGGAAAGATGACCAACATCAGCTTCTATGAAAACTTGACAGCAATGAACAGGCGATTGCTATGGCTGGCGAAGATAAGGGCAAAGGAAAATGACTACAAATTCGTGTGGACTTCTGAGGGTAAAGTGTTTGTAAGAAAACAAGCAAAAGCAAGTGCTATCAGGATTGCAACCGAAAATGACCTGAGCAAAATTGTTTAGATTAGTGACGACAGGTATTTTGATTTCAAAAATCAAGATGGCGTACCACACGACAACTTCGTTCAATGATCTGGTGAAAAGTAACAAGTGTTTTCTTGAAAAGGGGCTTTCTTTTTTTCATTTAAATACACAGAGTCTGAGGAACAAGCAAGATGACGTCGGTACATACCTCTCACAACTACAGTGTTCCTTTGATTTCTTGGCTTTTTCAGAAACATGGTTTTCAAGTGTCACTGATGTTACGAATTTTTCCGGGTACAGTCACGTTTCAGTTTATCGTGAGCAAAAACGTGGTGGAGGGGAGTCCCTATTTATCCGCGACTGTTTTCACTATGATACCATAGACGGCTTTGAAACTGTTGCCATCATGTGCAAAAACATTGCCATCGTATGCATTTACCGACCGCCCCAGGGCACGCTGTCAATCTTTTTAAACTACATTGAATCACTCATGGATTTTCTCAATTCCCGGAAGAGGCATTTAGTGATCATAGGGGACTTTATTATCGATCTTAACTCTAATAACCCTGCTGAAGTTCAACTTCTTGAAATTATGCTTCAAAATGGTTGTGAGAACGTCATTGAACAGCCTACGAGAGTCACATCGAATACAAGTACGCTGATCGACTTATGTTTCACAGATTTTTCTAAGTCTGCTAGTTGCTCCGGTGTAATTTGTTCAGGATTGAGCGATCATCTACCAATTTTTGTAGCATTACCGATCGCCACGCGTACACAGTGCACAAATAATACTATCCGTATCATCAATGACGGCGGTAAAAAGACCTTTCATTCACTTGTTGAAAACTTGAACTGGGCGAACATATATAAGGAACCCGATCCATCTGTATCCTACGATATTTTTATGTCCGAATTACAAATTTGTTACGATGCTGCTTTCCCACTCACAACAATTGTTCGGCACAAGAAAGCAAGAAAAGAATGCATTACGAATGACCTTTTCAAGCGCATAAAACACAAGGATAAGACATTCCTCAAACTGATGATATAGTATTATATGCAGACGATACGAATGTATTCTTCTCTGGAACAAATCTTAAAGAACTTGAAAACACTGCTAACACGTGGCTAATAAATCTTAGTGTATGTCTAAACTTAAATATTCTTGAACTCAACGAGAAAAAAAACTAAATATATGCTTTTTTGTGCAAAAAACAAGCCAATTGATTACGATTTTAAGCTTCGTTACGGCTCTTGCTACCTTGAGCGTGTCAGCTCCCATTCCTTTCTAGGAGTTAAATTCCATCACAGCCTAGGCTGGAGCGACCACATAGACCACACCCGTGTCAAGATAGCGAGAGCTATTGGTATGCTTTCCCGGCTTCGAGATCGTATACCTTGCTCGCTGAAAAGACAGTTTTACTTCTCTCTTATCCATTCTCGCATCAGTTATTGTCTTCTTATCTGGGGTACTTGTAACAAAACTGACTTAGAAAAAATATCAGCCCTGCAGTCGCGTGCAGCTCGGTTTCTTTTACCTGCAGGAAACAACACAAATAGTTGCTCGGCAAATACACAGTCTCGAATGATCCCTGTGAAAACCATGTATGAACTCAAAATATGTGTGTTTATTTATAAGGTTTATCGGGGTTTTACGTCCCAAAGCGACTCAGGCTATGAGAGACGCCGTAGTGAAGGGCTCCGGAAATTTCGACCACCTGGGGTTCTTTAACGTGCACTGACATCGCACAGCACACGGGCCTCTAGAATTTCGCCTCCATCGAAATTCGACCGCCGCGGCCGGGATCGAACCCGCGTCTTTCAGGCCAGCAGCCGAGTGCCATAACCACTCAGCCACCGCGGCAGCCTGTTTATTTATAGCGAAATAAAATCAAATTACATTATTTTTTAACACGTACCAAAATAGATCTACTGGTTACAGCTTGCGTCAGACTTCTGTTGTGGTAAATAGGCCTCGTACTAACTACGGAACACAATCAATTGAGCAGCAAATCCTGTTGATGTGTAATTCTCATCCGTTTGTAATAGATGCAGCTAAAAATAGTTCCACGCCCAGGGGTTTTAAACGCATCTGTTCGTCTTTCTTTTTGTTTAACGTTGTGTCCTAGACGACCAAATGCTTACTTCTGGTTCCGTTTGATGTAATATTATGTCGGTTCGAACAACCCTAATGTATTGCATTTCTGTATTATTTTTGTATGATTTAGTGTGTATTATTATTTTATTATCTGTATATATTTACAAGAACTGTTTATGATGCGTCTGTTGTGTAAGTGATGGCAAGGACAACCTTTTTTTGTTGTGTAATGCAATACCGCTCCTGCTGCTGTACCCAAGCGAGGACAAGGCCCAGTCAGGAGGTTTAGCACCTCCTCGTGGGCAATACCTGTATGTTGCCCAAAGGAGATATAAACAAAAAAAATTTCAAATTCAATTTCAATTTAACTTTCAATTTCAATTTCAATTTCAATTTCAATTTCATTTTAACTTTCAATTTAACTTTCATTTTAACTTTCATTTTAACTTTCAACAAAACTTTCAACAAAACTTTCAACTGAACTTTCAACTTAACTTTCAACTTATCTTTCAACTTAACTTTCAACTTAACGTTCAACTTAACGTTCAACTTAACGTTCAACTTAACGTTCAAATTAACGTTCAACTTAACGTTCAACTTAACGTTCAACTTAACGTTCAACTTAACGTTCAACTTAACTTTCAACTTAACTTTCAACTTAACTTTCAACTTAACGTTCAACTTAACGTTCAACTTAACGTTCAACTTAACGTTCAACTTAACTTTCAACTTAACTTTCAACTTAACTTTCAACTTAACTTTCAACTTAACGTTCAACTTAACGTTCAACTTAACGTTCAACTTAACTTTCAACTTAACTTTCAACTTAACTTTCAACTTAACTTTCAACTTAACATTCAACTTAACTTTCAACTTAACTTTCAACCTAAATTTAACTTTCAATTTCAATTTCAATTTCAATTTCCATTACAATTACAATTTCAATTATAATTATAATTATAATTATAATTACAATTACAATTTCAATTTCAATTTCAATTACAATGAGCTGAGAGAAAATGAAGACTTCATGGCTGAAATTAACAAGATTGCCCGAAAATTGGAGCTCCCTGATTTATCCGATAGCAACGTTGAACATGTGCATCGTTTGCCCCCCAGAAAGGACAGAAGACCTGTGGGGAAAGGTTTTCCAACCGAGCCCTCAGGCGCAAATAGTTTGAAGCACGCAAGTGCGCCCAAGAAAAGTTGACCAACATCAGCTTCTGTGAAAACTTGACAGCAATGAACAGGCGATTGCTATGGCTGGCGAAGATAAGGGCAAAGGAAAATGACTACAAATTCGTGTGGACTTCTGAGGGTAAAGTGTTTGTAAGAAAACAAGCAAAAGCAAGTGCTATCAGGATTGCAACCGAAAATGACCTGAGCAAAATTGTTTAGATCAGTGACGACAGGTATTTTGATTTCAAAAAATCAAGATGGCGTACCACACGACAACTTCGTTCAATGATCTGGTGAAAAGTAACAAGTGTTTTCTTGAAAAGGGGCTTTCTTTTTTTCATTTAAATACACAGAGTCTGAGGAACAAACAAGATGACGTCGGTACATACCTCTCACAACTACAATGTTCCTTTGATTTCATGGCTTTTTCAGAAACATGGTTCTCAAGTGTCACTGATGTTACGAATTTTTCCGGGTACAGTCACGTTTCAGTTTATCGTGAGCAAAAACGTGGTGGAGGGATGTCCCTACTTATCCGCGACTGTTTTCACTATGATACCATAGACGACTTTGAAACTGTTGCCATCATGTGCAAAAACATTGCCATCGTATGCATTTACCGACCGCCCCAGGGCACGCTGTCAATCTTTTTAAACTACATTGAATCACTCATGGATTTTGTCAATTCCCGGAAGAGGCATAGAGTGATCATAGGGGACTTTAATATCGATCTTAACTCTAATAACCCTGCTGAAGTTCAACTTCTTGAAATTATGCTTCAAAATGGTTGTGAGAACGTCATTGAACAGCCTACGAGAGTCACATCGAATACAAGTACGCTGATCGACTTATGTTTCACAGATTTTTCTAAGTCTGCTAGTTGCTCCGGTGTACTTTGATCAGGATTGAGCGATCATCTACCAATTTTTGTAGCATTACCGATCGCCACGCGTACACAGTGCACAAATAATACTATCCGTATCATCAATGACGGCGGTAAAAAGACCTTTCATTCACTTGTTTAAAACTTGAACTGGGCGAACATATATAAGGAACCCGATCCATCTGTATCCTACGATATTTTTATGTCCGAATTACAAATTTGTTACGATGCTGCTTTCCCACTCACAACAATTGTTCGGCACAAGAAAGCAAGAAAAGAATGCATTACGAATGACCTTTTCAAGCGCATAAAACACAAGGATAAGACATTCCTCAAACTGATGATATAGTATTATATGCAGACGATACGAATGTATTCTTCTCTGGAACAAATCTTAAAGAACTTGAAAACACTGCTAACACGTGGCTATTAAATCTTAGTGTATGGCTAAACGTAAATAGTCTTGAACTCAACGAGAAAAAAACTAAATTTATGCTCTTTTGTGCAAAAAACAAGCCAATTGATTACGATTTTAAGCTTCGTTACGGCTCTTGCTACCTTGAGCGTGTCAGCTCGCATTCCTTTCTAGGAGTTAAATTCCATCACAGCCTAGGCTGGAGCGACCACATAGACCACACCCGTGTCAAGATAGCGAGAGCTATTGGTATGCTTTCCCGGCTTCGAGATCGTATACCTTGCTCGCTGAAAAGACAGTTTTACTTCTCTCTTATCCATTCTCGCATCAGTTATTGTCTTCTTATCTGGGGTACTTGTAACAAAACTGACTTAGAATAAATATCAGCCCTGCAGTCGCGTGCAGCTCGGTTTCTTTTACCTGCAGGAAACAACACAAATAGTTGCTCGGCAAATACACAGTCTCGAATGATCCCTGTGAAAACCATGTATGAACTCAAAATATGTGTGTTTATTTATAAGGAAATAAAATCAAATTACGTTAATTTTTTTAACACGTACCAAAATAGATCTACTGGTTACAGCTTGCGTCAGACTTCTGTTGTGGTAAATAGGCCTCGTGCTAACTACGGAACACAATCAAATGAGCACCAAATCCTGTTGATGTGTAATTCTCATCCGTTTGTAATAGATGCAGCTAAAAATAGTTCCACGCCCAGGGGTTTTAAACGCATCTGTTCGTCTTTCTTTTTGTTTAACGTTGTGTCCTAGACGACCAAATGCTTACTTCTGGTTCCGTTTGATGTAATATTATGTCGGTTCGAACAACCCTAATGTATTGCCTTTCTGTATTATTTTTGTATGATTTAGTGTGTATTATTATTTTATTATCTGTATATATTTACAAGAACTGTTTATGATGCGTCTGTTGTGTAAGTGATGGCAAGGACAACCTTTTTTTGTTGTGTAATGCAATACCGCTCCTGCTGCTGTACCCAAGCGAGGACAAGACCCAGTCAGGAGGTTTAGCACCTCCTTTTGTCTTGCCTCGTGGGCAATACCTGTATGTTGCCCAAAGGAGAAATAAACAAAAAAAATTCAATTTAACTTTCAATTTCAATTTACCTTCAATTTCAATTTCAATTTAACTTTCAATTTCAATTTCAATTTAACTTTCAATTTCAATTTAACTTTCTATTTAACTTTCAATTTAACTTTAACTTTAACTTTCAATTTAACTTTCAATTTAACTTTAACTTTAACTTTCAATTTACCTTTCAATTTAACTTTCAATTTCAATTTAACTCTCAATTTCAATTTCAATTTACCTTCAATTTCAATTTAACTTTCAATTTCAATTTAACTTTCAATTTAAATTTAACTTTCAATTTCAATTTACCTTCAATTTCAATTTCAATTTCCATTACAATTACAATTTGAATTTCAATTACAATGAGCTGAGAGAAAATTAAGACTTCATGGCTGAAATTAACAAGATTGCCCGAAAATTGGAGCTCCCTGATTTATCCGATAGCAACGTTGAACATGTGCATCGTTTGCCCCCCAGAAAGGACAGAAGGCCTGTGGTGATTGTAAGGTTTCCCAACCGAGCCCTGAGGAGCAAATAGTTTGAAGCACGCAAGTGCGCCCAAGAAAAGTTGACCAACATCAGCTTCTATGAAAACTTGACAGCAATGAACAGGCGATTGCTATGGCTGGCGAAGATAAGGGCAAAGGAAAATGACTACAAATTCGTGTGGACTTCTGAGGGTAAAGTGTTTGTAAGAAAACAAGCAAAAGCAAGTGCTATCAGGATTGCAACCGAAAATGACCTGAGCAAAATTGTTTAGATCAGTGACGACAGGTATTTTGATTTCAAAAAATCAAGATGGCGTACCACACGACAACTTCGTTCAATGATCTGGTGAAAAGTAACAAGTGTTTTCTTGAAAAGGGGCTTTCTTTTTTTCATTTAAATACACAGAGTCTGAGGAACAAACAAGATGACGTCGGTACATACCTCTCACAACTACAATGTTCCTTTGATTTCATGGCTTTTTCAGAAACATGGTTCTCAAGTGTCACTGATGTTACGAATTTTTCCGGGTACAGTCACGTTTCAGTTTATCGTGAGCAAAAACGTGGTGGAGGGGTGTCCCTACTTATCCGCGACTGTTTTCACTATGATACCATAGACGACTTTGAAACTGTTGCCATCATGTGCAAAAACATTGCCATCGTATGCATTTACCGACCGCCCCAGGGCACGCTGTCAATCTTTTTAAACTACATTGAATCACTCATGGATTTTGTCAATTCCCGGAAGAGGCATAGAGTGATCATAGGGGACTTTAATATCGATCTTAACTCTAATAACCCTGCTGAAGTTCAACTTCTTGAAATTATGCTTCAAAATGGTTGTGAGAACGTCATTGAACAGCCTACGAGAGTCACATCGAATACAAGTACGCTGATCGACTTATGTTTCACAGATTTTTCTAAGTCTGCTAGTTGCTCCGGTGTACTTTGATCAGGATTGAGCGATCATCTACCAATTTTTGTAGCATTACCGATCGCCACGCGTACACAGTGCACAAATAATACTATCCGTATCATCAATGACGGCGGTAAAAAGACCTTTCATTCACTTGTTTAAAACTTGAACTGGGCGAACATATATAAGGAACCCGATCCATCTGTATCCTACGATATTTTTATGTCCGAATTACAAATTTGTTACGATGCTGCTTTCCCACTCACAACAATTGTTCGGCACAAGAAAGCAAGAAAAGAATGCATTACGAATGACCTTTTCAAGCGCATAAAACACAAGGATAAGACATTCCTCAAACTGATGATATAGTATTATATGCAGACGATACGAATGTATTCTTCTCTGGAACAAATCTTAAAGAACTTGAAAACACTGCTAACACGTGGCTATTAAATCTTAGTGTATGGCTAAACGTAAATAGTCTTGAACTCAACGAGAAAAAAACTAAATTTATGCTCTTTTGTGCAAAAAACAAGCCAATTGATTACGATTTTAAGCTTCGTTACGGCTCTTGCTACCTTGAGCGTGTCAGCTCGCATTCCTTTCTAGGAGTTAAATTCCATCACAGCCTAGGCTGGAGCGACCACATAGACCACACCCGTGTCAAGATAGCGAGAGCTATTGGTATGCTTTCCCGGCTTCGAGATCGTATACCTTGCTCGCTGAAAAGACAGTTTTACTTCTCTCTTATCCATTCTCGCATCAGTTATTGTCTTCTTATCTGGGGTACTTGTAACAAAACTGACTTAGAATAAATATCAGCCCTGCAGTCGCGTGCAGCTCGGTTTCTTTTACCTGCAGGAAACAACACAAATAGTTGCTCGGCAAATACACAGTCTCGAATGATCCCTGTGAAAACCATGTATGAACTCAAAATATGTGTGTTTATTTATAAGGAAATAAAATCAAATTACGTTAATTTTTTTAACACGTACCAAAATAGATCTACTGGTTACAGCTTGCGTCAGACTTCTGTTGTGGTAAATAGGCCTCGTGCTAACTACGGACACAATCAAATGAGCACCAAATCCTGTTGATGTGTAATTCTCATCCGTTTGTAATAGATGCAGCTAAAAATAGTTCCACGCCCAGGGGTTTTAAACGCATCTGTTCGTCTTTCTTTTTGTTTAACGTTGTGTCCTAGACGACCAAATGCTTACTTCTGGTTCCGTTTGATGTAATATTATGTCGGTTCGAACAACCCTAATGTATTGCCTTTCTGTATTATTTTTGTATGATTTAGTGTGTATTATTATTTTATTATCTGTATATATTTACAAGAACTGTTTATGATGCGTCTGTTGTGTAAGTGATGGCAAGGACAACCTTTTTTTGTTGTGTAATGCAATACCGCTCCTGCTGCTGTACCCAAGCGAGGACAAGACCCAGTCAGGAGGTTTAGCACCTCCTTTTGTCTTGCCTCGTGGGCAATACCTGTATGTTGCCCAAAGGAGAAATAAACAAAAAAAATTCAATTTAACTTTCAATTTCAATTTACCTTCAATTTCAATTTCAATTTAACTTTCAATTTCAATTTCAATTTAACTTTCAATTTCAATTTAACTTTCTATTTAACTTTCAATTTAACTTTAACTTTAACTTTCAATTTAACTTTCAATTTAACTTTAACTTTAACTTTCAATTTACCTTTCAATTTAACTTTCAATTTCAATTTAACTCTCAATTTCAATTTCAATTTACCTTCAATTTCAATTTAACTTTCAATTTCAATTTAACTTTCAATTTAAATTTAACTTTCAATTTCAATTTACCTTCAATTTCAATTTCAATTTCCATTACAATTACAATTTGAATTTCAATTACAATGAGCTGAGAGAAAATTAAGACTTCATGGCTGAAATTAACAAGATTGCCCGAAAATTGGAGCTCCCTGATTTATCCGATAGCAACGTTGAACATGTGCATCGTTTGCCCCCCAGAAAGGACAGAAGGCCTGTGGTGATTGTAAGGTTTCCCAACCGAGCCCTGAGGAGCAAATAGTTTGAAGCACGCAAGTGCGCCCAAGAAAAGTTGACCAACATCAGCTTCTATGAAAACTTGACAGCAATGAACAGGCGATTGCTATGGCTGGCGAAGATAAGGGCAAAGGAAAATGACTACAAATTCGTGTGGACTTCTGAGGGTAAAGTGTTTGTAAGAAAACAAGCAAAAGCAAGTGCTATCAGGATTGCAACCGAAAATGACCTGAGCAAAATTGTTTAGATCAGTGACGACAGGTATTTTGATTTCAAAAAATCAAGATGGCGTACCACACGACAACTTCGTTCAATGATCTGGTGAAAAGTAACAAGTGTTTTCTTGAAAAGGGGCTTTCTTTTTTTCATTTAAATACACAGAGTCTGAGGAACAAACAAGATGACGTCGGTACATACCTCTCACAACTACAATGTTCCTTTGATTTCATGGCTTTTTCAGAAACATGGTTCTCAAGTGTCACTGATGTTACGAATTTTTCCGGGTACAGTCACGTTTCAGTTTATCGTGAGCAAAAACGTGGTGGAGGGGTGTCCCTACTTATCCGCGACTGTTTTCACTATGATACCATAGACGACTTTGAAACTGTTGCCATCATGTGCAAAAACATTGCCATCGTATGCATTTACCGACCGCCCCAGGGCACGCTGTCAATCTTTTTAAACTACATTGAATCACTCATGGATTTTGTCAATTCCCGGAAGAGGCATAGAGTGATCATAGGGGACTTTAATATCGATCTTAACTCTAATAACCCTGCTGAAGTTCAACTTCTTGAAATTATGCTTCAAAATGGTTGGGAGAACGTCATTGAACAGCCTACGAGAGTCACATCGAATACAAGTACGCTGATCGACTTATGTTTCACAGATTTTTCTAAGTCTGCTAGTTGCTCCGGTGTACTTTGATCAGGATTGAGCGATCATCTACCAATTTTTGTAGCATTACCGATCGCCACGCGTACACAGTGCACAAATAATACTATCCGTATCATCAATGACGGCGGTAAAAAGACCTTTCATTCACTTGTTTAAAACTTGAACTGGGCGAACATATATAAGGAACCCGATCCATCTGTATCCTACGATATTTTTATGTCCGAATTACAAATTTGTTACGATGCTGCTTTCCCACTCACAACAATTGTTCGGCACAAGAAAGCAAGAAAAGAATGCATTACGAATGACCTTTTCAAGCGCATAAAACACAAGGATAAGACATTCCTCAAACTGATGATATAGTATTATATGCAGACGATACGAATGTATTCTTCTCTGGAACAAATCTTAAAGAACTTGAAAACACTGCTAACACGTGGCTATTAAATCTTAGTGTATGGCTAAACGTAAATAGTCTTGAACTCAACGAGAAAAAAACTAAATTTATGCTCTTTTGTGCAAAAAACAAGCCAATTGATTACGATTTTAAGCTTCGTTACGGCTCTTGCTACCTTGAGCGTGTCAGCTCGCATTCCTTTCTAGGAGTTAAATTCCATCACAGCCTAGGCTGGAGCGACCACATAGACCACACCCGTGTCAAGATAGCGAGAGCTATTGGTATGCTTTCCCGGCTTCGAGATCGTATACCTTGCTCGCTGAAAAGACAGTTTTACTTCTCTCTTATCCATTCTCGCATCAGTTATTGTCTTCTTATCTGGGGTACTTGTAACAAAACTGACTTAGAATAAATATCAGCCCTGCAGTCGCGTGCAGCTCGGTTTCTTTTACCTGCAGGAAACAACACAAATAGTTGCTCGGCAAATACACAGTCTCGAATGATCCCTGTGAAAACCATGTATGAACTCAAAATATGTGTGTTTATTTATAAGGAAATAAAATCAAATTACGTTAATTTTTTTAACACGTACCAAAATAGATCTACTGGTTACAGCTTGCGTCAGACTTCTGTTGTGGTAAATAGGCCTCGTGCTAACTACGGAACACAATCAAATGAGCACCAAATCCTGTTGATGTGTAATTCTCATCCGTTTGTAATAGATGCAGCTAAAAATAGTTCCACGCCCAATGGTTTTAAACGCATCTGTTCGTCTTTCTTTTTGTTTAACGTTGTGTCCTAGACGACCAAATGCTTACTTCTGGTTCCGTTTGATGTAATATTATGTCGGTTCGAACAACCCTAATGTATTGCCTTTCTGTATTATTTTTGTATGATTTAGTGTGTATTATTATTTTATTATCTGTATATATTTACAAGAACTGTTTATGATGCGTCTGTTGTGTAAGTGATGGCAAGGACAACCTTTTTTTGTTGTGTAATGCAATACCGCTCCTGCTGCTGTACCCAAGCGAGGACAAGACCCAGTCAGGAGGTTTAGCACCTCCTTTTGTCTTGCCTCGTGGGCAATACCTGTATGTTGCCCAAAGGAGAAATAAACAAAAAAAATTCAATTTAACTTTCAATTTCAATTTACCTTCAATTTCAATTTCAATTTAACTTTCAATTTCAATTTCAATTTAACTTTCAATTTCAATTTAACTTTCTATTTAACTTTCAATTTAACTTTAACTTTAACTTTCAATTTAACTTTCAATTTAACTTTAACTTTAACTTTCAATTTAACTTTCAATTTAACTTTCAATTTCAATTTAACTCTCAATTTCAATTTCAATTTACCTTCAATTTCAATTTAACTTTCAATTTCAATTTAACTTTCAATTTAAATTTAACTTTCAATTTCAATTTACCTTCAATTTCAATTTCAATTTCCATTACAATTACAATTACAATTTGAATTTCAATTACAATGAGCTGAGAGAAAATTAAGACTTCATGGCTGAAATTAACAAGATTGCCCGAAAATTGGAGCTCCCTGATTTATCCGATAGCAACGTTGAACATGTGCATCGTTTGCCCCCCAGAAAGGACAGAAGGCCTGTGGTGATTGTAAGGTTTCCCAACCGAGCCCTGAGGAGCAAATAGTTTGAAGCACGCAAGTGCGCCCAAGAAAAGTTGACCAACATCAGCTTCTATGAAAACTTGACAGCAATGAACAGGCGATTGCTATGGCTGGCGAAGATAAGGGCAAAGGTAAATGACTACAAATTCGTGTGGACTTCTGAGGGTAAAGTGTTTGTAAGAAAACAAGCAAAAGCAAGTGCTATCAGGATTGCAACCGAAAATGACCTGAGCAAAATTGTTTAGATCAGTGACGACAGGTATTTTGATTTCAAAAAATCAAGATGGCGTACCACACGACAACTTCGTTCAATGATCTGGTGAAAAGTAACAAGTGTTTTCTTGAAAAGGGGCTTTCTTTTTTTCATTTAAATACACAGAGTCTGACAAACAAGATGACGTCGGTACGTAACTCTCACAACTACAGTGTTCCTTTGATTTCTTGGCTTTTTCAGAAACATGGTTCTCAAGTGTCACTGACGTTACGAATTTTTCCGGGTATCGTGAGCAAAAACGTGGTGGAGGGGTGTCCCTATTTATCCGCGACTGTTTTCTCTATGATACCATAGACGACTTTACTTGCATGTGTGACGACTTTGAAACTGTTGCCATCATGTGCAAAAGCATTGCCATCGTATGCATTTACCGACCGCCCCAGGGCACGCTGTGAATCTTTTTAAACTACACTGAATCACTCATGGATTTTGTCAATTCCTGGAAGAGGCATATAGTGATCATAGGGGACTTTAATATCGATCTTAACTGTAATAACCCTGCTGAAGTTAAACTTCTTGAAATTATGCTTAAAAATGGTTGTGAGAACGTCATTGAACAGCCTACGAGAGTCACATCGAATACAAGTACGCTGATCGACTTATGTTTCACAGATTTTTCTAAGTCTGCTAGTTGCTCCGGTGTAATTTGTTCAGGATTGAGCGATCATCTACCAATTTTTGTAGCATTACCGATCGCCACGCGTACACAGTGCACAAATAATACTATCCGTATCATCAATGACGGCGGTAAAAAGACCTTTCATTCACTTGTTGAAAACTTGAACTGGGCGAACATATATAAGGAACCCGATCCATCTGTATCCTACGATATTTTTATGTCCGAATTACAAATTTGTTACGATGCTGCTTTCCCACTCACAACAATTGTTCGGCACAAGAAAGCAAGAAAAGAATGCATTACAAATGACCTTTTCAAGCGCATAAAACAAGGATAAGACATTCCTCAAACTGATGATATAGTATTATATGCAGACGATACGAATGTATTCTTCTCTGAAACAAATCTTAAAGAACTTGAAAACACTGCTAACACGTGGCTATTAAATCTTAGTGTATGGCTAAACTTAAATAGTCTTGAACTCAACGAGAAAAAAACTAAATTTATGTTTTTTTGTACAAAAAACAAGCCAATTGATTACGATTTTAGGCTTCGTTACGCCTCTTGCTACCTTGAGCGTGTCAGCTCCCATTCCTTTCCAGGAGTTAAATTCCATCACAGCCTAGGCTGGAGCGACCACATAGACCACACCCGTGTCAAGATAGCGAGAGCTATTGGTATGCTTTCCCGGCTTCGAGATCGTATACCTTGCTCGCTGAAAAGACAGTTTTATTTCTCTCTTATCCATTCTCGCATCAGTTATTGTCTTCTTATCTGGGGTACTTGTAACAAAACTGACTTAGAAAAAATATCAGCCCTGCAGTCGCGTGCAGCTCGGTTTCTTTTACCTGCAGGAAACAACACAAATAGTTGCTCGGCAAATACACAGTCTCGAATGATCCCTGTGAAAACCATGTATGAACTCAAAATATGTGTGTTTATTTATAAGGTTTATCGGGGTTTTACGTCCCAAAGCGACTCAGGCTATGAGAGACGCCGTAGTGAAGGGCTCCGGAAATTTCGACCACCTGGGGTTCTTTAACGTGCACTGACATCGCACAGCACACGGGCCTCTAGAATTTCGCCTCCATCGAAATTCGACCGCCGCGGCCGGGATCGAACCCGCGTCTTTCGGGCCAGCAGCCGAGTGCCAAAACCACTCAGCCACCGCGGCAGCCTGTTTATTTATAACGAAATAAAATCAAATTACATTATTTTTTAACACGTACCAAAATAGATCTACTGGTTACAGCTTGCGTCAGACTTCTGTTGTGGTAAATAGGCCTCGTACTAACTACGGAACACAGTCAATTGAGCAGCAAATCCTGTTGATGTGTAATTCTCATCCGTTTGTAATAGATGCAGCTAAAAATAGTTCCACGCCCAGGGGTTTTAAACGCATCTGTTCGTCTTTCTTTTTGTTTAACGTTGTGTCCTAGACGACCAAATGCTTACTTCTGGTTCCGTTTGATGTAATATTATGTCGGTTCGAACAACCCTAATGTATTGCATTTCTGTATTATTTTTGTATGATTTAGTGTGTATTATTATTTTATTATCTGTATATATTTACAAGAACTGTTTATGATGCGTCTGTTGTGTAAGTGATGGCAAGGACAACCTTTTTTTGTTGTGTAATGCAATACCGCTCCTGCTGCTGTACCCAAGCGAGGACAAGGCCCAGTCAGGATGTTTAGCACCTCCTCGTGGGCAATACCTGTATGTTGCCCAAAGGAGATATAAACAAAAAAAATTTCAAATTCAATTTCAATTTAACTTTCAATTTCAATTTCAATTTCAATTTCATTTTAACTTTCAATTTAACTTTCATTTTAACTTTCATTTTACTTTCAACAAAACTTTCAACAAAACTTTCCACTTAACATTCAACTTAACTTTCAACTTAACTTTCAACTTAACTTTCAACTTAACTTTCAACTTAACGTTCAACTTAACGTTCAACTTAACGTTCAACTTAACGTTCAACTTAACGTTCAACTTAACGTTCAACTTAACGTTCAACTTAACGTTCAACTTAACTTTCAACTTAACTTTCAACTTAACTTTCAACTTAACTTTCAACTTAACGTTCAACTTAACGTTCAACTTAACGTTCAACTTAACTTTCAACTTAACTTTCAACTTAACTTTCAACTTAACTTTCAACTTAACTTTCAACTTAACTTTCAACTTAACTTTCAACTCAACTTTCAACTTTACTTTCCACTTTACTTTCAACTTAACTTTCAACTTAACTTTCAACCTAAATTTAACTTTCAATTTCAATTTCAATTTCAATTTCCATTACAATTACAATTACAATTTCATATACAATTATAATTATAATTATAATTATAATTACAATTACAATTTTAATTTCAATTTCAATTACAATGAGCTGAGAGAAAATGAAGACTTCATGGCTGAAATTAACAAGATTGCCCGAAAATTGGAGCTCCCTGATTTATCCGATAGCAACGTTGAACATGTGCATCGTTTGCCCCCCAGAAAGGACAGAAGGCCTGTGGTGATTGTAAGGTTTTCCAACCGAGCCCTCAGGCGCAAATAGTTTGAAGCACGCAAGTGCGCCCAAGGAAAGTTGACCAACATCAGCTTCTATGAAAACTTGACAGCAATGAACAGGCGATTGCTATGGCTGGCGAAGATAAGGGCAAAGGAAAATGACTACAAATTCGTGTGGACTTCTGAGGGTAAAGTGTTTGTAAGAAAACAAGCAAAAGCAAGTGCTATCAGGATTGCAACCGAAAATGACCTGAGCAAAATTGTTTAGATTAGTGACGACAGGTATTTTGATTTCAAAAAATCAAGATGGCGTACCACACGACAACTTCGTTCAATGATCTGGTGAAAAGTAACAAGTGTTTTCTTGAAAAGGGGCTTTCTTTTTTTCATTTAAATACACAGAGTCTGAGGAACAAACAAGATGACGTCGGTACATACCTCTCACAACTACAGTGTTCCTTTGATTTCCTGGCTTTTTCAGAAACATGGTTCTCAAGTGTCACTGATGTTACGAATTTTTCCGGGTACAGTCACGTTTCAGTTTATCGTGAGCAAAAACGTGGTGGAGGGGAGTCCCTATTTATCCGCGACTGTTTTCACTATGATACCATAGACGGCTTTGAAACTGTTGCCATCATGTGCAAAAACATTGCCATCGTATGCATTTACCGACCGCCCCAGGGCACGCTGTCAATCTTTTTAAACTACATTGAATCACTCATGGATTTTCTCAATTCCCGGAAGAGGCATTTAGTGATCATAGGGGACTTTATTATCGATCTTAACTCTAATAACCCTGCTGAAGTTCAACTTCTTGAAATTATGCTTCAAAATGGTTGTGAGAACGTCATTGAACAGCCTACGAGAGTCACATCGAATACAAGTACGCTGATCGACTTATGTTTCACAGATTTTTCTAAGTCTGCTAGTTGCTCCGGTGTAATTTGTTCAGGATTGAGCGATCATCTACCAATTTTTGTAGCATTACCGATCGCCACGCGTACACAGTGCACAAATAATACTATCCGTATCATCAATGACGGCGGTAAAAAGACCTTTCATTCACTTGTTGAAAACTTGAACTGGGCGAACATATATAAGGAACCCGATCCATCTGTATCCTACGATATTTTTATGTCCGAATTACAAATTTGTTACGATGCTGCTTTCCCACTCACAACAATTGTTCGGCACAAGAAAGCAAGAAAAGAATGCATTACAAATGACCTTTTCAAGCGCATAAAACAAGGATAAGACATTCCTCAAACTGATGATATAGTATTATATGCAGACGATACGAATGTATTCTTCTCTGGAACAAATCTTAAAGAACTTGAAAACACTGCTAACACGTGGCTATTAAATCTTAGTGTATGGCTAAACGTAAATAGTCTTGAACTCAACGAGAAAAAACTAAATTTATGCTTTTTTGTACAAAAAACAAGCCAATTGATTACGATTTTAGGCTTCGTTACGCCTCTTGCTACCTTGAGCGTGTCAGCTCCCATTCCTTAATAATAATAATAATAATTGGTTTTTGGGGAAAGGAAATGGCGCAGTATCTGTCTCATATATCTTTGGACACCTGAACCGCGCCGTAAGGGAAGGAATAAAGGAGGGAGTGAAAGAAGAAAGGAAGAAGGAGGTGCCGTAGTGGAGGGCTCCGGAATAATTTCGACCACCTGGGGATCTTTAACGTGCGCTGACATCGCACAGCACACGGGCGCCTTAGCGTTTTTCCTCCATAAAAACGCAGCCGCCGCGGTCGGGTTCGAACCCGGGAACTCCGGATCAGTAGTCGAGCGCCCTAACCACTGAGCCACCGCGGCGGGGCACCCATTCCTTTCCAGGAGTTAAATTCCATCACAGCCTAGGCTGGAGCGACCACATAGACCACACCCGTGTCAAGATAGCGAGAGCTATTGGTATGCTTTCCCGGCTTCGAGATCGTATACCTTGCTCGCTGAAAAGACAGTTTTATTTCTCTCTTATCCATTCTCGCATCAGTTATTGTCTTCTTATCTGGGGTACTTGTAACAAAACTGACTTAGAAAAAATATCAGCCCTGCAGTCGCGTGCAGCTCGGTTTCTTTTACCTGCAGGAAACAACACAAATAGTTGCTCGGCAAATACAGTCTCGAATGATCCCTGTGAAAACCATGTATGAACTCAAAATATGTGTGTTTATTTATAACGAAATAAAATCAAATGACATTATTTTTTTAACACGTACGAAAATAGATCTACTGGTTACAGCTTGCGTCAGACTTCTGTTGTGGTAAATAGGCCTCGTACTAACTACGGAACACAATCAACTGAGCACCAAATCCTGTTGATGTGTAATTCTCATCCGTTTGTAATAGATGCAGCTAAAAATAGTTCCACGCCCAGGGGCTTTAAACGCATCTGTTCGTCTTTCTTTTTGTTTAATGTTGTGTCCTAGACGACCAAATGCTTACTTCTGGTTCCGTTTGATGTAATATTATGTCGGTTCGAACAACCCTAATGTATTGCATTTCTGTAATATTTTTGTATGATTTAGTGTGTATTATTATTTTATTATCTCTATATATTTACAAGAACTGTTTATGATGCGTGTGTTGTGTAAGTGATGGCAAGGACAACCTTTTTTTGTTGTGTAATGCAATACCGCTCCTGCTGCTGTACCCAAGCGAGGACAAGACCCAGTCAGGAGGTTTAGCACCTCCTCGTGGGCAATACCTGTATGTTGCCCAAAGGAGAAATAAACAAAAAAAATTCAAATTCAATTTCAATTTAACTTTCAATTTAACTTTCACTTTCAATTTCAATTTCAATTTAACTTTCAATTTAACTTTCAACATAACTTTCAACATAACTTTCAACATAACTTTCAACTTAACTTTCAACTTAACTTTCAACTTAACTTTCAACTTAACTTTCAACTTAACTTTCAACTTAACTTTCAACTTAGCTTTCAACTTAGCTTTCAACTTAGCTTTCAACTTAGCTTTCAACTTAATTTTCAACTTAGCTTTCAACTTAAATTTCAACCTAAATTTCAACCTAAATTTAACTTTCAATTTCAATTTAACTTTCAATTTCAATTTCAATTTCAATTTCAATTTCTTTTTCCATTACAATTACAATTTCAATTACAATTATAATTACAATTACAATTTCAATTTCAATTACAATGAGCTGAGAGAAAATGAAGACTTCATGGCTGAAATTAACAAGATTGCCCGAAAATTGGTGCTCCCTGATTTATCCGCTAGCAACGTTGAACATGTGCATCGTTTGCCCCCCAGAAAGGACAGAAGGCCTGTGGTGATTGTAAGGTTTCCAACCGAGCCCTCAGGCGCAAATAGTTTGAAGCACGCAAGTGCGCCCAAGAAAAGCTGACCAACATCAGCTTCTATCAAAACTTGACAGCAATGAACAGGCGATTGCTATGGCTGGCGAAGATAAGGGCAAAGGAAAATGACTACAAATTCGTGTGGACTTCTGAGGGTAAAGTGTTTGTAAGAAAACAAGCAAAAGCATGTGCTATCAGGATTGCAACCGAAAATGACCTGAGCAAAATTGTTTAGATCAGTGACGACAGGTATTTTGATTTCAAAAAATCAAGATGGCGTACCACACGACAACTTCGTTCAATGATCTGGTGAAAAGTAACAAGTGTTTTCTTGAAAAGGGGCTTTCTTTTTTTCATTTAAATACACAGAGTCTGAGGAACAAACAAGATGACGTCGCTACATACCTCTCACAACTACAGTGTTCATTTGATTTCATGGCTTTTTCAGAAACATGGTTCTCAAGTGTCACTGATGTTACGAATTTTTCCGGGTACAGTCACGTTTCAGTTTATCGTGAGCAAAAACGTGTTGGAGGGGTGTCCCTATTTATCCGCGACTGTTTTCACTATGATACCATAGACGACTTTGAAACTGTTGCCATCATGTGCAAAAACATTGCCATCGTATGCATTTACCGACCGCCCCAGGGCACGCTGTCAATCTTTTTAAACTACATTGAATCACTCATGGATTTTGTCAATTCCCGGAAGAGGCATTTGTGATCATAGGGGACTTTAATATCGATCTTAACTCTAATTACCCTGCTGAAGTTCAACTTCTTGAAATTATGCTTCAAAATGGTTGTGAGAACGTCATTGAACAGCCTACGAGAGTCACATCGAATACAATGCTCCGGTGTACTTTGTTCAGGATTGAGCGATCATCTACCAATTTTTGTAGCATTACCGTTCGCCACGCGTACACAGTGCACAAATAATACTATCCGTATCATCAATGAAGGCGGTAAAAAGACCTTTCATTCACTTGTTGAAAACTTGAACTGGGCGAACATATATAAGGAACCCGATCCATCTGTATCCTACGATATTTTTATGTCCGAATTACAAATTTGTTACGATGCTGCTTTCCCACTCACAACAATTGTTCGGCACAAGAAAGCAAGAAAAGAATGCATTACAAATGACCTTTTCAAGCGCATAAAACAAGGATAAGACATTCCTCAAACTGATGATATAGTATTATATGCAGACGATACGAATGTATTCTTCTCTGGAACAAATCTTAAAGAACTTGAAAACACTGCTAACACGTGGCTATTAAATCTTAGTGTATGGCTAAACGTAAATAGTCTTGAACTCAACGAGAAAAAAACTAAATTTATGCTCTTTTGTGCAAAAAACAAGCCAATTGATTACGATTTTAAGCTTCGTTACGGCTCTTGCTACCTTGAGCGTGTCAGCTCGCATTCCTTTCTAGGAGTTAAATTCCATCACAGCCTAGGCTGGAGCGACCACATAGACCACACCCGTGTCAAGATAGCGAGAGCTATTGGTATGCTTTCCCGGCTTCAAGATCGTATACCTTGCTCGCTGAAAAGACAGTTTTATTTCTCTCTTATCCATTCTCGCATCAGTTATTGTCTTCTTATCTGGGGTACTTGTAACAGAACTGACTTAGAAAAAATATCAGCCCTGCAGTCGCGTGCAGCTCGGTTTCTTTTACCTGCAGGAAACAACACAAATAGTTGCTCGGCAAATACACAGTCTCGAATGATCCCTGTGAAAACCATGTATGAACTCAAAATATGTGTGTTTATTTAAAACGAAATAAAATCAAATTACATTATTTTTTAACACGTACCAAAATAGATCTACTGGTTACAGCTTGCGTCAGACTTCTGTTGTGGTAAATAGGCCTCGTACTAACTACGGAATACAATCAATTGAGCACCAAATCCTGTTGATGTGTAATTCTCATCCGTTTGTAATAGATGCAGCTAAAAATAGTTCCACGCCCAGGGGTTTTAAACGCATCTGTTCGTCTTTCTTTTTGTTTAACGTTGTGTCCTAGACGACCAAATGCTTACTTCTGGTTCCGTTTGATGTAATATTATGTCGGTTCGAACAACCCTAATGTATTGCATTTCTGTATTATTTTTGTATGATTTAGTGTGTATTATTATTTTATTATCTGTATATATTTACAAGAACTGTTTATGATGCGTCTGTTGTGTAAGTGATGGCAAGGACAACCTTTTTTTGTTGTGTAATGCAATACCGCTCCTGCTGCTGTACCCAAGCGAGGACAAGGCCCAGTCAGGAGGTTTAGCACCTCCTCGTGGGCAATACCTGTATGTTGCCCAAAGGAGATATAAACAAAAAAAATTTCAAATTCAATTTCAATTTAACTTTCAATTTCAATTTCAATTTCAATTTCAATTTCATTTTAACTTTCAATTTAACTTTCATTTTAACTTTCATTTTACTTTCAACAAAACTTTCAACAAAACTTTCCACTTAACTTTCAACTTAACTTTCAACTTAACTTTCAACTTAACGTTCAACTTAACGTTCAACTTAACGTTCAACTTAACGTTCAACTTAACGTTCAACTTAACGTTCAACTTAACGTTCAACTTAACGTTCAACTTAACTTTCAACTTAACTTTCAACTTAACTTTCAACTTAACTTTCAACTTAACTTTCAACTTAACTTTCAACTTAACGTTCAACTTAACGTTCAACTTAACGTTCAACTTAACTTTCAACTTAACTTTCAACTTAACTTTCAACTTATCTTTCAACTTAACTTTCAACTTAACTTTCAACTTAACTTTCAACTTAACTTTCAACTTAACTTTCAACTTAACTTTCAACTTAACTTTCAACTTAACTTTCAACTTAACTTTCAACTTAACTTTCAACTCAACTTTCAACTTTACTTTCCACTTTACTTTCAACTTAACTTTCAACTTAACTTTCAACCTAAATTTAACTTTCAATTTCAATTTCAATTTCAATTTCCATTACAATTACAATTACAATTTCATATACAATTATAATTATAATTATAATTATATATACAATTACAATTTTAATTTCAATTTCAATTACAATGAGCTGAGAGAAAATGAAGACTTCATGGCTGAAATTAACAAGATTGCCCGAAAATTGGAGCTCCCTGATTTATCCGATAGCAACGTTGAACATGTGCATCGTTTGCCCCCCAGAAAGGACAGAAGGCCTGTGGTGATTGTAAGGTTTTCCAACCGAGCCCTCAGGCGCAAATAGTTTGAAGCACGCAAGTGCGCCCAAGGAAAGTTGACCAACATCAGCTTCTATGAAAACTTGACAGCAATGAACAGGCGATTGCTATGGCTGGCGAAGATAAGGGCAAAGGAAAATGACTACAAATTCGTGTGGACTTCTGAGGGTAAAGTGTTTGTAAGAAAACAAGCAAAAGCAAGTGCTATCAGGATTGCAACCGAAAATGACCTGAGCAAAATTGTTTTGATTAGTGACGACAGGTATTTTGATTTCAAAAAATCAAGATGGCGTACCACACGACAACTTCGTTCAATGATCTGGTGAAAAGTAACAAGTGTTTTCTTGAAAAGGGGCTTTCTTTTTTTCATTTAAATACACAGAGTCTGAGGAACAAACAAGATGACGTCGGTACATACCTCTCACAACTACAGTGTTCCTTTGATTTCCTGGCTTTTTCAGAAACATGGTTCTCAAGTGTCACTGATGTTACGAATTTTTCCGGGTACAGTCACGTTTCAGTTTATCGTGAGCAAAAACGTGGTGGAGGGGAGTCCCTATTTATCCGCGACTGTTTTCACTATGATACCATAGACGGCTTTGAAACTGTTGCCATCATGTGCAAAAACATTGCCATCGTATGCATTTACCGACCGCCCCAGGGCACGCTGTCAATCTTTTTAAACTACATTGAATCACTCATGGATTTTCTCAATTCCCGGAAGAGGCATTTAGTGATCATAGGGGACTTTATTATCGATCTTAACTCTAATAACCCTGCTGAAGTTCAACTTCTTGAAATTATGCTTCAAAATGGTTGTGAGAACGTCATTGAACAGCCTACGAGAGTCACATCGAATACAAGTACGCTGATCGACTTATGTTTCACAGATTTTTCTAAGTCTGCTAGTTGCTCCGGTATAATTTGTTCAGGATTGAGCGATCATCTACCAATTTTTGTAGCATTACCGATCGCCACGCGTACACAGTGCACAAATAATACTATCCGTATCATCAATGACGGCGGTAAAAAGACCTTTCATTCACTTGTTGAAAACTTGAACTGGGCGAACATATATAAGGAACCCGATCCATCTGTATCCTACGATATTTTTATGTCCGAATTACAAATTTGTTACGATGCTGCTTTCCCACTCACAACAATTGTTCGGCACAAGAAAGCAAGAAAAGAATGCATTACAAATGACCTTTTCAAGCGCATAAAACAAGGATAAGACATTCCTCAAACTGATGAGATAGTATTATATGCAGACGATACGAATGTATTCTTCTCTGAAACAAATCTTAAAGAACTTGAAAACACTGCTAACACGTGGCTATTAAATCTTAGTGTATGGCTAAACTTAAATAGTCTTGAACTCAACGAGAAAAAAACTAAATTTATGCTTTTTTGTACAAAAAACAAGCCAATTGATTACGATTTTAGGCTTCGTTACGCCTCTTGCTACCTTGAGCGTGTCAGCTCCCATTCCTTAATAATAATAATAATAATTGGTTTTTGGGGAAAGGAAATGGCGCAGTATCTGTCTCATATATCTTTGGACACCTGAACCGCGCCGTAAGGGAAGGAATAAAGGAGGGAGTGAAAGAAGAAAGGAAGAAGGAGGTGCCGTAGTGGAGGGCTCCGGAATAATTTCGACCACCTGGGGATCTTTAACGTGCGCTGACATCGCACAGCACACGGGCGCCTTAGCGTTTTTCCTCCATAAAAACGCAGCCGCCGCGGTCGGGTTCGAACCCGGGAACTCCGGATCAGTAGTCGAGCGCCCTAACCACTGAGCCACCGCGGCGGGGCACCCATTCCTTTCCAGGAGTTAAATTCCATCACAGCCTAGGCTGGAGCGACCACATAGACCACACCCGTGTCAAGATAGCGAGAGCTATTGGTATGCTTTCCCGGCTTCGAGATCGTATACCTTGCTCGCTGAAAAGACAGTTTTATTTCTCTCTTATCCATTCTCGCATCAGTTATTGTCTTCTTATCTGGGGTACTTGTAACAAAACTGACTTAGAAAAAATATCAGCCCTGCAGTCGCGTGCAGCTCGGTTTCTTTTACCTGCAGGAAACAACACAAATAGTTGCTCGGCAAATACAGTCTCGAATGATCCCTGTGAAAACCATGTATGAACTCAAAATATGTGTGTTTATTTATAACGAAATAAAATCAAATGACATTAATTTTTTTAACACGTACGAAAATAGATCTACTGGTTACAGCTTGCGTCAGACTTCTGTTGTGGTAAATAGGCCTCGTACTAACTACGGAACACAATCAACTGAGCACCAAATCCTGTTGATGTGTAATTCTCATCCGTTTGTAATAGATGCAGCTAAAAATAGTTCCACGCCCAGGGGCTTTAAACGCATCTGTTCGTCTTTCTTTTTGTTTAATGTTGTGTCCTAGACGACCAAATGCTTACTTCTGGTTCCGTTTGATGTAATATTATGTCGGTTCGAACAACCCTAATGTATTGCATTTCTGTAATATATTTGTATGATTTAGTGTGTATTATTATTTTATTATCTCTATATATTTACAAGAACTGTTTATGATGCGTGTGTTGTGTAAGTGATGGCAAGGACAACCTTTTTTTGTTGTGTAATGCAATACCGCTCCTGCTGCTGTACCCAAGCGAGGACAAGACCCAGTCAGGAGGTTTAGCACCTCCTCGTGGGCAATACCTGTATGTTGCCCAAAGGAGAAATAAACAAAAAAAATTCAAATTCAATTTCAATTTAACTTTCAATTTAACTTTCACTTTCAATTTCAATTTCAATTTAACTTTCAATTTAACTTTCAACATAACTTTCAACATAACTTTCAACATAACTTTCAACTTAACTTTCAACTTAACTTTCAACTTAACTTTCAACTTAACTTTCAACTTAACTTTCAACTTAGCTTTCAACTTAGCTTTCAACTTAGCTTTCAACTTAGCTTTCAACTTAATTTTCAACTTAGCTTTCAACTTAAATTTCAACCTAAATTTCAACCTAAATTTAACTTTCAATTTCAATTTAACTTTCAATTTCAATTTCAATTTCAATTTCAATTTCTTTTTCCATTACAATTACAATTTCAATTACAATTATAATTACAATTACAATTTCAATTTCAATTACAATGAGCTGAGAGAAAATGAAGACTTCATGGCTGAAATTAACAAGATTGCCCGAAAATTGGTGCTCCCTGATTTATCCGCTAGCAACGTTGAACATGTGCATCGTTTGCCCCCCAGAAAGGACAGAAGGCCTGTGGTTATTGTAAGGTTTCCAACCGAGCCCTCAGGCGCAAATAGTTTGAAGCACGCAAGTGCGCCCAAGAAAAGCTGACCAACATCAGCTTCTATCAAAACTTGACAGCAATGAACAGGCGATTGCTATGGCTGGCGAAGATAAGGGCAAAGGAAAATGACTACAAATTCGTGTGGACTTCTGAGGGTAAAGTGTTTGTAAGAAAACAAGCAAAAGCAAGTGCTATCAGGATTGCAACCGAAAATGACCTGAGCAAAATTGTTTAGATCAGTGACGACAGGTATTTTGATTTCAAAAAATCAAGATGGCGTACCACACGACAACTTCGTTCAATGATCTGGTGAAAAGTAACAAGTGTTTTCTTGAAAAGGGGCTTTCTTTTTTTCATTTAAATACACAGAGTCTGAGGAACAAACAAGATGACGTCGGTACATACCTCTCACAACTACAGTGTTCATTTGATTTCATGGCTTTTTCAGAAACATGGTTCTCAAGTGTCACTGATGTTACGAATTTTTCCGGGTACAGTCACGTTTCAGTTTATCGTGAGCAAAAACGTGTTGGAGGGGTGTCCCTATTTATCCGCGACTGTTTTCACTATGATACCATAGACGACTTTGAAACTGTTGCCATCATGTGCAAAAACATTGCCATCGTATGCATTTACCGACCGCCCCAGGGCACGCTGTCAATCTTTTTAAACTACATTGAATCACTCATGGATTTTGTCAATTCCCGGAAGAGGCATTTGTGATCATAGGGGACTTTAATATCGATCTTAACTCTAATTACCCTGCTGAAGTTCAACTTCTTGAAATTATGCTTCAAAATGGTTGTGAGAACGTCATTGAACAGCCTACGAGAGTCACATCGAATACAATGCTCCGGTGTACTTTGTTCAGGATTGAGCGATCATCTACCAATTTTTGTAGCATTACCGTTCGCCACGCGTACACAGTGCACAAATAATACTATCCGTATCATCAATGACGGCGGTAAAAAGACCTTTCATTCACTTGTTGAAAACTTGTACTGGGCGAACATATATAAGGAACCCGATCCATCTGTATCCTACGATATTTTTATGTCCGAATTACAAATTTGTTACGATGCTGCTTTCCCACTCACAACAATTGTTCGGCACAAGAAAGCAAGAAAAGAATGCATTACAAATGACCTTTTCAAGCGCATAAAACAAGGATAAGACATTCCTCAAACTGATGATATAGTATTATATGCAGACGATACGAATGTATTCTTCTCTGGAACAAATCTTAAAGAACTTGAAAACACTGCTAACACGTGGCTATTAAATCTTAGTGTATGGCTAAACGTAAATAGTCTTGAACTCAACGAGAAAAAAACTAAATTTATGCTCTTTTGTGCAAAAAACAAGCCAATTGATTACGATTTTAAGCTTCGTTACGGCTCTTGCTACCTTGAGCGTGTCAGCTCGCATTCCTTTCTAGGAGTTAAATTCCATCACAGCCTAGGCTGGAGCGACCACATAGACCACACCCGTGTCAAGATAGCGAGAGCTATTGGTATGCTTTCCCGGCTTCAAGATCGTATACCTTGCTCGCTGAAAAGACAGTTTTATTTCTCTCTTATCCATTCTCGCATCAGTTATTGTCTTCTTATCTGGGGTACTTGTAACAGAACTGACTTAGAAAAAATATCAGCCCTGCAGTCGCGTGCAGCTCGGTTTCTTTTACCTGCAGGAAACAACACAAATAGTTGCTCGGCAAATACACAGTCTCGAATGATCCCTGTGAAAACCATGTATGAACTCAAAATATGTGTGTTTATTTAAAACGAAATAAAATCAAATTACATTATTTTTTAACACGTACCAAAATAGATCTACTGGTTACACCTTGCGTCAGACTTCTGTTGTGGTAAATAGGCCTCGTACTAACTACGGAATACAATCAATTGAGCACCAAATCCTGTTGATGTGTAATTCTCATCCGTTTTTAATAGATGCAGCTAAAAATAGTTCCACGCCCAGGGGTTTTAAACGCATCTGTTCGTCTTTCTTTTTGTTTAACGTTGTGTCCTAGACGACCAAATGCTTACTTCTGGTTCCGTTTCATGTAATATTATGTCGGTTCGAACAACCCTAATGTATTGCATTTCTGTATTATTTTTGTATGATTTAGTGTGTATTATTATTTTATTATCTGTATATATTTACAAGAACTGTTTATGATGCGTCTGTTGTGTAAGTGATGGCAAGGACAACCTTTTTTTGTTGTTTAATGCAATACCGCTCCTGCTGCTGTACCCAAGCGAGGACAAGACCCAGTCAGGAGGTTTAGCACCTCCTCGTGGGCAATACCTGTATGTTGCCCAAAGGAGAAATAAACAAAAAAAAATTTCAAATTCAATTTCAATTTAACTTTCAATTTCAATTTCAATTTCAATTTCAATTTCATTTTAACTTTCAATTTAACTTTCATTTTAACTTTCAACAAAACTTTCAACAAAACTTTCAACTTAACTTTCAACTTAACTTTCAACTTAACTTTCAACTTAACTTTCAACTTAACTTTCAACTTAACTTTCAACTTAACGTTCAACTTAACGTTCAACTTAACGTTCAACTTAACGTTCAACTTAACGTTCAACTTAACGTTCAACTTAACGTTCAACTTAACGTTCAACTTAACTTTCAACTTAACGTTCAACTTAACTTTCAACTTAACTTTCAACTTAACTTTCAACTTAACTTTCAACTTAACGTTCAACTTAACTTTCAACTTAACTTTCAACTTAACTTTCAACTTAACTTTCAACTTAACTTTCAACTTAACTTTCGACTTAACTTTCAACTTAACTTTCGACTTAGCTTTCGACTTAGCTTTCGACTTAGCTTTCGACTTAGCTTTCGACTTAGCTTTCGACTTAGCTTTCGACTTAGCTTTCGACTTAGCTTTCGACTTTGCTTTCGACTTTGCTTTCGACTTTGCTTTCGACTTTGCTTTCGACTTTGCTTTCGACTTTGCTTTCGACTTTGGTTTCGACTTTGCTTTCGACTTTGCTTTCGACTTTGCTTTCGACTTTGCTTTCGACTTTGCTTTCGACTTTGCTTTCGACTTAGCTTTCGACTTAGCTTTCGACTTAAATTTCAACTTAAATTTAACTTTCAATTTCAATTTACCTTCAATTTCAATTTACCTTCAATTTCAATTTCCATTACAATTACACTTACAATTTCAATTACAATTAAAATTACAATTACAATTTCAATTTCAATTACAATGAGCTGAGAGAAAATGAAGACTTCATGGCTGAAATTAACAAGATTGCCCGAAAATTGGAGCTCCCTGATTTATCCGATAGCAACGTTGAACATGTGCATCGTTTGCCCCCCAGAAAGGACAGAAGGCCTGTGGTGATTGTAAGGTTTTCCAACTGAGCCCTCAGGCGCAAATAGTTTGAAGCACGCAAGTGCGCCCAAGGAAAGTTGACCAACATCAGCTTCTATGAAAACTTGACAGCAATGAACAGGCGATTGCTATAGCTGGCGAAGATAAGGGCAAAGGAAAATGACTACAAATTCGTGTGGACTTCTGAGGGTAAAGTGTTTGTAAGAAAACAAGCAAAAGCAAGTGCTATCAGGATTGCAACCGAAAATGACCTGAGCAAAATTGTTTAGATTAGTGACGACAGGTATTTTGATTTCAAAAATCAAGATGGCGTACCACACGACAACTTCGTTCAATGATCTGGTGAAAAGTAACAAGTGTTTTCTTGAAAAGGGGCTTTCTTTTTTTCATTTAAATACACAGAGTCTGAGGAACAAACAAGATGACGTCGGTACATACCTCTCACAACTACAGTGTTCCTTTGATTTCTTGGCTTTTTCAGAAACATGGTTCTCAAGTGTCACTGATGTTACGAATTTTTCCGGGTACAGTCACGTTTCAGTTTATCGTGAGCAAAAACGTGGTGGAGGGGAGTCCCTATTTATCCGCGACTGTTTTCACTATGATACCATAGACGGCTTTGAAACTGTTGCCATCATGTGCAAAAACATTGCCATCGTATGCATTTACCGACCGCCCCAGGGCACGCTGTCAATCTTTTTAAACTACATTGAATCACTCATGGATTTTCTCAATTCCCGGAAGAGGCATTTAATGATCATAGGGGACTTTATTATCGATCTTAACTCTAATAACCCTGCTGAAGTTCAACTTCTTGAAATTATGCTTCAAAATGGTTGTGAGAACGTCATTGAACAGCCTACGAGAGTCACATCGAATACAAGTACGCTGATCGACTTATGTTTCACAGATTTTTCTAAGTCTGCTAGTTGCTCCGGTGTAATTTGTTCAGGATTGAGCGATCATCTACCAATTTTTGTAGCATTACCGATCGCCACGCGTACACAGTGCACAAATAATACTATCCGTATCATCAATGACGGCGGTAAAAAGACCTTTCATTCACTTGTTGAAAACTTGAACTGGGCGAACATATATAAGGAACCCGATCCATCTGTATCCTACGATATTTTTATGTCCGAATTACAAATTTGTTACGATGCTGCTTTCCCACTCACAACAATTGTTCGGCACAAGAAAGCAAGAAAAGAATGCATTACGAATGACCTTTTCAAGCGCATAAAACACAAGGATAAGACATTCCTCAAACTGATGATATAGTATTATATGCAGACGATACGAATGTATTCTTCTCTGGAACAAATCTTAAAGAACTTGAAAACACTGCTAACACGTGGCTATTAAATCTTAGTGTATGTCTAAACTTAAATATTCTTGAACTCAACGAGAAAAAAACTAAATTTATGCTTTTTTGTGCAAAAAACAAGCCAATTGATTACGATTTTAAGCTTCGTTACGGCTCTTGCTACCTTGAGCGTGTCAGCTCCCATTCCTTTCTAGGAGTTAAATTCCATCACAGCCTAGGCTGGAGCGACCACATAGACCACACCCGTGTCAAGATAGCGAGAGCTATTGGTATGCTTTCCCGGCTTCGAGATCGTATACCTTGCTCGCTGAAAAGACAGTTTTACTTCTCTCTTATCCATTCTCGCATCAGTTATTGTCTTCTTATCTGGGGTACTTGTAACAAAACTGACTTAGAATAAATATCAGCCCTGCAGTCGCGTGCAGCTCGGTTTCTTTTACCTGCAGGAAACAACACAAATAGTTGCTCGGCAAATACACAGTCTCGAATGATCCCTGTGAAAACCATGTATGAACTCAAAATATGTGTGTTTATTTATAAGGTTTATCGGGGTTTAACGTCCCAAAGCGACTCAGGCTATGAGAGACGCCGTAGTGAAGGGCTCCGGAAATTTCGACCACCTGGGGTTCTTTAACGTGCACTGACATCGCACAGCACACGGGCCTCTAGAATATCGCCTCCATCGAAATTCGACCGCCGCGGCCGGGATCGAACCCGCGTCTTTCGGGCCAGCAGCCGAGTGCCATAACCACTCAGCCACCGCGGCAGCCTGTTTATTTATAACGAAATAAGATCAAATTACATTATTTTTTAACACGTACCAAAATAGATCTACTGGTTACAGCTTGCGTCAGAATTCTGTTGTGGTAAATAGGCCTCGTACTAACTACGGAACACAATCAATTGAGCAGCAAATCCTGTTGATGTGTAATTCTCATCCGTTTGTAATAGATGCAGCTAAAAATAGTTCCACGCCCAGGGGTTTTAAACGCATCTGTTCGTCTTTCTTTTTGTTTAACGTTGTGTCCTAGACGACCAAATGCTTACTTCTGGTTCCGTTTGATGTAATATTATGTCGGTTCGAACAACCCTAATGTATTGCATTTCTGTATTATTTTTGTATGATTTAGTGTGTATTATTATTTTATTATCTGTATATATTTACAAGAACTGTTTATGATGCGTCTGTTGTGTAAGTGATGGCAAGGACAACCTTTTTTTGTTGTGTAATGCAATACCGCTCCTGCTGCTTTACCCAAGCGAGGACAAGGCCCAGTCAGGAGGTTTAGCACCTCCTCGTGGGCAATACCTGTATGTTGCCCAAAGGAGATATAAACAAAAAAAATTTCAAATTCAATTTCAATTTACTTTCAATTTCAATTTCAATTTCAATTTCAATTTCATTTTAACTTTCAATTTAACTTTCATTTTAACTTTCATTTTAACTTTCAACAAAACTTTCAACAAAACTTTCAACTTAACTTTCAACTTAACTTTCAACTTAACTTTCAACTTAACTTTCAACTTAACGTTCAACTTAACGTTCAACTTAACGTTCAACTTAACGTTCAACTTAACTTTCAACTTAACTTTCAACTTAACTTTCAACTTAACTTTCAACTTAACTTTCAACTTAACGTTCAACTTAACGTTCAACTTAACGTTCAACTTAACTTTCAACTTAACTTTCAACTTAACTTTCAACTTAACTTTCAACTTAACTTTCAACTTAACTTTCAACTTAACTTTCAACTTAACTTTCAACTTAACTTTCAACTTAACTTTCAACTCAACTTTCAACTCAACTTTCAACTCAACTTTCAACTTTACTTTCAACTTTACTTTCAACTTAACTTTCAACTTAACTTTCAACTTAACTTTCAACTTAACGTTCAACTTAACGTTCAACTTAACGTTCAACTTAACGTTCAACTTAACTTTCAACTTAACTTTCAACTTAACTTTCAACTTAACTTTCAACTTATCTTTCAACTTAACTTTCAACTTAACTTTCAACTTAACTTTCAACTTAACTTTCAACTTAACTTTCAACTTAACTTTCAACTTAACTTTCAACTTAACTTTCAACTTAACTTTCAACTTAACTTTCAACTCAACTTTCAACTTTACTTTCCACTTTACTTTCAACTTAACTTTCAACTTAACTTTCAACCTAAATTTAACTTTCAATTTCAATTTCAATTTCAATTTCCATTACAATTACAATTACAATTTCATATACAATTATAATTATAATTATAATTATAATTACAAATACAATTTCAATTTCAATTTCAATTACAATGAGCTGAGAGAAAATGAAGACTTCATGGCTGAAATTAACAAGATTGCCCGAAAATTGGAGCTCCCTGATTTATCCGATAGCAACGTTGAACATGTGCATCGTTTGCCCCCCAGAAAGGACAGAAGGCCTGTGGTGATTGTAAGGTTTTCCAACCGAGCCCTCAGGCGCAAATAGTTTGAAGCACGCAAGTGCGCCCAAGAAAAGTTGACCAACATCAGCTTCTATGAAAACTTGACAGCAATGAACAGGCGATGGCTATGGCTGGCGAAGACAAGGGCAAAGGAAAATGACTACAAATTCGTGTGGACTTCTGAGGGTCAAGTGTTTGTAAGAAAACAAGCTAAAGCAAGTGCTATCAGGATTGCAACCGAAAATGACCTGAGCAAAATTGTTTAGATCAGTGACGACAGGTATTTTGATTTCAAAAAATCAAGATGGCGTACCACACGACAACTTCGTTCAATGATCTGGTGAAAAGTAACAAGTGATTTCTTGAAAAGGGGCTTTCATTTTTTCATTTAAATACACAGAGTCTGAGGAACACACAATATGACGTCGGTACATACCTCTCACAACTACAGTGTTCCTTTGATTTCATGGCTTTTTCAGAAACATGGTTCTCAAGTGTCACTGTTGTTACGAATTTTTCCGGGTACAGTCACGTTTCAGTTTATCGTGAGCAAAGACGTGGTGGAGGGGTGTCCCTATTTATTCGCGACTGTTTTCACTATGATACCATAGACGACTTTGAAAATGTTGCAATCATGTGCAAAAACATTGCCATCGTATGCATTTACCGACCGCCCCAGGGCACGCTGTCAATCTTTTTAAACTACATTGAACCACTCATGGATTTTGTCAATTCCCGGAAGAGGCATTTAGTGATCATAGGGGACTTTAATATCGATCTTAACTCTAATAACCCTGCTGAAGTTCAACTTCTTGAAATTATGCTTCAAAATGGTTGTGAGAACGTCATTGAACAGCCTACGAGAGTCACATCGAATACAAGTACGCTGATCGACTTATGTTTCACAGATTTTTCTAAGTCTCCTAGTTGCTCCGGTGTACTTTGTTCAGGATTGAGCGATCATCTACCAATTTTTGTAGCATTACCGATCGCCACGCGTACACAGTGCACAAATAATACTATCCGTATCATCAATGACGGCGGTAAAAAGACCTTTCATTCACTTGTTGAAAACATGAACTGGGCGAACATATATAAGGAACCCGATCCATCTGTATCCTACGATATTTTTATGTCCGAATTACAAATTTGTTACGATGCTGCTTTCCCACTCACAACAATTGTTTGGCAGAAGAAAGCAAGAAAAGAATGCATTACGAATGACCTTTTCAAGCGCATAAAACACAAGGATAAGACATTCCTCACTGATGATATAGTATTATATGCAGACGATACGAATGTATTCTTCTCTGGAACAAATCTTAAAGAACTTGAAAACACTGCTAACACGTGGCTATTAAATCTTAGTGTATGTCTAAACTTAAATAGTCTTGAACTCAACGAGAAAAAAACTAAATTTATGCTTTTTTGTGCAAAAAACAAGCCAATTGATTACGATTTTAAGCTTCGTTACGGCTCTTGCTACCTTGAGCGTGTCAGCTCCCATTCCTTTCTAGGAGTTAAATTCCATCACAGGCTAGGCTGGAGCCCTCCTCGTGGGCAATACCTGTATGTTGCCCAAAGGAGAAATAAACAAAAAAATTGAAATTCAATTTCAATTTAACTTTCAATTTCAATTTCAATTTCAATTTCAATTTAACTTTCAATTTAACTTTCAATTTAACTTTCAACATAATTTTCAACATAACTTTCAACATAACTTTCAACATAACTTTCAACGTAACTTTCAACGTAACTTTCAACGTAACTTTCAACATAACTTTCAACATAACTTTCAACATAACTTTCAACATAACTTTCAACATAACTTTCAACATAACTTTCACCTTAACTTTCAACATAACTTTCAACATAACTTTCACCTTAACTTTCAACATAACTTTCACCTTAACTTTCACCTTGACTTTCCCCTTGACTTTCACCTTGACTTTCACCTTGACTTTCAGCTTGACTTTCAGCTTGACTTTCGACTTGACTTTCGACTTGACTTTCGACTTGACTTTCGACTTGACTTTCGACTTGACTTTCGACTTGACTTTCGACTTGACTTTCGACTTGACTTTCGACTTGACTTTCGACTTA
This sequence comes from Amblyomma americanum, assembly GCF_052857255.1. Taxonomy (NCBI): domain Eukaryota; kingdom Metazoa; phylum Arthropoda; class Arachnida; order Ixodida; family Ixodidae; genus Amblyomma; species Amblyomma americanum. Next base: position 81,983,636 of record NC_135504.1, read on the forward strand.
GCTTTCGACTTAGCTTTCGACTTAGCTTTCGACTTGGCTTTCGACTTGGCTTTCGACTTGGCTTTCGACTTCGCTTTCGACTTGGCTTCCGACTTGGCTTTCGACTTAGCTTTCGACTTAGCTTTCGACTTAGCTTTCGACTTAAATTTCAACTTAAATTTAACTTTCAATTTCAATTTACCTTCAATTTCAATTTAACTTTCAATTTCAATTTCAATTTCAATTTCCATTACAATTACAATTACAATTTCAATTACAATTAAAATTACAATTACAATTTCAATTTCAATTACAATGAGCAGAGAGAAAATGAAGACTTCATGGCTGAAATTACCAAGATTGCCCGAAAATTGGAGCTCCCTGATTTATCCGATAGCAACGTTGAACATGTGCATCGTTTGCCCCCCAGAAAGGACAGAAGGCCTGTGGTGATTGTAAGGTTTTCCAACCGAGCCCTCAGGCGCAAATAGTTTGAAGCACGCAAGTGCGACCAAGGAAAGTTGACCAACATCAGCTTCTATGAAAACTTGACAGCAATGAACAGGCGATTGCTATGGCTGGCGAAGATAAGGGCAAAGGAAAATGACTACAAATTCGTGTGGACTTCTGAGGGTAAAGTGTTTGTAAGAAAACAAGCAAAAGCAAGTGCTATCAGGATTGCAACCGAAAATGACCTGAGCAAAATTGTTTAGATTAGTGACGACAGGTATTTTGATTTCAAAAAATCAAGATGGCGTACCACACGACAACTTCGTTCAATGATCTGGTGAAAAGTAACAAGTGTTTTCTTGAAAAGGGGCTTTCTTTTTTTCATTTAAATACACAGAGTCTGAGGAACAAACAAGATGACGTCGGTACATACCTCTCACAACTACAGTGTTCCTTTGATTTCTTGGCTTTTTCAGAAACATGGTTCTCAAGTGTCACTGATGTTACGAATTTTTCCGGGTACAGTCACTTTTCAGTTTATCGTGAGCAAAAACGTGGTGGAGGGGAGTCCCTATTTATCCGCGACTGTTTTCACTATGATACCATAGACGGCTTTGAAACTGTTGCCAACATGTGCAAAAACATTGCCATCGTATGCATTTACCGACCGCCCCAGGGCACGCTGTCAATCTTTTTAAACTACATTGAATCACTCATGGATTTTCTCAATTCCCGGAAGAGGCATTTAGTGATCATAGGGGACTTTATTATCGATCTTAACTCTAATAACCCTGCTGAAGTTCAACTTCTTGAAATTATGCTTCAAAATGGTTGTGAGAACGTCATTGAACAGCCTACGAGAGTCACATCGAATACAAGTACGCTGATCGACTTTTGTTTCACAGATTTTTCTAAGTCTGCTAGTTGCTCCGGTGTAATTTGTTCAGGATTGAGCGATCATCTACCAATTTTTGTAGCATTACCGATCGCCACGCGTACACAGTGCACAAATAATACTATCCGTATCATCAATGACGGCGGTAAAAAGACCTTTCATTCACTTGTTGAAAACTTGAACTGGGCGAACATATATAAGGAACCCGATCCATCTGTATCCTACGATATTTTTATGTCCGAATTACAAATTTGTTACGATGCTGCTTTCCCACTCACAACAATTGTTCGGCACAAGAAAGCAAGAAAAGAATGCATTACAAATGACCTTTTCAAGCGCATAAAACAAGTTTAAGACATTCCTCAAACTGATGATATAGTATTATATGCAGACGATACGAATGTATTCTTCTCTGAAACAAATCTTAAAGAACTTGAAAACACTGCTAACACGTGGCTAATAAATCTTAGTGTATGGCTAAACTTAAATAGTCTTGAACTCAACGAGAAAAAAACTAAATTTATGCTTTTTTGTACAAAAAACAAGCCAATTGATTACGATTTTAGGCTTCGTTACGCCTCTTGCTACCTTGAGCGTGTCAGCTCCCATTCCTTTCCAGGAGTTAAATTCCATCACAGCCTAGGCTGGAGCGACCACATAGACCACACCCGTGTCAAGATAGCGAGAGCTATTGGTATGCTTTCCCGGCTTCGAGATCGTATACCTTGCTCGCTGAAAAGACAGTTTTATTTCTCTCTTATCCATTCTCGCATCAGTTATTGTCTTCTTATCTGGGGTACTTGTAACAAAACTGACTTAGAAAAAATATCAGCCCTGCAGTCGCGTGCAGCTCGGTTTCTTTTACCTGCAGGAAACAACACAAATAGTTGCTCGGCAAATACAGTCTCGAATGATCCCTGTGAAAACCATGTATGAACTCAAAATATGTGTGTTTATATATAACGAAATAAAATCAAATGACATTAATTTTTTTAACACGTACGAAAATAGATCTACTGGTTACAGCTTGCGTCAGACTTCTGTTGTGGTAAATAGGCCTCGTACTAACTACGGAACACAATCAATTGAGCACCAAATCCTGTTGATGTGTAATTCTCATCCGTTTGTAATAGATGCAGCTAAAAATAGTTCCACGCCCAGGGGCTTTAAACGCATCTGTTCGTCTTTCTTTTTGTTTAATGTTGTGTCCTAGACGACCAAATGCTTACTTCTGGTTCCGTTTGATGTAATATTATGTCGGTTCGAACAACCCTAATGTATTGCATTTCTGTATTATTTTTGTATGATTTAGTGTGTATTATTATTTTATTATCTGTATATATTTACAAGAACTGTTTATGATGCGTGTGTTGTGTAAGTGATGGCAAGGACAACCTTTTTTTGTTGTGTAATGCAATACCGCTCCTGCTGCTGTACCCAAGCGACGACAAGACCCAGTCAGGAGGTTTAGCACCTCCTCGTGGGCAATACCTGTATGTTGCCCAAAGGAGAAATAAACAAAAAAAATTCAAATTCAATTTCAATTTAACTTTCAATTTAACTTTCACTTTCAATTTCAATTTCAATTTCAATTTCAATTTAACTTTCAACATAACTTTCAACATAACTTTCAACATAACTTTCAACATAACTTTCAACTTAACTTTCAACTTAACTTTCAACTTAACTTTCAACCTAACTTTCAACTTAACTTTCAACTTAACTTTCAACTTAACTTTCAACTTAACTTTCAACTTTACTTTCAACTTAGCTTTCAACTTAGCTTTCAACTTAGCTTTCAACTTAGCTTTCAACTTAATTTTCAACTTAGCTTTCAACTTAGCTTTCAACTTAAATTTCAACTTAAATTTCAACCTAAATTTAACTTTCAATTCCAATTTAACTTTCAATTTCAAATTCAATTTCAATTTCTTTTTCCATTACAATTACAATTTCAATTACAATTATAATTACAATTACAATTTCAATTTCAATTACAATGAGCTGAGAGAAAATGAAGACTTCATGGCTGAAATTAACAAGATTGCCCGAAAATTGGTGCTCCCTGATTTATCCGCTAGCAACGTTGAACATGTGCATCGTTTGCCCCCCAGAAAGCACAGAAGGCCTGTGGTGATTGTAAGGTTTCCAACCGAGCCCTCAGGCGCAAATAGTTTGAAGCACGCAAGTGCGCCCAAGAAAAGTTGACCAACATCAGCTTCTATCAAAACTTGACAGCAATGAACAGGCGATTGCTATGGCTGGCGAAGATAAGGGCAAAGGAAAATGACTACAAATTCGTGTGGACTTCTGAGGGTAAAGTGTTTGTAAGAAAACAAGCAAAAGCAAGTGCTATCAGGATTGCAACCGAAAATGACCTGAGCAAAATTGTTTAGATCAGTGACGACAGGTATTTTGATTTCAAAAAATCAAGATGGCGTACCACACGACAACTTCGTTCAATGATCTGGTTAAAAGTAACAAGTGTTTTCTTGAAAAGGGGCTTTCTTTTTTTCATTTAAATACACAGAGTCTGAGGAACAAACAAGATGACGTCGGTACATACCTCTCACAACTACAGTGTTCATTTGATTTCATGGCTTTTTCAGAAACATGGTTCTCAAGTGTCACTGATGTTACGAATTTTTCCGGGTACAGTCACGTTTCAGTTTATCGTGAGCAAAAACGTGGTGGAGGGGTGTCCCTATTTATCCGCGACTGTTTTCACTATGATACCATAGACGACTTTGAAACTGTTGCCATCATGTGCAAAAACATTGCCATCGTATGCATTTACCGACCGCCCCAGGGCACGCTGTCAATCTTTTTAAACTACATTGAATCACTCATAGATTTTGTCAATTCCCGGAAGACGCATTTGTGATCATAGGGGACTTTATTATCGATCTTAACTCTAATTACCCTGCTGAAGTTCAACTTCTTGAAATTATGCTTCAAAATGGTTGTGAGAACGTCATTGAACAGCCTACGAGAGTCACATCGAATACAATGCTCCGGTGTACTTTGTTCAGGATTGAGCGATCATCTACCAATTTTTGTAGCATTACCGATCGCCACGCGTACACAGTGCACAAATAATACTATCCGTATCATCAATGACGGCGGTAAAAAGACCTTTCATTCACTTGTTGAAAACTTGAACTGGGCGAACATATATAAGGAACCCGATCCATCTGTATCCTACGATATTTTTATGTCCGAATTACAAATTTGTTACGATGCTGCTTTCCCACTCACAACAATTGTTCGGCACAAGAAAGCAAGAAAAGAATGCATTACAAATGACCTTTTCAAGCGCATAAAACAAGGATAAGACATTCCTCAAACTGATGATATAGTATTATATGCAGACGATACGAATGTATTCTTCTCTGGAACAAATCTTAAAGAACTTGAAAACACTGCTAACACGTGGCTATTAAATCTTAGTGTATGGCTAAACGTAAATAGTCTTGAACTCAACGAGAAAAAAACTAAATTTATGCTCTTTTGTGCAAAAAACAAGCCAATTGATTACGATTTTAAGCTTCGTTACGGCTCTTGCTACCTTGAGCGTGTCAGCTCGCATTCCTTTCTAGGAGTTAAATTCCATCACAGCCTAGGCTGGAGCGACCACATAGACCACACCCGTGTCAAGATAGCGAGAGCTATTGGTATGCTTTCCCGGCTTCAAGATCGTATACCTTGCTCGCTGAAAAGACAGTTTTATTTCTCTCTTATCCATTCTCGCATCAGTTATTGTCTTCTTATCTGGGGTACTTGTAACAGAACTGACTTAGAAAAAATATCAGCCCTGCAGTCGCGTGCAGCTCGGTTTCTTTTACCTGCAGGAAACAACACAAATAGTTGCTCGGCAAATACAGTCTCGAATGATCCCTGTGAAAACCATGTATGAACTCAAAATATGTGTGTTTATTTAAAACGAAATAAAATCAAATTACATTATTTTTTAACACGTACCAAAATAGATCTACTGGTTACAGCTTGCGTCAGACTTCTGTTGTGGTAAATAGGCCTCGTACTAACTACGGAATACAATCAATTGAGCACCAAATCCTGTTGATGTGTAATTCTCATCCGTTTGTAATAGATGCAGCTAAAAATAGTTCCACGCCCAGGGGTTTTAAACGCATCTGTTCGTCTTTCTTTTTGTTTAACGTTGTGTCCTAGACGACCAAATGCTTACTTCTGGTTTCGTTTGATGTAATATTATGTCGGTTCGAACAACCCTGATGTATTGCATTTCTGTATTATTTTTGTATGATTTAGTGTGTATAATTATTTTATTATCTGTATATATTTACAAGAACTGTTTATGATGCGTCTGTTGTGTAAGTGATGGCAAGGACAACCTTTTTTTGTTGTGTAATGCAATACCGCTCCTGCTGCTCTACCCAAGCGAGGACAAGACCCAGTCAGGAGGTTTAGCACCTCCTCGTGGGCAATACCTGTATGTTGCCCAAAGGAGAAATAAACAAAAAAATTGAAATTCAATTTCAATTTAACTTTCAATTTCAATTTCAATTTCAATTTCAATTTCAATTTCAATTTAACTTTCAACATAACTTTCAACATAACTTTCAACATAACTTTCAACATAACTTTCAACATAACTTTCAACATAACTTTCAACTTAACTTTCAACTTAACTTTAAACTTAACTTTAAACTTAACTTTAAACTTAACTTTAAACTTAACTTTCAACTTAACTTTCAACTTAACTTTCAACTTAACTTTCAACGTAACTTTCAACTTAACTTTCAACTTAACTTTCAACTTAACTTTCAACTTAACTTTCAACTTAACTTTCAACTTAACTTTCAACCTAACTTTCAACATAACTTTCAACATAACTTTCAACATAACTTTCAACATAACTTTCAACATAACTTTCGGCTTGACTTTCGGCTTGACTTTCGGCTTGACTTTCGACTTGACTTTCGACTTGACTTTCGACTTGACTTTCGACTTGACTTTCGACTTGACTTTCGACTTGACTTTCGACTTAACTTTCGACTTTACTTTCGACTTAACTTTCGACTTAGCTTTCGACTTATCTTTCGACTTAGCTTTCGACTTAGCTTTCGACTTAGCTTTCGACTTAGCTTTCGACTTAGCTTTCGACTTAGCTTTCGACTTTGCTTTCGACTTTGCTTTCGACTTTGCTTTCGACTTTGCTTTCGACTTTGCTTTCGACTTTGCTTTCGACTTTGCTTTCGACTTTGCTTTCGACTTTGCTTTCGACTTTGCTTTCGACTTTGCTTTCGACTTTGCTTTCGACTTTGCTTTCGACTTTGCTTTCGACTTTGCTTTCGACTTAGCTTTCGACCTAAATTTGAACTTAAATTTAACTTTCAATTTCAGTGTACCTTCAATTTCAATTTAACTTTCAATTTCAATTTCCATTACAATTACAATTACAATTTCAATTACAATTAAAATTACAATTACAATTTCAATTTCAATTACAATGAGCTGAGAGAAAATGAAGACTTCATGGCTGAAATTAACAAGATTGCCCGAAAATTGGAGCTCCCTGATTTATCCGATAGCAACGTTGAACATGTGCATCGTTTGCCCCCCAGAAAGGACAGAAGGCCTGTGGTGATTGTAAGGTTTTCCAACCGAGCCCTCAGGCGCAAATAGTTTGAAGCACGCAAGTGCGCCCAAGAAAAGTTGATCAACATCAGCTTCTATGAAAATTTGACAGCAATGAACAGGCGATTGCTATGGCTGGCGAAGATAAGGGCAAAGGAAAATGACTACAAATTCGTGTGGACTTCTGAGGGTAAAGTGTTTGTAAGAAAACAAGCAAAAGCAAGTGCTATCAGGATTGCAACCGAAAATGACCTGAGCAAAATTGTTTAGATTAGTGACGACAGGTATTTTGATTTCAAAAATCAAGATGGCGTACCACACGACAACTTCGTTCAATGATCTGGTGAAAAGTAACAAGTGTTTTCTTGAAAAGGGGCTTTCTTTTTTTCATTTAAATACACAGAGTCTGAGGAACAAACAAGATGACGTCGGTACATACCTCTCACAACTACAGTGTTCCTTTGATTTCTTGGCTTTTTCAGAAACATGGTTCTCAAGTGTCACTGATGTTACGAATTTTTCCGGGTACAGTCACGTTTCAGTTTATCGTGAGCAAAAACGTGGTGGAGGGGAATCCCTATTTATCCGCAACTGTTTTCACTATGATACCATAGACGGCTTTGAAACTGTTGCCATCATGTGCAAAAACATTGCCATCGTATGCATTTACCGACCGCCCCAGGGCACGCTGTCAATCTTTTTAAACTACATTGAATCACTCATGGATTTTCTCAATTCCCGGAAGAGGCATTTAGTGATCATAGGGGACTTTATTATCGATCTTAACTCTAATAACCCTGCTGAAGTTCAACTTCTTGAAATTATGCTTCAAAATGGTTGTGAGAACGTCATTGAACAGCCTACGAGAGTCACATCGAATACAAGTACGCTGATCGACTTATGTTTCACAGGCCTAGTCATAGGGCATTCGTTCCACTGAGTGTGCAGTTTGGTTGCCTCTTTGAAGTTCTTGATCATTATTATCATCAGCCTGACTACGCCCACTGCATTGTGAGAACGTCATTGAACAGCCTACGAGAGTCACATCGAATACAAGTACGCTGATCGACTTATGTTTCACAGATTTTTCTAAGTCTCCTAGTTGCTCCGGTGTACTTTGTTCAGGATTGAGCGATCATCTACCAATTTTTGTAGCATTACCGATCGCCACGCGTACACAGTGCACAAATAATACTATCCGTATCATCAATGACGGCGGTAAAAAGACCTTTCATTCACTTGTTGAAAACTTGAACTGGGCGAACATATATAAGGAACCCGATCCATCTGTATCCTACGATATTTTTATGTCCGAATTACAAATTTGTTACGATGCTGCTTTCCCGCTCACAACAATTGTTCGGCAGAAGAAAGCAAGAAAAGAATGCATTACGAATGACCTTTTCAAGCGCATAAAACACAAGGATAAGACATTCCTCACTGATGATATAGTATTATATGCAGACGATACGAATGTATTCTTCTCTGGAACAAATCCTAAAGAACTTGAAAACACTGCTAACACGTGGCTATTAAATCTTAGTGTATGTCTAAACCTAAATAGTCTTGAACTCAACGAGAAAAAAACTAAATTTATGCTTTTTTGTGCAAAAAACAAGCCAATTGATTACGATTTTAAGCTTCGTTACGGCTCTTGCTACCTTGAGCGTGTCAGCTCCCATTCCTTTCTAGGAGTTAAATTCCATCACAGGCTAGGCTGGAGCCCTCCTCGTGGGCAATACCTGTATGTTGCCCAAAGGAGAAATAAACAAAAAAATTGAAATTCAATTTCAATTTAACTTTCAATTTCAATTTCAATTTCAATTTTAATTTAACTTTCAATTTAACTTTCAATTTAACTTTCAACATAACTTTCAACATAACTTTCACAATAACTTTCAACATAACTTTCAACATAACATTCAACATAACTTTCAACATAACTTTCAACATAACTTTCAACATAACTTTCAACATAACTTTCAACATAACTTTCAACATAACTTTCAACATAACTTTCAACATAACTTTCAACATAACTTTCAACATAACTTTCAGCATAACTTTCACCTTAACTTTCACCTTGACTTTCACCTTGACTTTCATCTTGACTTTCATCTTGACTTTCATCTTGACTTTCAGCTTGACTTTCAGCTTGACTTTCGACTTGACTTTCGACTTGACTTTCGACTCGACTTTCGACTTGACTTTCGACTCGACTTTCGACTTGACTTTCGACTTGACTATCGACTTGACTTTCGACTTGACTTTCGACTTGACTTTCGACTTGACTTTCGACTTGACTTTCGACTTAGCTTTCGACTTAGCTTTCGACTTAGCTTTCGACTTAGCTTTCGACTTAGCTTTCGACTTAGCTTTCGACTTAACTTTCAACTTAACTTTCAACTTAGCTTTCAACTTAACTTTCAACTTAGCTTTCAACTTAGCTTTCGACTTAGCTTTCAACTTAGCTTTCAACTTAGCTTTCAACTTAGCTTTCAACTTAAATTTCAACTTAAATTTAACTTTCAATTTCAATTTACCTTCAATTTCAATTTAACTTTCAATTTCAATTTCAATTTCAATTTCCATTACAATTACAATTACAATTTCAATTACAATTAAAATTACGATTACAATTTCAATTTCAATTACAATGAGCTGAGAGAAAATGAAGACTTCATGGCTGAAATTAACAAGATTGCCCGAAATTTGGAGCTCCCTGATTTATCCGATAGCAACGTTGAACATGTGCATCGTTTGCCCCCCAGAAAGGACAGAAGGCCTGTGGTGATTGTAAGGTTTTCCAACCGAGCCCTCAGGCGCAAATAGTTTGAAGCACGCAAGTGCGCCCAAGGAAAGTTGACCAACATCAGCTTCTATGAAAACTTGACAGCAATGAACAGGCGATTGCTATGGCTGGCGAAGATAAGCGCAAAGGAAAATGACTACATATTCGTGTGGACTTCTGAGGGTAAAGTGTTTGTAAGAAAACAAGCAAAAGCAAGTGCTATCAGGATTGCAACCGAAAATGACCTGAGCAAAATTGTTTAGATTAGTGACAACAGGTATTTTGATTTCAAAAAATCAAGATGGCGTACCACACGACAACTTCGTTCAATGATCTGGTGAAAAGTAACAAGTGTTTTCTTGAAAAGGGGCTTTCTTTTTTTCATTTAAATACACAGAGTCTGAGGAACAAACAAGATGACGTCGGTACATACCTCTCACAACTACAGTGTTCCTTTGATTTCATGGCTTTTTCAGAAACATGGTTCTCAAGTGTCACTGATGTTACGAATTTTTCCGGGTACAGTCACGTTTCAGTTTATCGTGAGCAAAGACGTGGTGGAGGGGTGTCCCTATTTATTCGCGACTGTTTTCACTATGATACCTTAGACGACTTTGAAAATGTTGCAATCATGTGCAAAAACATTGCCATCGTATGCATTTACCGACCGCCCCAGGGCACGCTGTCAATCTTTTTAAACTACATTGAACCACTCATGGATTTTGTCAATTCCCGGAAGAGGCATTTAGTGATCATAGGGGACTTTATTATCGATCTTAACTCTAATAACCCTGCTGAAGTTCAACTTCTTGAAATTATGCTTCAAAATGGTTGTGAGAACGTCATTGAACAGCCTACGAGAGTCACATCGAATACAAGTACGCTGATCGACTTATGTTTCACAGATTTTTCTAAGTCTGCTAGTTGCTCCGGTGTAATTTGTTCAGGATTGAGCGATCATCTACCAATTTTTGTAGCATTACCGATCGCCACGCGTACACAGTGCACAAATAATACTATCCGTATCATCAATGACGGCGGTAAAAAGACCTTTCATTCACTTGTTGAAAACTTGAACTGGGCGAACATATATAAGGAACCCGATCCATCTGTATCCTACGATATTTTTATGTCCGAATTACAAATTTGTTACGATGCTGCTTTCCCACTCACAACAATTGTTCGGCACAAGAAAGCAAGAAAAGAATGCATTACAAATGACCTTTTCAAGCGCATGAAACAAGGATAAGACATTCCTCAAACTGATGATATAGTATTATATGCAGACGATACGAATGTATTCTTCTCTGAAACAAATCTTAAAGAACTTGAAAACACTGCTAACACGTGGCTATTAAATCTTAGTGTATGGCTAAACTTAAATAGTCTTGAACTCAACGGGAAAAAAACTAAATTTATGCTTTTTTGTACAAAAAACAAGCCAATTGATTACGATTTTAGGCTTCGTTACGCCTCTTGCTACCTTGAGCGTGTCAGCTCCCATTCCTTTCCAGGAGTTAAATTCCATCACAGCCTAGGCTGGAGCGACCACATAGACCACACCCGTGTCAAGATAGCGAGAGCTATTGGTATGCTTTCCCGGCTTCGAGATCGTATACCTTGCTCGCTGAAAAGACAGTTTTATTTCTCTCTTATCCATTCTCGCATCAGTTATTGTCTTCTTATCTGGGGTACTTGTAACAAAACTGACTTAGAAAAAATATCAGCCCTGCAGTCGCGTGCAGCTCGGTTTCTTTTACCTGCAGGAAACAACACAAATAGTTGCTCGGCAAATACAGTCTCGAATGATCCCTGTGAAAACCATGTATGAACTCAAAATATGTGTGTTTATTTATAACGAAATAAAATCAAATGACATTAATTTTTTTAACACGTACGAAAATAGATCTACTGGTTACAGCTTGCGTCAGACTTCTGTTGTGGTAAATAGGCCTCGTACTAACTACGGAACACAATCAATTGAGCACCAAATCCTGTTGATGTGTAATTCTCATCCGTTTGTAATAGATGCAGCTAAAAATAGTTCCACGCCCAGGGGCTTTAAACGCATCTGTTCGTCTTTCTTTTTGTTTAATGTTGTGTCCTAGACGACCAAATGCTTACTTCTGGTTCCGTTTGATGTAATATTATGTCGGTTCGAACAACCCTAATGTATTGCATTTCTGTATTATTTTTGTATGATTTAGTGTGTATTATTATTTTATTATCTGTATATATTTACAAGAACTGTTTATGATGCGTGTGTTGTGTAAGTGATGGCAAGGACAACCTTTTTTTGTTGTGTAATGCAATACCGCTCCTGCTGCTGTACCCAAGCGAGGACAAGACCCAGTCAGGAGGTTTAGCACCTCCTCGTGGGCAATACCTGTATGTTGCCCAAAGGAGAAATAAACAAAAAAATTCAAATTCAATTTCAATTTAACTTTCAATTTAACTTTCACTTTCAATTTCAATTTCAATTTCAATTTCAATTTCAATTTAACTTTCAACATAACTTTCAACATAACTTTCAACATAACTTTCAACATAACTTTCAACATAACTTTCAACTTAACTTTCAACTTAACTTTCAACTTAACTTTCAACTTAACTTTCAACTTAACTTTCAACTTAACTTTCAACTTAACTTTCAACTTAACTTTCAACTTTACTTTCAACTTTACTTTCAACTTAGCTTTCAACTTAGCTTTCAACTTAGCTTTCAACTTAGCTTTCAACTTAATTTTCAACTTAGCTTTCAACTTAGCTTTCAACTTAAATTTCAACTTAAATTTCAACCTAAATTTAACTTTCAATTCCAATTTAACTTTCAATTTCAATTTCAATTTCAATTTCTTTTTCCATTACAATTACAATTTCAATTACAATTATAATTACAATTACAATTTCAATTTCAATTACAATGAGCTGAGAGAAAATGAAGACTTCATGGCTGAAATTAACAAGATTGCCCGAAAATTGGTGCTCCCTGATTTATCCGCTAGCAACGTTGAACATGTGCATCGTTTGCCCCCCAGAAAGGACAGAAGGCCTGTGGTGATTGTAAGGTTTCCAACCGAGCCCTCAGGCGCAAATAGTTTGAAGCACGCAAGTGCGCCCAAGAAAAGTTGACCAACATCAGCTTCTATCAAAACTTGACAGCAATGAACAGGCGATTGCTATGGCTGGCGAAGATAAGGGCAAAGGAAAATGACTACAAATTCGTGTGGACTTCTGAGGGTAAAGTGTTTGTAAGAAAACAAGCAAAAGCAAGTGCTATCAGGATTGCAACCGAAAATGACCTGAGCAAAATTGTTTAAATCAGTGACGACAGGTATTTTGATTTCAAAAAATCAAGATGGCGTACCACACGACAACTTCGTTCAATGATCTGGTGAAAAGTAACAAGTGTTTTCTTGAAAAGGGGCTTTCTTTTTTCATTTAAATACACAGAGTCTGAGGAACAAACAAGATGACGTCGGTACATACCTCTCACAACTACAGTGTTCCTTTGATTTCATGGCTTTTTCAGAAACATGGTTCTCAAGTGTCACTGATGTTACGAATTTTTCCGGGTACAGTCACGTTTCAGTTTATCGTGAGCAAAGACGTGGTGGAGGGGTGTCCCTATTTATTCGCGACTGTTTTCACTATAATACCTTAGACGACTTTGAAAAGGTTGCAATCATGTGCAAAAACATTGCCATCGTATGCATTTACCGACCGCCCCAGGGCACGCTGTCAATCTTTTTAAACTACATTGAACCACATATGGATTTTGTCAATTCCCGGAAGAGGCATATAGTGATCATAGGGGACTTTAATATCGATCTTAACTCTAATAACCCTGCTGAAGTTCAACTTCTTGAAATTATGCTTCAAAATGGTTGTGAGAACGTCATTGAACAGCCTACGAGAGTCACATCGAATACAAGTACGCTGATCGACTTATGTTTCACAGATTTTTCTAAGTCTCCTAGTTGCTCCGGTGTACTTTGTTCAGGATTGAGCGATCATCTACCAATTTTTGTAGCATTACCGATCGCCACGCGTACACAGTGCACAAATAATACTATCCGTATCATCAATGACGGCGGTAAAAAGACCTTTCATTCACTTGTTGAAAACTTGAACTGGGCGAACATATATAAGGAACCCGATCCATCTGTATCCTACGATATTTTTATGTCCGAATTACAAATTTGTTACGATGCTGCTTTCCCGCTCACAACAATTGTTCGGCAGAAGAAAGCAAGAAAAGAATGCATTACGAATGACCTTTTCAAGCGCATAAAACACAAGGATAAGACATTCCTCACTGATGATATAGTATTATATGCAGACGATACGAATGTATTCTTCTCTGGAACAAATCTTAAAGAACTTGAAAACACTGCTAACACGTGGCTATTAAATCTTAGTGTATGTCTAAACCTAAATAGTCTTGAACTCAACGAGAAAAAAACTAAATTTATGCTTTTTTGTGCAAAAAACAAGCCAATTGATTACGATTTTAAGCTTCGTTACGGCTCTTGCTACCTTGAGCGTGTCAGCTCCCATTCCTTTCTAGGAGTTAAATTCCATCACAGGCTAGGCTGGAGCCCTCCTCGTGGGCAATACCTGTATGTTGCCCAAAGGAGAAATAAACAAAAAAATTGAAATTCAATTTCAATTTAACTTTCAATTTCAATTTCAATTTCAATTTTAATTTAACTTTCAATTTAACTTTCAATTTAACTTTCAACATAACTTTCAACATAACTTTCAACATAACTTTCAACATAACTTTCAACATAACATTCAACATAACTTTCAACATAACTTTCAACATAACTTTCAACATAACTTTCAACATAACTTTCAACATAACTTTCAACATAACTTTCAACATAACTTTCAACATAACTTTTAACATAACTTTCAACATAACTTTCACCTTAACTTTCACCTTGACTTTCACCTTGACTTTCACCTTGACTTTCACCTTGACTTTAATCTTGACTTTAATCTTGACTTTCGACTTGACTTTCGACTTGACTTTCGACTTGACTTTCGACTTGACTTTCGACTTGACTTTCGACTTGACTTTCGACTTGACTTTCGACTTGACTTTCGACTTGACTTTCGACTTGACTATCGACTTGACTTTCGACTTGACTTTCGACTTGACTTTCGACTTGACTTTCGACTTAGCTTTCGACTTAGCTTTCGACTTAGCTTTCGACTTAGCTTTCGACTTAGCTTTCGACTTAGCTTTCGACTTAACTTTCAACTTAACTTTCAACTTAACTTTCAACTTAGCTTTCAACTTAGCTTTCAACTTAGCTTTCAACTTAGCTTTCGACTTAGCTTTCAACTTAGCTTTCAACTTAGCTTTCAACTTAGCTTTCAACTTAAATTTCAACTTAAATTTAACTTTCAATTTCAATTTACCTTCAATTTCAATTTAACTTTCAATTTCAATTTCAATTTCAATTTCCATTACAATTACAATTACAATTTCAATTACAATTAAAATTACGATTACTATTTCAATTTCAATTACAATGAGCTGAGAGAAAATGAAGACTTCATGGCTGAAATTAACAAGATTGCCCGAAAATTGGAGCTCCCTGATTTATCCGATAGCAACGTTGAACATGTGCATCGTTTGCCCCCCAGAAAGGACAGAAGGCCTGTGGTGATTGTAAGGTTTTCCAACCGAGCCCTCAGGCGCAAATAGTTTGAAGCACGCAAGTGCGCCCAAGGAAAGTTGACCAACATCAGCTTCTATGAAAACTTGACAGCAATGAACAGGCGATTGCTATGGCTGGCGAAGATAAGGGCAAAGGAAAATGACTACATATTCGTGTGGACTTCTGAGGGTAAAGTGTTTGTAAGAAAACAAGCAAAAGCAAGTGCTATCAGGATTGCAACCGAAAATGACCTGAGCAAAATTGTTTAGATTAGTGACAACAGGTATTTTGATTTCAAAAAATCAAGATGGCGTACCACACGACAACTTCGTTCAATGATCTGGTGAAAAGTAACAAGTGTTTTCTTGAAAAGGGGCTTTCTTTTTTTCATTTAAATACACAGAGTCTGAGGAACAAACAAGATGACGTCGGTACATACCTCTCACAACTACAGTGTTCCTTTGATTTCATGGCTTTTTCAGAAACATGGTTCTCAAGTGTCACTGATGTTACGAATTTTTCCGGGTACAGTCACGTTTCAGTTTATCGTGAGCAAAGACGTGGTGGAGGGGTGTCCCTATTTATTCGCGACTGTTTTCACTATGATACCTTAGACGACTTTGAAAATGTTGCAATCATGTGCAAAAACATTGCCATCGTATGCATTTACCGACCGCCCCAGGGCACGCTGTCAATCTTTTTAAACTACATTGAACCACTCATGGATTTTGTCAATTCCCGGAAGAGGCATTTAGTGATCATAGGGGACTTTATTATCGATCTTAACTCTAATAACCCTGCTGAAGTTCAACTTCTTGAAATTATGCTTCAAAATGGTTGTGAGAACGTCATTGAACAGCCTACGAGAGTCACATCGAATACAAGTACGCTGATCGACTTATGTTTCACAGATTTTTCTAAGTCTGCTAGTTGCTCCGGTGTAATTTGTTCAGGATTGAGCGATCATCTACCAATTTTTGTAGCATTACCGATCGCCACGCGTACACAGTGCACAAATAATACTATCCGTATCATCAATGACGGCGGTAAAAAGACCTTTCATTCACTTGTTGAAAACTTGAACTGGGCGAACATATATAAGGAACCCGATCCATCTGTATCCTACGATATTTTTATGTCCGAATTACAAATTTGTTACGATGCTGCTTTCCCACTCACAACAATTGTTCGGCACAAGAAAGCAAGAAAAGAATGCATTACAAATGACCTTTTCAAGCGCATGAAACAAGGATAAGACATTCCTCAAACTGATGATATAGTATTATATGCAGACGATACGAATGTATTCTTCTCTGAAACAAATCTTAAAGAACTTGAAAACACTGCTAACACGTGGCTATTAAATCTTAGTGTATGGCTAAACTTAAATAGTCTTGAACTCAACGGGAAAAAAACTAAATTTATGCTTTTTTGTACAAAAAACAAGCCAATTGATTACGATTTTAGGCTTCGTTACGCCTCTTGCTACCTTGAGCGTGTCAGCTCCCATTCCTTTCCAGGAGTTAAATTCCATCACAGCCTAGGCTGGAGCGACCACATAGACCACACCCGTGTCAAGATAGCGAGAGCTATTGGTATGCTTTCCCGGCTTCGAGATCGTATACCTTGCTCGCTGAAAAGACAGTTTTATTTCTCTCTTATCCATTCTCGCATCAGTTATTGTCTTCTTATCTGGGGTACTTGTAACAAAACTGACTTAGAAAAAATATCAGCCCTGCAGTCGCGTGCAGCTCGGTTTCTTTTACCTGCAGGAAACAACACAAATAGTTGCTCGGCAAATACAGTCTCGAATGATCCCTGTGAAAACCATGTATGAACTCAAAATATGTGTGTTTATTTATAACGAAATAAAATCAAATGACATTAATTTTTTTAACACGTACGAAAATAGATCTACTGGTTACAGCTTGCGTCAGACTTCTGTTGTGGTAAATAGGCCTCGTACTAACTACGGAACACAATCAATTGAGCACCAAATCCTGTTGATGTGTAATTCTCATCCGTTTGTAATAGATGCAGCTAAAAATAGTTCCACGCCCAGGGGCTTTAAACGCATCTGTTCGTCTTTCTTTTTGTTTAATGTTGTGTCCTAGACGACCAAATGCTTACTTCTGGTTCCGTTTGATGTAATATTATGTCGGTTCGAACAACCCTAATGTATTGCATTTCTGTATTATTTTTGTATGATTTAGTGTGTATTATTATTTTATTATCTGTATATATTTACAAGAACTGTTTATGATGCGTGTGTTGTGTAAGTGATGGCAAGGACAACCTTTTTTTGTTGTGTAATGCAATACCGCTCCTGCTGCTGTACCCAAGCGAGGACAAGACCCAGTCAGGAGGTTTAGCACCTCCTCGTGGGCAATACCTGTATGTTGCCCAAAGGAGAAATAAACAAAAAAATTCAAATTCAATTTCAATTTAACTTTCAATTTAACTTTCACTTTCAATTTCAATTTCAATTTCAATTTCAATTTCAATTTAACTTTCAACATAACTTTCAACATAACTTTCAACATAACTTTCAACATAACTTTCAACATAACTTTCAACTTAACTTTCAACTTAACTTTCAACTTAACTTTCAACTTAACTTTCAACTTAACTTTCAACTTAACTTTCAACTTAACTTTCAACTTAGCTTTCAACTTAGCTTTCAACTTAGCTTTCAACTTAGCTTTCAACTTAGCTTTCAACTTAATTTTCAACTTAGCTTTCAACTTAGCTTTCAACTTAAATTTCAACTTAAATTTCAACCTAAATTTAACTTTCAATTCCAATTTAACTTTCAATTTCAATTTCAATTTCAATTTCTTTTTCCATTACAATTACAATTTCAATTACAATTATAATTACAATTACAATTTCAATTTCAATTACAATGAGCTGAGAGAAAATGAAGACTTCATGGCTGAAATTAACAAGATTGCCCGAAAATTGGTGCTCCCTGATTTATCCGCTAGCAACGTTGAACATGTGCATCGTTTGCCCCCCAGAAAGGACAGAAGGCCTGTGGTGATTGTAAGGTTTCCAACCGAGCCCTCAGGCGCAAATAGTTTGAAGCACGCAAGTGCGCCCAAGAAAAGTTGACCAACATCAGCTTCTATCAAAACTTGACAGCAATGAACAGGCGATTGCTATGGCTGGCGAAGATAAGGGCAAAGGAAAATGACTACAAATTCGTGTGGACTTCTGAGGGTAAAGTGTTTGTAAGAAAACAAGCAAAAGCAAGTGCTATCAGGATTGCAACCGAAAATGACCTGAGCAAAATTGTTTAAATCAGTGACGACAGGTATTTTGATTTCAAAAAATCAAGATGGCGTACCACACGACAACTTCGTTCAATGATCTGGTGAAAAGTAACAAGTGTTTTCTTGAAAAGGGGCTTTCTTTTTTTCATTTAAATACACAGAGTCTGAGGAACAAACAAGATGACGTCGGTACATACCTCTCACAACTACAGTGTTCATTTGATTTCATGGCTTTTTCAGAAACATGGTTCTCAAGTGTCACTGATGTTACGAATTTTTCCGGGTACAGTCACGTTTCAGTTTATCGTGAGCAAAAACGTGGTGGAGGGGTGTCCCTATTTATCCGCGACTGTTTTCACTATGATACCATAGACGACTTTGAAACTGTTGCCATCATGTGCAAAAACATTGCCATCGTATGCATTTACCGACCGCCCCAGGGCACGCTGTCAATCTTTTTAAACTACATTGAATCACTCATGGATTTTGTCAATTCCCGGAAGAGGCATTTGTGATCATAGGGGACTTTATTATCGATCTTAACTCTAATTACCCTGCTGAAGTTCAACTTCTTGAAATTATGCTTCAAAATGGTTGTGAGAACGTCATTGAACAGCCTACGAGAGTCACATCGAATACAATGCTCCGGTGTACTTTGTTCAGGATTGAGCGATCATCTACCAATTTTTGTAGCATTACCGTTCGCCACGCGTACACAGTGCACAAATAATACTATCCTTATCATCAATGACGGCGGTAAAAAGACCTTTCATTCACTTGTTGAAAACTTGAACTGGGCGAACATATATAAGGAACCCGATCCATCTGTATCCTACGATATTTTTATGTCGGAATTACAAATTTGTTACGATGCTGCTTTCCCACTCACAACAATTGTTCGGCACAAGAAAGCAAGAAAAGAATGCATTACAAATGACCTTTTCAAGCGCATAAAACAAGGATAAGACATTCCTCAAACTGATGATATAGTATTATATGCAGACGATACGAATGTATTCTTCTCTGGAACAAATCTTAAAGAACTTGAAAACACTGCTAACACGTGGCTATTAAATCTTAGTGTATGGCTAAACGTAAATAGTCTTGAACTCAACGAGAAAAAAACTAAATTTATGCTCTTTTGTGCAAAAAACAAGCCAATTGATTACGATTTTAAGCTTCGTTACGGCTCTTGCTACCTTGAGCGTGTCAGCTCGCATTCCTTTCTAGGAGTTAAATTCCATCACAGCCTAGGCTGGAGCGACCACATAGACCACACCCGTGTCAAGATAGCGAGAGCTATTGGTATGCTTTCCCGGCTTCAAGATCGTATACCTTGCTCGCTGAAAAGACAGTTTTATTTCTCTCTTATCCATTCTCGCATCAGTTATTGCCTTCTTATCTGGGGTACTTGTAACAGAACTGACTTAGAAAAAATATCAGCCCTGCAGTCGCGTGCAGCTCGGTTTCTTTTACCTGCAGGAAACAACACAAATAGTTGCTCGGCAAATACACAGTCTCGAATGATCCCTGTGAAAACCATGTATGAACTCAAAATATGTGTGTTTATTTAAAACGAAATAAAATCAAATTACATTATTTTTTAACACGTACCAAAATAGATCTACTGGTTACAGCTTGCGTCAGACTTCTGTTGTGGTAAATAGGCCTCGTACTAACTACGGAATACAATCAATTGAGCACCAAATCCTGTTGATGTGTAATTCTCATCCGTTTGTAATAGATGCAGCTAAAAATAGTTCCACGCTCAGGGGTTTTAAACGCATCTGTTCGTCTTTCTTTTTGTTTAACGTTGTGTCCTAGACGACCAAATGCTTACTTCTGGTTCCGTTTGATGTAATATTATGTCGGTTCGAACAACCCTAATGTATTGCATTTCTGTATTATTTTTGTATGATTTAGTGTGTATTATTATTTTATTATCTGTATATATTTACAAGAACTGTTTATGATGCGTCTGTTGTGTAATTGATGGCAAGGACAACCTTTTTTTGTTGTGTAATGCAATACCGCTCCTGCTGCTCTACCCAAGCGAGGACAAGACCCAGTCAGGAGGTTTAGCACCTCCTCGTGGGCAATACCTGTATGTTGCCCAAAGGAGAAATAAACAAAAAAATTTCAAATTCAATTTCAATTTAACTTTCAATTTCAATTTCAATTTCAATTTCAATTTAACTTTCATTTTAACTTTCATTTTAACTTTCAACAAAACTTTCAACAAAACTTTCATTTTAACTTTCAACTTAACTTTCAACTTAACTTTCAACATAACTTTCAACTTAACTTTCAACTTAACTTTAAACTTAACTTTAAACTTAACTTTAAACTTAACTTTAAACTTATCTTTCAACTTATCTTTCAACTTAACTTTCAACTTAACTTTCAACATAACTTTCAACATAACTTTCAACATAACTTTCAGCTTGACTTTCAGCTTGACTTTCAGCTTGACTTTCAGCTTGACTTTCAGCTTGACTTTAGACTTGACTTTAGACTTGACTTTCGACTTGACTTTCGACTTGACTTTCGACTTGACTTTCGACTTGACTTTCGACTTGACTTTCGACTTGACTTTCGACTTGACTTTCGACTTAACTTTCGACTTAGCTTTCGACTTAGCTTTCGACTTAGCTTTCGACTTAGCTTTCGACTTAGCTTTCGACTTAGCTTTCGACTTTGCTTTCGACTTTGCTTTCGACTTTGCTTTCGACTTTGCTTTCGACTTTGCTTTCGACTTTGCTTTCGACATTGCTTTCGACTTTGCTTTCGACTTTGCTTTCGACTTTGCTTTCGACTTTGCTTTCGACTTTGCTTTCGACTTTGCTTTCGACTTTGCTTTCGACTTTGCTTTCGACTTTGCTTTCGACTTTGCTTTCGACTTTGCTTTCGACTTTGCTTTCGACTTTGCTTTCGACTTAGCTTTCGACTTAAATTTCAACTTAAATTTAACTTTCAATTTCAATGTACCTTCAATTTCAATTTAACTTTCAATTTCAATTTCAATTTCAAATTCCATTACAATTACAATTACAATTTCAATTACAATTAAAATTACAATTACAATTTCAATTTCAATTACAATGAGCTGAGAGAAAATGAAGACTTCATGGCTTAAATTAACAAGATTGCCCGAAAATTTGAGCTCCCTGATTTATCCGATAGCAACGTTGAACATGTGCATCGTTTGCCCCCCAGAAAGGACAGAAGGCCTGTGGTGATTGTAAGGTTTTCCAACCGAGCCCTCAGGCGCAAATAGTTTGAAGCACGCAAGTGCGCCCAAGGAAAGTTGACCAACATCAGCTTCTATGAAAACTTGACAGCAATGAACAGGCGATTGCTATGGCTGGCGAAGATAAGGGCAAAGGAAAATGACTACAAATTCGTGTGGACTTCTGAGGGTAAAGTGTTTGTAAGAAAACAAGCAAAAGCAAGTGCTATCAGGATTGCAACCGAAAATGACCTGAGCAAAATTGTTTAGATCAGTGACGACAGGTATTTTGATTTCAAAAAATCAAGATGGCGTACCACACGACAACTTCGTTCAATGATCTGGTGAAAAGTAACAAGTGATTTCTTGAAAAGGGGCTTTCATTTTTTCATTTAAATACACAGAGTCTGAGGAACAAACAAGATGACGTCGGTACATACCTCTCACAACTACAGTGTTCCTTTGATTTCATGGCTTTTTCAGAAACATGGTTCTCAAGTGTCACTGATGTTACGAATTTTTCCGGGTACAGTCACGTTTCAGTTTATCGTGAGCAAAGACGTGGTGGAGGGGTGTCCCTATTTATTCGCGACTGTTTTCACTATGATACCTTAGACGACTTTGAAAATGTTGCAATCATGTGCAAAAACATTGCCATCGTATGCATTTACCGACCGCCCCAGGGCACGCTGTCAATCTTTTTAAACTACATTGAACCACTCATGGATTTTGTCAATTCCCGGAAGAGGCATATAGTGATCCTAGGGGACTTTAATATCGATCTTAACTCTAATAACCCTGCTGAAGTTCAACTTCTTGAAATTATGCTTCAAAATGGTTGTGAGAACGTCATTGAACAGCCTACGAGAGTCACATCGAATACAAGTACGCTGATCGACTTATGTTTCACAGATTTTTCTAAGTCTCCTAGTTGCTCCGGTGTACTTTGTTCAGGATTGAGCGATCATCTACCAATTTTTGTAGCATTACCGATCGCCACGCGTACACAGTGCACAAATAATACTATCCGTATCATCAATGACGGCGGTAAAAAGACCTTTCATTCACTTGTTGAAAACTTGAACTGGGCGAACATATATAAGGAACCCGATCCATCTGTATCCTACGATATTTTTATGTCCGAATTACAAATTTGTTACGATGCTGCTTTCCCACTCACAACAATTGTTCGGCAGAAGAAAGCAAGAAAAGAATGCATTACGAATGACCTTTTCAAGCGCATAAAACACAAGGATAAGACATTCCTCACTGATGATATAGTATTATATGCAGACGATACGAATGTATTCTTCTCTGGAACAAATCCTAAAGAACTTGAAAACACTGCTAACACGTGGCTATTAAATCTTAGTGTATGTCTAAACTTAAATAGTCTTGAACTCAACGAGAAAAAAACTAAATTTATGCTTTTTTGTGCAAAAAACAAGCCAATTGATTACGATTTTAAGCTTCGTTACGGCTCTTGCTACCTTGAGCGTGTCAGCTCCCATTCCTTTCTAGGAGTTAAATTCCATCACAGGCTAGGCTGGAGCCCTGTTCGTGGGCAATACCTGTATGTTGCCCAAAGGAGAAATAAACAAAAAAATTGAAATTCAATTTCAATTTAACTTTCAATTTCAATTTCAATTTCAATTTTAATTTAACTTTCAATTTAACTTTCAATTTAACTTTCAATTTAACTTTCAATTTAACTTTCAATTTACCTTTCAACATAACTTTCAACATAACTTTCAACATAACTTTCAACATAACTTTCAACATAACTTTCAACATAACTTTCAACATAACTTTCAACATAACTTTCAACATAACTTTCAACATAACTTTCAACATAACTTTCACCTTAACTTTCACCTTGACTTTCACCTTGACTTTCATCTTGACTTTCATCTTGACTTTCATCTTGACTTTCATCTTGACTTTCAGCTTGACTTTCAGCTTGACTTTCGACTTGACTTTCGACTTGACTTTCGACTTGACTTTCGACTTGACTTTCGACTTGACTTTCGACTTGACTTTCGACTTGACTATCGACTTGACTTTCGACTTGACTTTCGACTTGACTTTCGACTTGACTTTCGACTTGACTTTCGACTTGACTTTCGACTTGACTTTCGACTTGACTTTCGACTTAGCTTTCGACTTAGCTTTCGACTTAACTTTCGACTTAACTTTCAACTTAACTTTCAACTTAACTTTCAACTTAGCTTTCAACTTAGCTTTCAACTTAGCTTTCGACTTAGCTTTCAACTTAGCTTTCAACTTAGCTTTCAACTTAGCTTTCAACTTAAATTTCAACTTAAATTTAACTTTCAATTTCAATTTACCTTCAATTTCAATTTAACTTTCAATTTCAATTTCAATTTCCATTACAATTACAATTACAATTTCAATTACAAATAAAATTACAATTACAATTTCAATTTCAATTACAATGAGCTGAGAGAAAATGAAGACTTCATGGCTGAAATTAACAAGATTGCCCGAAAATTGGAGCTCCCTGATTTATCCGATAGCAACGTTGAACATGTGCATCGTTTGCCCCCCAGAAAGGACAGAAGGCCTGTGGTGATTGTAAGGTTTTCCAACCGAGCCCTCAGGCGCAAATAGTTTGAAGCACGCAAGTGCGCCCAAGGAAAGTTGACCAACATCAGCTTCTATGAAAACTTGACAGCAATGAACAGGCGATTGCTATGGCTGGCGAAGATAAGGGCAAAGGAAAATGACTACAAATTCGTGTGGACTTCTGAGGGTAAAGTGTTTGTAAGAAAACAAGCAAAAGCAAGTGCTATCAGGATTGCAACCGAAAATGACCTGAGCAAAATTGTTTAGATTAGTGACGACAGGTATTTTGATTTCAAAAAATCAAGATGGCGTACCACACGACAACTTCGTTCAATGATCTGGTGAAAAGTAACAAGTGTTTTCTTGAAAAGGGGCTTTCTTTTTTTCATTTAAATACACAGAGTCTGAGCAACAAACAAGATGACGTCGGTACATACCTCTCATAACTACAGTGTTCATTTGATTTCATGGCTTTTTCAGAAACATGGTTCTCAAGTGTCACTGATGTTACGAATTTTTCCGGGTACAGTCACGTTTCAGTTTATCGTGAGCAAAAACGTGGTGGAGGGGTGTCCCTATTTATCCGCGACTGTTTTCACTATGATACCATAGACGACTTTGAAACTGTTGCCATCATGTGCAAAAACATTGCCATCGTATGCATTTACCGACCGCCCCAGGGCACGCTGTCAATCTTTTTAAACTACATTGAATCACTCATGGATTTTGTCAATTCCCGGAAGAGGCATTTGTGATCATAGGGGACTTTAATATCGATCTTAACTCTAATTACCCTGCTGAAGTTCAACTTCTTGAAATTATGCTTCAAAATGGTTGTGAGAACGTCATTGAACAGCCTACGAGAGTCACATCGAATACAATGCTCCGGTGTACTTTGTTCAGGATTGAGCGATCATCTACCAATTTTTGTAGCATTACCGATCGCCACGCGTACACAGTGCACAAATAATACTATCCGTATCATCAATGACGGCGGTAAAAAGACCTTTCATTCACTTGTTGAAAACTTGAACTGGGCGAACATATATAAGGAACCCGATCCATCTGTATCCTACGATATTTTTATGTCCGAATTACAAATTTGTTACGATGCTGCTTTCCCACTCACAACAATTGTTCGGCACAAGAAAGCAAGAAAAGAATGCATTACAAATGACCTTTTCAAGCGCATAAAACAAGGATAAGACATTCCTCAAACTGATGATATAGTATTATATGCAGACGATACGAATGTATTCTTCTCTGGAACAAATCTTAAAGAACTTGAAAACACTGCTAACACGTGGCTATTAAATCTTAGTGTATGGCTAAACGTAAATAGTCTTGAACTCAACGAGAAAAAAACTAAATTTATGCTCTTTTGTGCAAAAAACAAGCCAATTGATTACGATTTTAAGCTTCGTTACGGCTCTTGGTACCTTGAGCGTGTCAGCTCGCATTCCTTTCTAGGAGTTAAATTCCATCACAGCCTAGGCTGGAGCGACCACATAGACCACACCCGTGTCAAGATAGCGAGAGCTATTGGTATGCTTTCCCGGCTTCAAGATCGTATACCTTGCTCGCTGAAAAGACAGTTTTATTTCTCTCTTATCCATTCTCGCATCAGTTATTGTCTTCTTATCTGGGGTACTTGTAACAGAACTGACTTAGAAAAAATATCAGCCCTGCAGTCGCGTGCAGCTCGGTTTCTTTTACCTGCAGGAAACAACACAAATAGTTGCTCGGCAAATACAGTCTCGAATGATCCCTGTGAAAACCATGTATGAACTCAAAATATGTGTGTTTATTTAAAACGAAATAAAATCAAATTACATTATTTTTTAACACGTACCAAAATAGATCTACTGGTTACAGCTTGCGTCAGACTTCTGTTGTGGTAAATAGGCCTCGTACTAACTACGGAATACAATCAATTGAGCACCAAATCCTGTTGATGTGTAATTCTCATCCGTTTGTAATAGATGCAGCTAAAAATAGTTCCACGCCCAGGGGTTTTAAACGCATCTGTTCGTCTTTCTTTTTGTTTAACGTTGTGTCCTAGACGACCAAATGCTTACTTCTGGTTCCGTTTGATGTAATATTATGTCGGTTCGAACAACCCTAATGTATTGCATTTCTGTATTATTTTTGTATGATTTAGTGTGTATTATTATTTTATTATCTGTATATATTTACAAGAACTGTTTATGATGCGTGTGTTGTGTAAGTGATGGCAAGGACAACCTTTTTTTGTTGTGTAATGCAATACCGCTCCTGCTGCTGTACCCAAGCGAGGACAAGACCCAGTCAGGAGGTTTAGCACCTCCTCGTGGGCAATACCTGTATGTTGCCCAAAGGAGAAATAAACAAAAAAATTCAAATTCAATTTCAATTTAACTTTCAATTTAACTTTCACTTTCAATTTCAATTTCAATTTCAATTTCAATTTCAATTTAACTTTCAACATAACTTTCAACATAACTTTCAACATAACTTTCAACATAACTTTCAACATAACTTTCAACTTAACTTTCAACTTAACTTTCAACTTAACTTTCAACTTAACTTTCAACTTAACTTTCAACTTAACTTTCAACTTAACTTTCAACTTAACTTTCAACTTAGCTTTCAACTTAGCTTTCAACTTAGCTTTCAACTTAGCTTTCAACTTAGCTTTCAACTTAATTTTCAACTTAGCTTTCAACTTAGCTTTCAACTTAAATTTCAACTTAAATTTCAACCTAAATTTAACTTTCAATTCCAATTTAACTTTCAATTTCAATTTCAATTTCAATTTCTTTTTCCATTACAATTACAATTTCAATTACAATTATAATTACAATTACAATTTCAATTTCAATTACAATGAGCTGAGAGAAAATGAAGACTTCATGGCTGAAATTAACAAGATTGCCCGAAAATTGGTGCTCCCTGATTTATCCGCTAGCAACGTTGAACATGTGCATCGTTTGCCCCCCAGAAAGGACAGAATGCCTGTGGTGATTGTAAGGTTTCCAACCGAGCCCTCAGGCGCAAATAGTTTGAAGCACGCAAGTGCGCCCAAGAAAAGTTGACCAACATCAGCTTCTATCAAAACTTGACAGCAATGAACAGGCGATTGCTATGGCTGGCGAAGATAAGGGCAAAGGAAAATGACTACAAATTCGTGTGGACTTCTGAGGGTAAAGTGTTTGTAAGAAAACAAGCAAAAGCAAGTGCTATCAGGATTGCAACCGAAAATGACCTGAGCAAAATTGTTTAAATCAGTGACGACAGGTATTTTGATTTCAAAAAATCAAGATGGCGTACCACACGACAACTTCGTTCAATGATCTGGTGAAAAGTAACAAGTGTTTTCTTGAAAAGGGGCTTTCTTTTTTTCATTTAAATACACAGAGTCTGAGGAACAAACAAGATGACGTCGGTACATACCTCTCACAACTACAGTGTTCATTTGATTTCATGGCTTTTTCAGAAACATGGTTCTCAAGTGTCACTGATGTTACGAATTTTTCCGGGTACAGTCACGTTTCAGTTTATCGTGAGCAAAAACGTGGTGGAGGGGTGTCCCTATTTATCCGCGACTGTTTTCACTATGATACCATAGACGACTTTGAAACTGTTGCCATCATGTGCAAAAACATTGCCATCGTATGCATTTACCGACCGCCCCAGGGCACGCTGTCAATCTTTTTAAACTACATTGAATCACTCATGGATTTTGTCAATTCCCGGAAGAGGCATTTGTGATCATAGGGGACTTTATTATCGATCTTAACTCTAATTACCCTGCTGAAGTTCAACTTCTTGAAATTATGCTTCAAAATGGTTGTGAGAACGTCATTGAACAGCCTACGAGAGTCACATCGAATACAATGCTCCGGTGTACTTTGTTCAGGATTGAGCGATCATCTACCAATTTTTGTAGCATTACCGTTCGCCACGCGTACACAGTGCACAAATAATACTATCCTTATCATCAATGACGGCGGTAAAAAGACCTTTCATTCACTTGTTGAAAACTTGAACTGGGCGAACATATATAAGGAACCCGATCCATCTGTATCCTACGATATTTTTATGTCGGAATTACAAATTTGTTACGATGCTGCTTTCCCACTCACAACAATTGTTCGGCACAAGAAAGCAAGAAAAGAATGCATTACAAATGACCTTTTCAAGCGCATAAAACAAGGATAAGACATTCCTCAAACTGATGATATAGTATTATATGCAGACGATACGAATGTATTCTTCTCTGGAACAAATCTTAAAGAACTTGAAAACACTGCTAACACGTGGCTATTAAATCTTAGTGTATGGCTAAACGTAAATAGTCTTGAACTCAACGAGAAAAAAACTAAATTTATGCTCTTTTGTGCAAAAAACAAGCCAATTGATTACGATTTTAAGCTTCGTTACGGCTCTTGCTACCTTGAGCGTGTCAGCTCGCATTCCTTTCTAGGAGTTAAATTCCATCACAGCCTAGGCTGGAGCGACCACATAGACCACACCCGTGTCAAGATAGCGAGAGCTATTGGTATGCTTTCCCGGCTTCAAGATCGTATACCTTGCTCGCTGAAAAGACAGTTTTATTTCTCTCTTATCCATTCTCGCATCAGTTATTGCCTTCTTATCTGGGGTACTTGTAACAGAACTGACTTAGAAAAAATATCAGCCCTGCAGTCGCGTGCAGCTCGGTTTCTTTTACCTGCAGGAAACAACACAAATAGTTGCTCGGCAAATACACAGTCTCGAATGATCCCTGTGAAAACCATGTATGAACTCAAAATATGTGTGTTTATTTAAAACGAAATAAAATCAAATTACATTATTTTTTAACACGTACCAAAATAGATCTACTGGTTACAGCTTGCGTCAGACTTCTGTTGTGGTAAATAGGCCTCGTACTAACTACGGAATACAATCAATTGAGCACCAAATCCTGTTGATGTGTAATTCTCATCCGTTTGTAATAGATGCAGCTAAAAATAGTTCCACGCTCAGGGGTTTTAAACGCATCTGTTCGTCTTTCTTTTTGTTTAACGTTGTGTCCTAGACGACCAAATGCTTACTTCTGGTTCCGTTTGATGTAATATTATGTCGGTTCGAACAACCCTAATGTATTGCATTTCTGTATTATTTTTGTATGATTTAGTGTGTATTATTATTTTATTATCTGTATATATTTACAAGAACTGTTTATGATGCGTCTGTTGTGTAATTGATGGCAAGGACAACCTTTTTTTGTTGTGTAATGCAATACCGCTCCTGCTGCTCTACCCAAGCGAGGACAAGACCCAGTCAGGAGGTTTAGCACCTCCTCGTGGGCAATACCTGTATGTTGCCCAAAGGAGAAATAAACAAAAAAATTTCAAATTCAATTTCAATTTAACTTTCAATTTCAATTTCAATTTCAATTTCAATTTAACTTTCATTTTAACTTTCATTTTAACTTTCAACAAAACTTTCAACAAAACTTTCATTTTAACTTTCAACTTAACTTTCAACTTAACTTTCAACATAACTTTCAACTTAACTTTCAACTTAACTTTCAACTTAACTTTAAACTTAACTTTAAACTTAAATTTAAACTTAACTTTAAACTTAACTTTAAACTTATCTTTCAACTTATCTTTCAACTTAACTTTCAACTTAACTTTCAACATAACTTTCAACATAACTTTCAACATAACTTTCAACATAACTTTCAGCTTGACTTTCAGCTTGACTTTCAGCTTGACTTTCAGCTTGACTTTAGACTTGACTTTAGACTTGACTTTCGACTTGACTTTCGACTTGACTTTCGACTTGACTTTCGACTTGACTTTCGACTTGACTTTCGACTTGACTTTCGACTTGACTTTCGACTTGACTTTCGACTTGACTTTCGACTTGACTTTCGACTTAACTTTCGACTTAGCTTTCGACTTAGCTTTCGACTTAGCTTTCGACTTAGCTTTCGACTTAGCTTTCGACTTAGCTTTCGACTTTGCTTTCGACTTTGCTTTCGACTTTGCTTTCGACTTTGCTTTCGACTTTGCTTTCGACATTGCTTTCGACTTTGCTTTCGACTTTGCTTTCGACTTTGCTTTCGACTTTGCTTTCGACTTTGCTTTCGACTTTGCTTTCGACTTTGCTTTCGACTTTGCTTTCGACTTTGCTTTCGACTTTGCTTTCGACTTTGCTTTCGACTTTGCTTTCGACTTTGCTTTCGACTTTGCTTTCGACTTAGCTTTCGACTTAAATTTCAACTTAAATTTAACTTTCAATTATAATGTACCTTCAATTTCAATAAAACTTTCAATTTCAATTTCAATTAAATATTCCATTACAATTACAATTACAATTTCAATTACAATTAAAATTACAATTACAATTTCAATTTCAATTACAATGAGCTGAGAGAAAATGAAGACTTCATGGCTTAAATTAACAAGATTGCCCGAAAATTGGAGCTCCCTGATTTATCCGATAGCAACGTTGAACATGTGCATCGTTTGCCCCCCAGAAAGGACAGAAGGCCTGTGGTGATTGTAAGGTTTTCCAACCGAGCCCTCAGGCGCAAATAGTTTGAAGCACGCAAGTGCGCCCAAGGAAAGTTGACCAACATCAGCTTCTATGAAAACTTGACAGCAATGAACAGGCGATTGCTATGGCTGGCGAAGATAAGGGCAAAGGAAAATGACTACAAATTCGTGTGGACTTCTGAGGGTAAAGTGTTTGTAAGAAAACAAGCAAAAGCAAGTGCTATCAGGATTGCAACCGAAAATGACCTGAGCAAAATTGTTTAGATCAGTGACGACAGGTATTTTGATTTCAAAAAATCAAGATGGCGTACCACACGACAACTTCGTTCAATGATCTGGTGAAAAGTAACAAGTGATTTCTTGAAAAGGGGCTTTCATTTTTTCATTTAAATACACAGAGTCTGAGGAACAAACAAGATGACGTCGGTACATACCTCTCACAACTACAGTGTTCCTTTGATTTCATGGCTTTTTCAGAAACATGGTTCTCAAGTGTCACTGATGTTACGAATTTTTCCGGGTACAGTCACGTTTCAGTTTATCGTGAGCAAAGACGTGGTGGAGGGGTGTCCCTATTTATTCGCGACTGTTTTCACTATGATACCTTAGACGACTTTGAAAATGTTGCAATCATGTGCAAAAACATTGCCATCGTATGCATTTACCGACCGCCCCAGGGCACGCTGTCAATCTTTTTAAACTACATTGAACCACTCATGGATTTTGTCAATTCCCGGAAGAGGCATATAGTGATCCTAGGGGACTTTAATATCGATCTTAACTCTAATAACCCTGCTGAAGTTCAACTTCTTGAAATTATGCTTCAAAATGGTTGTGAGAACGTCATTGAACAGCCTACGAGAGTCACATCGAATACAAGTACGCTGATCGACTTATGTTTCACAGATTTTTCTAAGTCTCCTAGTTGCTCCGGTGTACTTTGTTCAGGATTGAGCGATCATCTACCAATTTTTGTAGCATTACCGATCGCCACGCGTACACAGTGCACAAATAATACTATCCGTATCATCAATGACGGCGGTAAAAAGACCTTTCATTCACTTGTTGAAAACTTGAACTGGGCGAACATATATAAGGAACCCGATCCATCTGTATCCTACGATATTTTTATGTCCGAATTACAAATTTGTTACGATGCTGCTTTCCCACTCACAACAATTGTTCGGCAGAAGAAAGCAAGAAAAGAATGCATTACGAATGACCTTTTCAAGCGCATAAAACACAAGGATAAGACATTCCTCACTGATGATATAGTATTATATGCAGACGATACGAATGTATTCTTCTCTGGAACAAATCCTAAAGAACTTGAAAACACTGCTAACACGTGGCTATTAAATCTTAGTGTATGTCTAAACTTAAATAGTCTTGAACTCAACGAGAAAAAAACTAAATTTATGCTTTTTTGTGCAAAAAACAAGCCAATTGATTACGATTTTAAGCCTCGTTACGGCTCTTGCTACCTTGAGCGTGTCAGCTCCCATTCCTTTCTAGGAGTAAATTCCATCACAGGCTAGGCTGGAGCCCTGTTCGTGGGCAATACCTGTATGTTGCCCAAAGGAGAAATAAACAAAAAAATTGAAATTCAATTTCAATTTAACTTTCAATTTCAATTTCAATTTCAATTTTAATTTAACTTTCAATTTAACTTTCAATTTAACTTTCAATTTAACTTTCAATTTAACTTTCAATTTACCTTTCAACATAACTTTCAACATAACTTTCAACATAACATTCAACATAACATTCAACATAACTTTCAACATAACTTTCAACATAACTTTCAACATAACTTTCAACATAACTTTCACCTTAACTTTCACCTTAACTTTCACCTTGACTTTCGTCTTGACTTTCATCTTGACTTTCATCTTGACTTTCATCTTGACTTTCATCTTGACTTTCATCTTGACTTCCAGCTTGACTTTCAGCTTGACTTTCGACTTGACTTTCGACTTGACTTTCGACTTGACTTTCGACTTGACTTTCGACTTGACTTTCGACTTGACTTTCGACTTGACTATCGACTTGACTTTCGACTTGACTTTCGACTTGACTTTCGACTTGACTTTCGACTTGACTTTCGACTTGACTTTCGACTTGACTTTCGACTTAGCTTTCGACTTAGCTTTCGACTTAGCTTTCGACTTAACTTTCAACTTAACTTTCAACTTAACTTTCAACTTAGCTTTCAACTTAGCTTTCAACTTAGCTTTCGACTTAGCTTTCAACTTAGCTTTCAACTTAGCTTTCAACTTAGCTTTCAACTTAAATTTCAACTTAAATTTAACTTTCAATTTCAATTTACCTTCAATTTCAATTTAACTTTCAATTTCAATTTCAATTTCCATTACAATTACAATTACAATTTCAATTACAAATAAAATTACAATTACAATTTCAATTTCAATTACAATGAGCTGAGAGAAAATGAAGACTTCATGGCTGAAATTAACAAGATTGCCCGAAAATTGGAGCTCCCTGATTTATCCGATAGCAACGTTGAACATGTGCATCGTTTGCCCCCCAGAAAGGACAGAAGGCCTGTGGTGATTGTAAGGTTTTCCAACCGAGCCCTCAGGCGCAAATAGTTTGAAGCACGCAAGTGCGCCCAAGGAAAGTTGACCAACATCAGCTTCTATGAAAACTTGACAGCAATGAACAGGCGATTGCTATGGCTGGCGAAGATAAGGGCAAAGGAAAATGACTACAAATTCGTGTGGACTTCTGAGGGTAAAGTGTTTGTAAGAAAACAAGCAAAAGCAAGTGCTATCAGGATTGCAACCGAAAATGACCTGAGCAAAATTGTTTAGATTAGTGACGACAGGTATTTTGATTTCAAAAAATCAAGATGGCGTACCACACGACAACTTCGTTCAATGATCTGGTGAAAAGTAACAAGTGTTTTCTTGAAAAGGGGCTTTCTTTTTTTCATTTAAATACACAGAGTCTGAGCAACAAACAAGATGACGTCGGTACATACCTCTCATAACTACAGTGTTCATTTGATTTCATGGCTTTTTCAGAAACATGGTTCTCAAGTGTCACTGATGTTACGAATTTTTCCGGGTACAGTCACGTTTCAGTTTATCGTGAGCAAAAACGTGGTGGAGGGGTGTCCCTATTTATCCGCGACTGTTTTCACTATGATACCATAGACGACTTTGAAACTGTTGCCATCATGTGCAAAAACATTGCCATCGTATGCATTTACCGACCGCCCCAGGGCACGCTGTCAATCTTTTTAAACTACATTGAATCACTCATGGATTTTGTCAATTCCCGGAAGAGGCATTTGTGATCATAGGGGACTTTAATATCGATCTTAACTCTAATTACCCTGCTGAAGTTCAACTTCTTGAAATTATGCTTCAAAATGGTTGTGAGAACGTCATTGAACAGCCTACGAGAGTCACATCGAATACAATGCTCCGGTGTACTTTGTTCAGGATTGAGCGATCATCTACCAATTTTTGTAGCATTACCGATCGCCACGCGTACACAGTGCACAAATAATACTATCCGTATCATCAATGACGGCGGTAAAAAGACCTTTCATTCACTTGTTGAAAACTTGAACTGGGCGAACATATATAAGGAACCCGATCCATCTGTATCCTACGATATTTTTATGTCCGAATTACAAATTTGTTACTATGCTGCTTTCCCACTCACAACAATTGTTCGGCACAAGAAAGCAAGAAAAGAATGCATTACAAATGACCTTTTCAAGCGCATAAAACAAGGATAAGACATTCCTCAAACTGATGATATAGTATTATATGCAGACGATACGAATGTATTCTTCTCTGGAACAAATCTTAAAGAACTTGAAAACACTGCTAACACGTGGCTATTAAATCTTAGTGTATGGCTAAACGTAAATAGTCTTGAACTCAACGAGAAAAAAACTAAATTTATGCTCTTTTGTGCAAAAAACAAGCCAATTGATTACGATTTTAAGCTTCGTTACGGCTCTTGGTACCTTGAGCGTGTCAGCTCGCATTCCTTTCTAGGAGTTAAATTCCATCACAGCCTAGGCTGGAGCGACCACATAGACCACACCCGTGTCAAGATAGCGAGAGCTATTGGTATGCTTTCCCGGCTTCAAGATCGTATACCTTGCTCGCTGAAAAGACAGTTTTATTTCTCTCTTATCCATTCTCGCATCAGTTATTGTCTTCTTATCTGGGGTACTTGTAACAGAACTGACTTAGAAAAAATATCAGCCCTGCAGTCGCGTGCAGCTCGGTTTCTTTTACCTGCAGGAAACAACACAAATAGTTGCTCGGCAAATACAGTCTCGAATGATCCCTGTGAAAACCATGTATGAACTCAAAATATGTGTGTTTATTTAAAACGAAATAAAATCAAATTACATTATTTTTTAACACGTACCAAAATAGATCTACTGGTTACAGCTTGCGTCAGACTTCTGTTGTGGTAAATAGGCCTCGTACTAACTACGGAATACAATCAATTGAGCACCAAATCCTGTTGATGTGTAATTCTCATCCGTTTGTAATAGATGCAGCTAAAAATAGTTCCACGCCCAGGGGTTTTAAACGCATCTGTTCGTCTTTCTTTTTGTTTAACGTTGTGTCCTAGACGACCAAATGCTTACTTCTGGTTCCGTTTGATGTAATATTATGTCGGTTCGAACAACCCTAATGTATTGCATTTCTGTATTATTTTTGTATGATTTAGTGTGTATTATTATTTTATTATCTGTATATATTTACAAGAACTGTTTATGATGCGTGTGTTGTGTAAGTGATGGCAAGGACAACCTTTTTTTGTTGTGTAATGCAATACCGCTCCTGCTGCTGTACCCAAGCGAGGACAAGACCCAGTCAGGAGGTTTAGCACCTCCTCGTGGGCAATACCTGTATGTTGCCCAAAGGAGAAATAAACAAAAAAATTCAAATTCAATTTCAATTTAACTTTCAATTTCAATTTCAATTTCAATTTCAATTTCAATTTCAATTTACCTTTCAACATAACTTTCAACATAACTTTCAACATAACTTTCAACATAACTTGCAACACAACTTGCAACACAACTTGCAACATAACTTTCAACATGACTTTCAACATAACTTTCAACATAACTTTCAACATAACTTTCAACATAACTTTCAACTTAACTTTCAACTTAACTTTCAACTTAACTTTAAACTTAACTTTAAACTTAACTTTAAACTTAACTTTAAACTTAATTTTAAACTTAACTTTCAACATAACTTTCAACATAACTTTCAACATAACTTTCAGCTTGACTTTCGACTTGACTTTCGACTTGACTTTCGACTTGACTTTCGACTTGACTTTCGACTTGACTTTCGACTTGACTTTCGACTTGACTTTCGACTTGACTTTCGACTTGACTTTCGACTTGACTTTCGACTTGACTTTCGACTTGACTTTCGACTTAACTTTCGACTTAACTTTCGACTTAGCTTTCGACTTAGCTTTCGACTTAGCTTTCGACTTAGCTTTCGACTTAGCTTTCGACTTAGCTTTCGACTTAGCTTTCGACTTAGCTTTCGACTTAGCTTTCGACTTAGCTTTCGACTTAGCTTTCGACTTAGCTTTCGACTTTGCTTTCGACTTTGCTTTCGACTTTGCTTTCGACTTTGCTTTCGACTTTGCTTTCGACTTTGCTTTCGACTTTGCTTTCGACATTGCTTTCGACTTTGCTTTCGACTTTGCTTTCGACTTTGCTTTCGACTTTGCTTTCGACTTTGCTTTCGACTTTGCTTTCGACTTTGCTTTCGACTTTGCTTTCGACTTTGCTTTCGACTTTGCTTTCGACTTAGCTTTCGACTTAGCTTTCGACTTAAATTTCGACTTAAATTTCAACCTAAATTTCAACTTAACTTTCAACTTAACTTTCAACTTAACTTTCAACTTAACTTTCAACTTAACTTTCAACTTAACTTTCAACTTTACTTTCAACTTTACTTTCAACTTTACTTTCAACTTTACTTTCAACCTAAATTTAACTTTCAATTTCAATTTCAATTTCAATTACAATTACAATTACAATTTCAATTACAATTATAATTATAATTATAATTATAATTATAATTTCAATTTCAATTTCAATTACAATGAGCTGAGAGAAAATGAAGACTTCATGGCTGAAATTAACAAGATTGCCCGAAAATTGGAGCTCCCTGATTTATCCGATAGCAACGTTGAACATGTGCATCGTTTGCCCCCCAGAAAGGACAGAAGGCCTGTGGTGATTGTAAGGTTTTCCAACCGAGCCCTCAGGCGCAAATAGTTTGAAGCACGCAAGTGCGCCCAAGAAAAGTTGACCAACATCAGCTTCTATGAAAATTTGACAGCAATGAACAGGCGATTGCTATGGCTGGCGAAGATAAGGGCAAAGGAAAATGACTACAAATTCGTGTGGACTTCTGAGGGTAAAGTGTTTGTAAGAAAACAAGCAAAAGCAAGTGCTATCAGGATTGCAACCGAAAATG
Organism: Amblyomma americanum; assembly: GCF_052857255.1. Classification (NCBI taxonomy): domain Eukaryota; kingdom Metazoa; phylum Arthropoda; class Arachnida; order Ixodida; family Ixodidae; genus Amblyomma; species Amblyomma americanum. The sequence goes on from NC_135504.1 coordinate 82,021,177, forward strand.
ACCTGAGCAAAATTGTTTAGATTAGTGACGACAGGTATTTTGATTTCAAAAATCAAGATGGCGTACCACACGACAACTTCGTTCAATGATCTGGTGAAAAGTAACAAGTGTTTTCTTGAAAAGGGGCTTTCTTTTTTTCATTTAAATACACAGAGTCTGAGGAACAAACAAGATGACGTCGGTACATACCTCTCACAACTACAGTGTTCCTTTGATTTCTTGGCTTTTTCAGAAACATGGTTCTCAAGTGTCACTGATGTTACGAATTTTTCCGGGTACAGTCACGTTTCAGTTTATCGTGAGCAAAAACGTGGTGGAGGGGAATCCCTATTTATCCGCGACTGTTTTCACTATGATACCATAGACGGCTTTGAAACTGTTGCCATCATGTGCAAAAACATTGCCATCGTATGCATTTACCGACCGCCCCAGGGCACGCTGTCAATCTTTTTAAACTACATTGAATCACTCATGGATTTTCTCAATTCCCGGAAGAGGCATTTAGTGATCATAGGGGACTTTATTATCGATCTTAACTCTAATAACCCTGCTGAAGTTCAACTTCTTGAAATTATGCTTCAAAATGGTTGTGAGAACGTCATTGAACAGCCTACGAGAGTCACATCGAATACAAGTACGCTGATCGACTTATGTTTCACAAATTTTTCTAAGTCTGCTAGTTGCTCCGGTGTAATTTGTTCAGGATTGAGCGATCATCTACCAATTTTTGTAGCATTACCGATCGCAACGCGTACACAGTGCACAAATAATACTATCCGTATCATCAATGACGGCGGTAAAAAGACCTTTCATTCACTTGTTGAAAACTTGAACTGGGCGAACATATATAAGGAACCCGATCCATCTGTATCCTACGATATTTTTATGTCCGAATTACAAATTTGTTACTATGCTGCTTTCCCACTCACAACAATTGTTCGGCACAAGAAAGCAAGAAAAGAATGCATTACAAATGACCTTTTCAAGCGCATAAAACAAGGATAAGACATTCCTCAAACTGATGATATAGTATTATATGCAGACGATACGAATGTATTCTTCTCTGGAACAAATCTTAAAGAACTTGAAAACACTGCTAACACGTGGCTATTAAATCTTAGTGTATGGCTAAACGTAAATAGTCTTGAACTCAACGAGAAAAAAACTAAATTTATGCTCTTTTGTGCAAAAAACAAGCCAATTGATTACGATTTTAAGCTTCGTTACGGCTCTTGGTACCTTGAGCGTGTCAGCTCGCATTCCTTTCTAGGAGTTAAATTCCATCACAGCCTAGGCTGGAGCGACCACATAGACCACACCCGTGTCAAGATAGCGAGAGCTATTGGTATGCTTTCCCGGCTTCAAGATCGTATACCTTGCTCGCTGAAAAGACAGTTTTATTTCTCTCTTATCCATTCTCGCATCAGTTATTGTCTTCTTATCTGGGGTACTTGTAACAGAACTGACTTAGAAAAAATATCAGCCCTGCAGTCGCGTGCAGCTCGGTTTCTTTTACCTGCAGGAAACAACACAAATAGTTGCTCGGCAAATACAGTCTCGAATGATCCCTGTGAAAACCATGTATGAACTCAAAATATGTGTGTTTATTTAAAACGAAATAAAATCAAATTACATTATTTTTTAACACGTACCAAAATAGATCTACTGGTTACAGCTTGCGTCAGACTTCTGTTGTGGTAAATAGGCCTCGTACTAACTACGGAATACAATCAATTGAGCACCAAATCCTGTTGATGTGTAATTCTCATCCGTTTGTAATAGATGCAGCTAAAAATAGTTCCACGCCCAGGGGTTTTAAACGCATCTGTTCGTCTTTCTTTTTGTTTAACGTTGTGTCCTAGACGACCAAATGCTTACTTCTGGTTCCGTTTGATGTAATATTATGTCGGTTCGAACAACCCTAATGTATTGCATTTCTGTATTATTTTTGTATGATTTAGTGTGTATTATTATTTTATTATCTGTATATATTTACAAGAACTGTTTATGATGCGTGTGTTGTGTAAGTGATGGCAAGGACAACCTTTTTTTGTTGTGTAATGCAATACCGCTCCTGCTGCTGTACCCAAGCGAGGACAAGACCCAGTCAGGAGGTTTAGCACCTCCTCGTGGGCAATACCTGTATGTTGCCCAAAGGAGAAATAAACAAAAAAATTCAAATTCAATTTCAATTTAACTTTCAATTTCAATTTCAATTTCAATTTCAATTTACCTTTCAACATAACTTTCAACATAACTTTCAACATAACTTGCAACATAACTTGCAACACAACTTGCAACACAACTTTCAACACAACTTTCAACATGACTTTCAACATAACTTTCAACATAACTTTCAACATAACTTTCAACATAACTTTCAACATAACTTTCAACTTAACTTTCAACTTAACTTTAAACTTAACTTTAAACTTAATTTTAAACTTAACTTTCAACTTAACTTTCAACATAACTTTCAACATAACTTTCAACATAACTTTCAACATAACTTTCAACATAACTTTCAGCTTGACTTTCGACTTGACTTTCGACTTGACTTTCGACTTGACTTTCGACTTGACTTTCGACTTGACTTTCGACTTGACTTTCGACTTGACTTTCGACTTGACTTTCGACTTGACTTTCGACTTGACTTTCGACTTAACTTTCGACTTAACTTTCGACTTAGCTTTCGACTTAGCTTTCGACTTAGCTTTCGACTTAGCTTTCGACTTAGCTTTCGACTTAGCTTTCGACTTAGCTTTCGACTTAGCTTTCGACTTAGCTTTCGACTTAGCTTTCGACTTTGCTTTCGACTTTGCTTTCGACTTTGCTTTCGACTTTGCTTTCGACTTTGCTTTCGACTTTGCTTTCGACTTTGCTTTCGACTTTGCTTTCGACTTTGCTTTCGACTTTGCTTTCGACATTGCTTTCGACTTTGCTTTCGACTTTGCTTTCGACTTTGCTTTCGACTTTGCTTTCGACTTTGCTTTCGACTTTGCTTTCGACTTTGCTTTCGACTTTGCTTTCGACTTTGCTTTCGACTTTGCTTTCGACTTAGCTTTCGACTTAGCTTTCGACTTAAATTTCGACTTAAATTTCAACCTAAATTTCAACTTAACTTTCAACTTAACTTTCAACTTAACTTTCAACTTAACTTTCAACTTAACTTTCAACTTAACTTTCAACTTTACTTTCAACTTTACTTTCAACTTTACTTTCAACTTTACTTTCAACCTAAATTTAACTTTCAATTTCAATTTCAATTTCAATTACAATTACAATTACAATTTCAATTACAATTATAATTATAATTATAATTATAATTATAATTACAATTTCAATTTCAATTTCAATTACAATGAGCTGAGAGAAAATGAAGACTTCATGGCTGAAATTAACAAGATTGCCCGAAAATTGGAGCTCCCTGATTTATCCGATAGCAACGTTGAACATGTGCATCGTTTGCCCCCCAGAAAGGACAGAAGGCCTGTGGTGATTGTAAGGTTTTCCAACCGAGCCCTCAGGCGCAAATAGTTTGAAGCACGCAAGTGCGCCCAAGAAAAGTTGACCAACATCAGCTTCTATGAAAATTTGACAGCAATGAACAGGCGATTGCTATGGCTGGCGAAGATAAGGGCAAAGGAAAATGACTACAAATTCGTGTGGACTTCTGAGGGTAAAGTGTTTGTAAGAAAACAAGCAAAAGCAAGTGCTATCAGGATTGCAACCGAAAATGACCTGAGCAAAATTGTTTAGATTAGTGACGACAGGTATTTTGATTTCAAAAATCAAGATGGCGTACCACACGACAACTTCGTTCAATGATCTGGTGAAAAGTAACAAGTGTTTTCTTGAAAAGGGGCTTTCTTTTTTTCATTTAAATACACAGAGTCTGAGGAACAAACAAGATGACGTCGGTACATACCTCTCACAACTACAGTGTTCCTTTGATTTCTTGGCTTTTTCAGAAACATGGTTCTCAAGTGTCACTGATGTTACGAATTTTTCCGGGTACAGTCACGTTTCAGTTTATCGTGAGCAAAAACGTGGTGGAGGGGAATCCCTATTTATCCGCGACTGTTTTCACTATGATACCATAGACGGCTTTGAAACTGTTGCCATCATGTGCAAAAACATTGCCATCGTATGCATTTACCGACCGCCCCAGGGCACGCTGTCAATCTTTTTAAACTACATTGAATCACTCATGGATTTTCTCAATTCCCGGAAGAGGCATTTAGTGATCATAGGGGACTTTATTATCGATCTTAACTCTAATAACCCTGCTGAAGTTCAACTTCTTGAAATTATGCTTCAAAATGGTTGTGAGAACGTCATTGAACAGCCTACGAGAGTCACATCGAATACAAGTACGCTGATCGACTTATGTTTCACAAATTTTTCTAAGTCTGCTAGTTGCTCCGGTGTAATTTGTTCAGGATTGAGCGATCATCTACCAATTTTTGTAGCATTACCGATCGCAACGCGTACACAGTGCACAAATAATACTATCCGTATCATCAATGACGGCGGTAAAAAGACCTTTCATTCACTTGTTGAAAACTTGAACTGGGCGAACATATATAAGGAACCCGATCCATCTGTATCCTACGATATTTTTATGTCCGAATTACAAATTTGTTACGATGCTGCTTTCCCACTCACAACAATTGTTCGGCACAAGAAAGCAAGAAAAGAATGCATTACGAATGACCTTTTCAAGCGCATAAAACACAAGGATAAGACATTCCTCAAACTGATGATATAGTATTATATGCAGACGATACGAATGTATTCTTCTCTGGAACAAATCTCAAAGAACTTAAAAACACTGCTAACACGTGGCTAATAAATCTTAGTGTATGTCTAAACTTAAATAGTCTTGAACTCAACGAGAAAAAAAACTAAATTTATGCTTTTTTGTGCAAAAAACAAGCCAATTGATTACGATTTTAAGCTTCGTTACGGCTCTTGCTACCTTGAGCGTGTGAGCTCCCATTCCTTTCTAGGAGTTAAATTCCATCACAGCCTAGGCTGGAGCGACCACATAGACCACACCCGTGTCAAGATAGCGAGAGCTATTGGTATGCTTTCCCGGCTTCGAGATCGTATACCTTGCTCGCTGAAAAGACAGTTTTACTTCTCTCTTATCCATTCTCGCATCAGTTATTGTCTTCTTATCTGGGGTACTTGTAACAAAACTGACTTAGAAAAAATATCAGCCCTGCAGTCGCGTGCAGCTCGGTTTCTTTTACCTGCAGGAAACAACACAAATAGTTGCTCGGCAAATACACAGTCTCGAATGATCCCTGTGAAAACCATGTATGAACTCAAAATATGTGTGTTTATTTATAAGGTTTATCGGGGTTTAACGTCCCAAAGCGACTCAGGCTATGAGAGACGCCGTAGTGAAGGGCTCCGGAAATTTCGACCACCTGGGGTTCTTTAACGTGCACTGACATCGCACAGCACACGGGCCTCTAGAATTTCGCCTCCATCGAAATTCGACCGCCGCGGCCGGGATCGAACCCGCGTCTTTCGGGCCAGCAGCCGAGTGCCATAACCACTCAGCAACCGCGGCAGCCTGTTTATTTATAACGAAATAAAATCAAATTACATTATTTTTTAACACGTACCAAAATAGATCTACTGGTTACAGCTTGCGTCAGACTTCTGTTGTGGTAACTAGGCCTCGTACTAACTACGGAACACAATCAATTGAGCACCAAATCCTGTTGATGTGTAATTCTCATCCGTTTGTAATAGATGAAGCTAAAAATAGTTCCACGCCCAGGGGTTTTAAACGCATCTGTTCGTCTTTCTTTTTGTTTAACGTTGTGTCCTAGACGACCAAATGCTTACTTCTGGTTCCGTTTGATGTAATATTATGTCGGTTCGAACAACCCTAATGTATTGCATTTCTGTATTATTTTTGTATGATTTAGTGTGTATTATTATTTTATTATCTGTATATATTTACAAGAACTGTTTATGATGCGTCTGTTGTGTAAGTGATGGCAAGGACAACCTTTTTTTGTTGTGTAATGCGATACCGCTCCTGCTGCTGTACCCAAGCGAGGACAAGACCCAGTCAGGAGGTTTAGCACCTCCTCGTGGGCAATACCTGTATGTTGCCCAAAGGAGAAATAAACAAAAAAAAATTCAAATTCAATTTCAATTTAACTTTCAATTTCAATTTCAATTTCAATTTCAATTTCATTTTAACTTTCATTTTAACTTTCATTTTAACTTTCAACAAAACTTTCAACAAAACTTTCATTTTAACTTTCAACTTAACTTTCATTTTAACTTTCAACTTAACTTTCAACTTAACTTTAACTTAACTTTCAACTTAACTTTCAACTTAACGTTCAACTTAACGTTCAACTTAACGTTCAACTTAACGTTCAACTTAACGTTCAACTTAACGTTCAACTTAACGTTCAACTTAACGTTCAACTTATCGTTCAACTTAACGTTCAACTTAACTTTCAACTTAACTTTCAACTTAACTTTCAACTTAACTTTCAACTTAACTTTCAACTTAACTTTCAACTTAACTTTCAACTTAATGTTCAACTTAACTTTCAACTTAACTTTCAACTTAACTTTCAACTTAACTTTCAACTTAACTTTCAACTTAACTTTCAACTTAACTTTCAACTTAACTTTCAACTTAACTTTCAACTTAACTTTCAACTTAACTTTCAACTTAACTTTCAACTTAACTTTCAACTTAACTTTCAACTTAACTTTCAACTTAACTTTCAACTTAGCTTTCAACTTAGCTTTCAACTTAATTTTCAACTTAGCTTTCAACTTAGCTTTCAACTTAAATTTCAACTTAAATTTCAACCTAAATTTAACTTTCAATTCCAATTTAACTTTCAATTTCAATTTCAATTTCAATTTCTTTTTCCATTACAATTACAATTTCAATTACAATTATAATTACAATTTCAATTTCAATTTCAATTACAATGAGCTGAGAGAAAATGAAGACTTCATGGCTGAAATTAACAAGATTGCCCGAAAATTGGAGCTCCCTGATTTATCCGTTAGCAACGTTGAACATGTGCATCGTTTGCCCCCCAGAAAGGACAGAAGGCCTGTGGTGATTGTAAGGTTTTCCAACCGAGCCCTCAGGCGCAAATAGTTTGAAGCACGCAAGTGCGCCCAAGAAAAGTTGACCAACATCAGCTTCTATGAAAACTTGACAGCAATGGACAGGCGATTGCTATGGCTGGCGAAGATAAGGGCAAAGGAAAATGACTACAAATTCGTGTGGACATCTGAGGGTCAAGTGTTTGTAAGAAAACAAGCAAAAGCAAGTGCTATCAGGATTGCAACCGAAAATGACCTGAGCAAAATTGTTTAGATCAGTGACGACAGGTATTTTGATTTCAAAAAATCAAGATGGCGTACCACACGACAACTTCGTTCAATGATCTGGTGAAAAGTAACAAGTGATTTCTTGAAAAGGGGCTTTCATTTTTTCATTTAAATACACAGAGTCTGAGGAACAAACAAGATGACGTCGGTACATACCTCTCACAACTACAGTGTTCCTTTGATTTCATGGCTTTTTCAGAAACATGGTTCTCAAGTGTCACTGATGTTACGAATTTTTCCGGGTACAGTCACGTTTCAGTTTATCGTGAGCAAAGACGTGGTGGAGGGGTGTCCCTATTTATTCGCGACTGTTTTCACTATGATACCATAGACGACTTTGAAAATGTTGCAATCATGTGCAAAAACATTGCCATCGTATGCATTTACCCACCGCCCCTGGGCACGCTGTCAATCTTTTTAAACTACATTGAACCACTCATGGATTTTGTCAATTCCCGGAAGAGGCATATAGTGATCATAGGGGACTTTAATATCGATCTTAACTCTAATAACCCTGCTGAAGTTCAACTTCTTGAAATTATGCTTCAAAATCGTTGTGAGAACGTCATTGAACAGCCTACGAGAGTCACATCGAATACAAGTACGCTGATCGACTTATGTTTCACAGATTTTTCTAAGTCTCCTAGTTGCTCCGGTGTACTTTGTTCAGGATTGAGCGATCATCTACCAATTTTTCTAGCATTACCGATCGCCACGCGTACACAGTGCACAAATAATACTATCCGTATCATCAATGACGGCGGTAAAAAGACCTTTCATTCACTTGTTGAAAACTTGAACTGGGCGAACATATATAAGGAACCCGATCCATCTGTATCCTACGATATTTTTATGTCCGAATTACAAATTTGTTACGATGCTGCTTTCCCACTAACAACAATTGTTCGGCAGAAGAAAGCAAGAGAAGAATGCATTACGAATGACCTTTTCAAGCGCATAAAACACAAGGATAAGACATTCCTCACTGATGATATAGTATTATATGCAGACGATACGAATGTATTCTTCTCGAACAAATCTTAAAGAACTTGAAAACACTGCTAACACGTGGCTATTAAATCTTAGTGTATGTCTAAACTTAAATAGTCTTGAACTCAATGAGAAAAAAACTAAATTTATGCTTTTTTGTGCAAAAAACAAGCCAATTGATTACGATTTTAAGCTTCGTTACGGCTCTTGCTACCTTGAGCGTGTCAGCTCCCATTCCTTTCTAGGAGTTAAATTCCATCACAGGCTAGGCTGGAGCCCTCCTCGTGGGCAATACCTGTATGTTGCCCAAAGGAGAAATAAACAAAAAAATTGAAATTCAATTTCAATTTAACTTTCAATTTCAATTTCAATTTCAATTTCAATTTCAATTTAACTTTCAATTTAACTTTCAATTTAACTTTCAACATAACTTTCAACATAACTTTCAACATAACTTTCAACATAACATTCAACATAACATTCAACATAACTTTCAACATAACTTTCAACATAACTTTCAACATAACTTTCAACATAACTTTCAACATAACTTTCAACATAACTTTCACCTTAACTTTCACCTTAACTTTCAACATAACTTTCAACATAACTTTCACCTTGACTTTCACCTTGACTTTCACCTTGACTTTCATCTTGACTTTCATCTTGACTTTCATCTTGACTTTCGGCTTGACTTTCGGCTTGACTTTCGGCTTGACTTTCGGCTTGACTTTCGGCTTGACTTTCGACTTGACTTTCGGCTTGACTTTCGGCTTGACTTTCGGCTTGACTTTCGACTTGACTTTCGACTTGACTTTCGACTTGACTTTCGACTTGACTTTCGACTTGACTTTCGACTTGACTTTCGACTTGACTTTCGACTTGACTTTCGACTTGACTTTCGACTTGGCTTTCGACTTGACTTTCGACTTGGCTTTCGACTTGGCTTTCGACTTGGCTTTCGACTTGGCTTTCGACTTGGCTTTCGACTTGGCTTTCGACTTGGCTTTCGACTTGGCTTTCGACTTGGCTTTCGACTTGGCTTTCGACTTAGCTTTCGACTTAGCTTTCGACTTAGCTTTCGACTTAGCTTTCAAGTTAAATTTCAACTTAAATTTAACTTTCAATTTCAATTTACCTTCAATTTCAATTTAACTTTCAATTTCAATTTCAATTTCAATTTCCATTACAATTACAATTACAATTTCAATTACAATTAAAATTACAATTACAATTTCAATTTCAATTACAATGAGCTGAGAGAAAATGAAGACTTCATGGCTGAAATTAACAAGATTGCCCGAAAATTGGAGCTCCCTGATTTATCCGATAGCAACGTTGAACATGTGCATCGTTTGCCCCCCAGAAAGGACAGAAGGCCTGTGGTGATTGTAAGGTTTTCCAACCGAGCCCTCAGGCGCAAATAGTTTGAAGCACGCAAGTGCGCCCAAGAAAAGTTGATCAACATCAGCTTCTATGAAAATTTGACAGCAATGAACAGGCGATTGCTATGGCTGGCGAAGATAAGGGCAAAGGAAAATGACTACAAATTCGTGTGGACTTCTGAGGGTAAAGTGTTTGTAAGAAAACAAGCAAAAGCAAGTGCTATCAGGATTGCAACCGAAAATGACCTGAGCAAAATTGTTTAGATTAGTGACGACAGGTATTTTGATTTCAAAAATCAAGATGGCGTACCACACGACAACTTCGTTCAATGATCTGGTGAAAAGTAACAAGTGTTTTCTTGAAAAGGGGCTTTCTTTTTTTCATTTAAATACACAGAGTCTGAGGAACAAACAAGATGACGTCGGTACATACCTCTCACAACTACAGTGTTCCTTTGATTTCTTGGCTTTTTCAGAAACATGGTTCTCAAGTGTCACTGATGTTACGAATTTTTCCGGGTACAGTCACGTTTCAGTTTATCGTGAGCAAAAACGTGGTGGAGGGGAATCCCTATTTATCCGCAACTGTTTTCACTATGATACCATAGACGGCTTTGAAACTGTTGCCATCATGTGCAAAAACATTGCCATCGTATGCATTTACCGACCGCCCCAGGGCACGCTGTCAATCTTTTTAAACTACATTGAATCACTCATGGATTTTCTCAATTCCCGGAAGAGGCATTTAGTGATCATAGGGGACTTTATTATCGATCTTAACTCTAATAACCCTGCTGAAGTTCAACTTCTTGAAATTATGCTTCAAAATGGTTGTGAGAACGTCATTGAACAGCCTACGAGAGTCACATCGAATACAAGTACGCTGATCGACTTATGTTTCACAAATTTTTCTAAGTCTGCTAGTTGCTCCGGTGTAATTTGTTCAGGATTGAGCGATCATCTACCAATTTTTGTAGCATTACCGATCGCAACGCGTACACAGTGCACAAATAATACTATCCGTATCATCAATGACGGCGGTAAAAAGACCTTTCATTCACTTGTTGAAAACTTGAACTGGGCGAACATATATAAGGAACCCGATCCATCTGTATCCTACGATATTTTTATGTCCGAATTACAAATTTGTTACGATGCTGCTTTCCCACTCACAACAATTGTTCGGCACAAGAAAGCAAGAAAAGAATGCATTACGAATGACCTTTTCAAGCGCATAAAACACAAGGATAAGACATTCCTCAAACTGATGATATAGTATTATATGCAGACGATACGAATGTATTCTTCTCTGGAACAAATCTTAAAGAACTTAAAAACACTGCTAACACGTGGCTAATAAATCTTAGTGTATGTCTAAACTTAAATAGTCTTGAACTCAACGAGAAAAAAAACTAAATTTATGCTTTTTTGTGCAAAAAACAAGCCAATTGATTACGATTTTAAGCTTCGTTACGGCTCTTGCTACCTTGAGCGTGTGAGCTCCCATTCCTTTCTAGGAGTTAAATTCCATCACAGCCTAGGCTGGAGCGACCACATAGACCACACCCGTGTCAAGATAGCGAGAGCTATTGGTATGCTTTCCCGGCTTCGAGATCGTATACCTTGCTCGCTGAAAAGACAGTTTTACTTCTCTCTTATCCATTCTCGCATCAGTTATTGTCTTCTTATCTGGGGTACTTGTAACAAAACTGACTTAGAAAAAATATCAGCCCTGCAGTCGCGTGCAGCTCGGTTTCTTTTACCTGCAGGAAACAACACAAATAGTTGCTCGGCAAATACACAGTCTCGAATGATCCCTGTGAAAACCATGTATGAACTCAAAATATGTGTGTTTATTTATAAGGTTTATCGGGGTTTAACGTCCCAAAGCGACTCAGGCTATGAGAGACGCCGTAGTGAAGGGCTCCGGAAATTTCGACCACCTGGGGTTCTTTAACGTGCACTGACATCGCACAGCACACGGGCCTCTAGAATTTCGCCTCCATCGAAATTCGACCGCCGCGGCCGGGATCGAACCCGCGTCTTTCGGGCCAGCAGCCGAGTGCCATAACCACTCAGCCACCGCGGCAGCCTGTTTATTTATAACGAAATAAAATCAAATTACATTATTTTTTAACACGTACCAAAATAGATCTACTGGTTACGGCTTGCGTCAGACTTCTGTTGTGGTAACTAGGCCTCGTACTAACTACGGAACACAATCAATTGAGCACCAAATCCTGTTGATGTGTAATTCTCATCCGTTTGTAATAGATGAAGCTAAAAATAGTTCCACGCCCAGGGGTTTTAAACGCATCTGTTCGTCTTTCTTTTTGTTTAACGTTGTGTCCTAGACGACCAAATGCTTACTTCTGGTTCCGTTTGATGTAATATTATGTCGGTTCGAACAACCCTAATGTATTGCATTTCTGTATTATTTTTGTATGATTTAGTGTGTATTATTATTTTATTATCTGTATATATTTACAAGAACTGTTTATGATGCGTCTGTTGTGTAAGTGATGGCAAGGACAACCTTTTTTTGTTGTGTAATGCGATACCGCTCCTGCTGCTGTACCCAAGCGAGGACAAGACCCAGTCAGGAGGTTTAGCACCTCCTCGTGGGCAATACCTGTATGTTGCCCAAAGGAGATATAAACAAAAAAAATTCAATTTCAATTTCAATTTAACTTTCATTTTAACTTTCATTTTAACTTTCAACAAAACTTTCAACAAAACTTTCAACTTAACTTTCAACTTAACTTTCAACTTAACTTTCAACTTAACTTTCAACTTAACTTTCAACTTAACTTTCAACTTAACTTTCAACTTAACTTTCAACTTAACTTTCAACTTAACTTTCAACTTATCTTTCAACTTATCTTTCAACTTATCTTTCAACTTAACTTTCAACTTAACTTTCAACTTAACTTTCAACTTAACTTTCAACTTAACCTTCAACTTAACCTTCAACTTAACCTTCAACTTAACCTTCAACTTAACCTTCAACTTAACCTTCAACTTAACCTTCAACTTAACATTCAACTTAACATTCAACTTAACATTCAACTTAACATTCAACTTAACATTCAACTTAACATTCAACTTAACATTCAACTTAACATTCAACTTAACATTCAACTGAACTTTCAACTGAACTTTCAACTGAACTTTCAACTGAACTTTCAACTGAACTTTCAACTGAACTTTCAACTGAACTTTCAACTTAACTTTCAACTTAACTTTCAACTTAACTTTCAACTTAACTTTCAACTTAACTTTCAACTTAACTTTCAACTTAACTTTCAACTTAACTTTCAACTGAACTTTCAACTGAACTTTCAACTGAACTTTCAACTGAACTTTCAACTGAACTTTCAACTGAACTTTCAACTTAACTTTCAACTTAACTTTCAACTTAACTTTCAACTTAACTTTCAACTTAACTTTCAACTTAACTTTCAACTTAACTTTCAACTTAACTTTCAACTTAACTTTCAACTTAACTTTCAACTTAACTTTCAACTTAACTTTCAACTTAACTTTCAACTTAACTTTCAACTTAACTTTCAACTTAACTTTCAACTTAACTTTCAACTTAACTTTCAACTTAACTTTCAACTTAACTTTCAACTTAACTTTCAACTTAACATTCAACTTAACATTCAACTTAACATTCAACTTAACATTCAACTCAACTTTCAACTCAACTTTCAACTCAACTTTCAACTCAACTTTCAACTCAACTTTCAACTTTACTTTCAACTTTACTTTCAACTTTACTTTCAACTTAACTTTCAACGTAACTTTCAACCTAAATTTAACTTTCAATTTCAATTTCAATTTCAATTTCCATTACAATTACAATTACAATTTCAATTACAATTATAATTATAATTATAATTATAATTATAATTACAATTTCAATTTCAATTACAATGAGCTGAGAGAAAATGAAGACTTCATGGCTGAAATTAACAAGATTGCCCGAAAATTGGAGCTCCCTGATTTATCCGATAGCAACGTTGAACATGTGCATCGTTTGCCCCCCAGAAAGGACAGAAGGCCTGTGGTGATTGTAAGGTTTTCCAACCGAGCCCTCAGGCGCAAATAGTTTGAAGCACGCAAGTGCGCCCAAGAAAAGTTGACCAACATCAGCTTCTATGAAAACTTGACAGCAATGAACAGGCGATTGCTATGGCTGGCGAAGATAAGGGCAAAGGAAAATGACTACAAATTCGTGTGGACTTCTGAGGGTCAAGTGTTTGTAAGAAAACAAGCAAAAGCAAGTGCTATCAGGATTGCAACCGAAAATGACCTGAGCAAAATTGTTTAGATCAGTGACGACAGGTATTTTGATTTCAAAAAATCAAGATGGCGTACCACACGACAACTTCGTTCAATGATCTGGTGAAAAGTAACAAGTGATTTCTTGAAAAGGGGCTTTCATTTTTTCATTTAAATACATAGAGTCTGAGGAACAAACAAGATGACGTCGGTACATACCTCTCACAACTACAGTGTTCCTTTGATTTCATGGCTTTTTCAGAAACATGGTTCTCAAGTGTCACTGATGTTACGAATTTTTCCGGGTACAGCCACGTTTCAGTTTATCGTGAGCAAAGACATGGTGGAGGGGTGTCCCTATTTATTCGCGACTGTTTTCACTATGATACCATAGACGACTTTGAAAATGTTGCAATCATGTGCAAAAACATTGCCATCGTATGCATTTACCGACCGCCCCAGGGCACGCTGTCAATCTTTTTAAACTACATTGAACCACTCATGGATTTTGTCAATTCCCGGAAGAGGCATTTAGTGATCATAGGGGACTTTAATATCGATCTTAACTCTAATAACCCTGCTGTAGTTCAGCTTCTTGAAATTATGCTTCAAAATGGTTGTGAGAACGTCATTGAACAGCCTACGAGAGTCACATCGAATACAAGTACGCTGATCGACTTACGTTTCACAGATTTTTCTAAGTCTCCTAGTTGCTCCGGTGTACTTTGTTCAGGATTGAGCGATCATCTACCAATTTTTGTAGCATTACCGATCGCCACGCGTACACAGTGCACAAATAATACTATCCGTATCATCAATGACGGCGGTAAAAAGACCTTTCATTCACTTGTTGAAAACTTGAACTGGGCGAACATATATAAGGAACTCGATCCATCTGTATCCTAAGATATTTTTATGTCCGAATTACAAATTTGTTACGATGCTGCTTTCCCACTCACAACAATTGTTCGGCAGAAGAAAGCAAGAAAAGAATGCATTACGAATGACCTTTTCAAGCGCATAAAACACAAGGATAAGACATTCCTCACTGATGATATAGTATTATATGCAGACGATACGAATGTATTCTTCTCTGGAACAAATCTTAAAGAACTTGAAAACACTGCTAACACGTGGCTATTAAATCTTAGTGTATGTCTAAACTTAAATAGTCTTGAACTCAACGAGAAAAAACTAAATTTATGCTTTTTTGTGCAAAAAACAAGCCAAT
Source organism: Amblyomma americanum (assembly GCF_052857255.1). Taxonomy (NCBI): domain Eukaryota; kingdom Metazoa; phylum Arthropoda; class Arachnida; order Ixodida; family Ixodidae; genus Amblyomma; species Amblyomma americanum. The sequence continues at coordinate 82,036,465 of NC_135504.1, forward strand.
TGATTACGATTTTAAGCTTCGTTACGGCTCTTGCTACCTTGAGCGTGTCAGCTCCCATTCCTTTCTAGGAGTTAAATTCCATCACAGGCTAGGCTGGAGCCCTCCTCGTGGGCAATACCTGTATGTTGCCCAAAGGAGAAATAAACAAAAAAAATTGAAATTCAATTTCAATTTAACTTTCAATTTACTTTCAATTTCAATTTCAATTTCAATTTACCTTCAACATAACTTTCAACATAACTTTCAACATAACTTTCAACATAACTTTCAACATAACTTTCAACATAACTTTCAACATAACTTTCAACATAACTTTCAACATATCTTTCAACATATCTTTCAACATATCTTTCAACATAACTTTCAACATAACTTTCAACATAACTTTCAACATAACTTTCAACATAACTTTCAACATAACTTTCAACATAACTTTCAACATATATTTCAACATATATTTCAACATATATTTCAACATAACTTTCAACATAACTTTCAACATAACTTTCACCTTAACTTTCACCTTAACTTTCACCTTAACTTTCACCTTAACTTTCACCTTAACTTTCACCTTAACTTTCACCTTAACTTTCACCTTAACTTTCGACTTGACTTTCGACTTGACTTTCGACTTGACTTTCGACTTGACTTTCGACTTGACTTTCGACTTGACTTTCGACTTGACTTTCGACTTGACTTTCGACTTGACTTTCGACTTGACTTTCGACTTGACTTTCGACTTGACTTTCGACTTGACTTTCGACTTGACTTTCGACTTAGCTTTCGACTTAGCTTTCGACTTGACTTTCGACTTGACTTTCGACTTAGCTTTCGACTTAGCTTTCGACTTAGCTTTCGACTTAGCTTTCGACTTAGCTTTCGACTCAGCTTTCGACTCAGCTTCCGACTCAGCTTTCGACTCAGCTTTCGACTTAGCTTTCGACTTAGCTTTCGACTTAGCTTTCGACTTAAATTTCAACTTAAATTTAACTTTCAATTTCAATTTACCTTCAATTTCCATTTAACTTTCAATTTCAATTTCAATTTCCATTACAATTACAATTACAATTTCAATTACAATTAAAATTACAATTACAATTTCAATTTCAATTACAATGAGCTGAGAGAAAATGAAGACTTCATGGCTGAAATTAACAAGATTGCCCGAAAATTGGAGCTCCCTGATTTATCCGATAGCAACGTTGAACATGTGCATCGTTTGCCCCCCAGAAAGGACAGAAGGCCTGTGGTGATTGTAAGGTTTTCCAACCGAGCCCTCAGGCGCAAATAGTTTGAAGCACGCAAGTGCGCCCACGGAAAGTTGACCAACATCAGCTTCTATGAAAACTTGACAGCAATGAACAGGCGATTGCTATGGCTGGCGAAGATAAGGGCAAAGGAAAATGACTACAAATTCGTGTCGACTTCTGAGGGTAAAGTGTTTGTAAGAAAACAAGCAAAAGCAAGTGCTATCAGGATTGCAACCGAAAATGACCTGAGCAAAATTGTTTAGATTAGTGACGACAGGTATTTTGATTTCAAAAATCAAGATGGCGTACCACACGACAACTTCGTTCAATGATCTGGTGAAAAGTAACAAGTGTTTTCTTGAAAAGGGGCTTTCTTTTTTTCATTTAAATACACAGAGTCTGAGGAACAAACAAGATGACGTCGGTACATACCTCTCACAACTACAGTGTTCCTTTGATTTCTTGGCTTTTTCAGAAACATGGTTCTCAAGTGTCACTGATGTTACGAATTTTTCCGGGTACAGTCACGTTTCAGTTTATCGTGAGCAAAAACGTGGTGGAGGGGAGTCCCTATTTATCCGCGACTGTTTTCACTATGATACCATAGACGGCTTTGAAACTGTTGCCATCATGTGCAAAAACATTGCCATCGTATGCATTTACCGACCGCCCCAGGGCACGCTGTCAATCTTTTTAAACTACATTGAATCACTCATGGATTTTCTCAATTCCCGGAAGAGGCATTTAGTGATCATAGGGGACTTTATTATCGATCTTAACTCTAATAACCCTGCTGAAGTTCAACTTCTTGAAATTATGCTTCAAAATGGTTGTGAGAACGTCATTGAACAGCCTACGAGAGTCACATCGAATACAAGTACGCTGATCGACTTATGTTTCACAGATTTTTCTAAGTCTGCTAGTTGCTCCGGTGTAATTTGTTCAGGATTGAGCGATCATCTACCAATTTTTGTAGCATTACCGATCGCCACGCGTACACAGTGCACAAATAATACTATCCGTATCATCAATGACGGCGGTAAAAAGACCTTTCATTCACTTGTTGAAAACTTGAACTGGGCGAACATATATAAGGAACCCGATCCATCTGTATCCTACGATATTTTTATGTCCGAATTACAAATTTGTTACGATGCTGCTTTCCCACTCACAACAATTGTTCGGCACAAGAAAGCAAGAAAAGAATGCATTACGAATGACCTTTTCAAGCGCATAAAACACAAGGATAAGACATTCCTCAAACTGATGATATAGTATTATATGCAGACGATACGAATGTATTCTTCTCTGGAACAAATCTTAAAGAACTTGAAAACACTGCTAACACGTGGCTATTATATCTTAGTGTATGTCTAAACTTAAATAGTCTTGAACTCAACGAGAAAAAAACTAAATTTATGCTTTTTTGTGCAATTTTTTGTGCAAAAAACAAGCCAATTGATTACGATTTTAAGCTTCGTTACGGCTCTTGCTACCTTGAGCGTGTCAGCTCTCATTCCTTTCTAGGAGTTAAATTCCATCACAGCCTAGGCTGGAGCGACCACATAGACCACACCCGTGTCAAGATAGCGAGAGCTATTGGTATGCTTTCCCGGCTTCGAGATCGTATACCTTGCTCGCTGAAAAGACAGTTTTACTTCTCTCTTATCCGTTCTCGCATCAGTTATTGTCTTCTTATCTGGGGTACTTGTAACAAAACTGACTTAGAAAAAATATCAGCCCTGCAGTCGCGTGCAGCTCGGTTTCTTTTACCTGCAGAAAACAACACAAATAGTTGCTCGGCAAATACACAGTCTCGAATGATCCCTGTGAAAACCATGTATGAACTCAAAATATGTGTGTTTATTTATAAGGTTTATCGGGGTTTAACGTCCCAAAGCGACTCAGGCTATGAGAGACGCCGTAGTGAAGGGCTCCGGAAATTTCGACCACCTGGGGTTCTTTAACGTGCACTGACATCGCAGAGCACACGGGCCTCTAGAATTTCGCCTCCATCGAAATTCGACCGCCGCGGCCGGGATCGAACCCGCGTCTTTCGGGCCAGCAGCCGAGTGCCATAACCACTCAGCCACCGCGGCAGCCTGTTTATTTATAACGAAATAAAATCAAATTACATTATTTTTTAACACGTACCAAAATAGATCTACTGGTTACAGCTTGCGTCAGACTTCTGTTGTGGTAAATAGGCCTCGTACTAACTACGGAACACAATCAATTGAGCACCAAATCCTGTTGATGTGTAATTCTCATCCGTTTGTAATAGATGCAGCTAAAAATAGTTCCACGCCCAGGGGTTTTAAACGCATCTGTTCGTCTTTCTTTTTGTTTAACGTTGTGTCCTAGACGACCAAATGCTTACTGCTGGTTCCGTTTGATGTAATATTATGTCGGTTCGAACAACCCTAATGTATTGCATTTCTGTATTATTTTTGTATGATTTAGTGTGTATTATTATTTTATTATCTGTATATATTTACAAGAACTGTTTATGATGCGTCTGTTGTGTAAGTGATGGCAAGGACAACCTTTTTTTGTTGTGTAATGCAATACCGCTCCTGCTGCTGTACCCAAGCGAGGACAAGGCCCAGTCAGGAGGTTTAGCACCTCCTCGTGGGCAATACCTGTATGTTGCCCAAAGGAGATATAAACAAAAAAAAATTTCAAATTCAATTTCAATTTACCTTTCAATTTCAATTTCAATTTCAATTTAACTTTCAACAAAACTTTCAACTTAACTTTCAACTTAACTTTCAACTTAACTTTCAACTTAACTTTCAACTTAACTTTCAACTTAACTTTCAACTTAACTTTCAACTTAACTTTCAACTTAACTTTCAACTTAACTTTCAACTTAACTTTCAACTTAACTTTCAACTTAACTTTCAACTTAACTTTCAACTTAACTTTCAACTTAACTTTCAACTTAACGTTCAACTTAACGTTCAACTTAACGTTCAACTTAACGTTCAACTTAACGTTCAACTTAACGTTCAACTTAACGTTCAACTTAACGTTCAACTTAACGTTCAACTTAACGTTCAACTTAACGTTCAACTTAACGTTCAACTTAACGTTCAACTTAACGTTCAACTTAACGTTCAACTTAACGTTCAACTTAACGTTCAACTTAACGTTCAACTTAACGTTCAACTTAACGTTCAACTTAACGTTCAACTTAACGTTCAACTTAACGTTCAACTTAACGTTCAACTTAACGTTCAACTTAACGTTCAACTTAACGTTCAACTTAACGTTCAACTTAACGTTCAACTTAACGTTCAACTTAACGTTCAACATAACGTTCAACTTAACGTTCAACTTAACGTTCAACTTAACGTTCAACTTAACGTTCAACTTAACGTTCAACTTAACGTTCAACTTAACGTTCAACTTAACTTTCAACTTAACTTTCAACTTAACTTTCAACTTAACTTTCAACTTAACTTTCAACTTAACTTTCAACTTAACTTTCAACTTAACTTTCAACTTAACTTTCAACTTAACTTTCAACTTAACTTTCAACTTAACTTTCAACTTAACTTTCAACTTAACTTTCAACTTAACTTTCAACTTAACTTTCAACTTAACTTTCAACTTAACTTTCAACTTAACTTTCAACTTAACTTTCAACTTAACTTTCAACTTAACTTTCAACTTAACTTTCAACTTAACTTTCAACTTAACTTTCAACTTAACTTTCAACTTAACTTTCAACTTAACTTTCAACTTAACTTTCAACTTAACTTTCAACTTAACTTTCAACTTAACTTTCAACTTAACTTTCAACTTAACTTTCAACTTGACTTTCAACTTGACTTTCAACTTGACTTTCAACTTGACTTTCAACTTGACTTTCAACTTGACTTTCAACTTGACTTTCAACTTGACTTTCAACTTGACTTTCAACTTGACTTTCAACTTGACTTTCAACTTGACTTTCAACTTGACTTTCAACTTGACTTTCAACTTGACTTTCAACTTGACTTTCAACTTGACTTTCAACTTGACTTTCAACTTGACTTTCAACTTGACTTTCAACTTGACTTTCAACTTGACTTTCAACTTGACTTTCAACTTGACTTTCAACTTGACTTTCAACTTGACTTTCAACTTGACTTTCAACTTGACTTTCAACTTGACTTTCAACTTGACTTTCAACTTGACTTTCAACTTGACTTTCAACTTGACTTTCAACTTGACTTTCAACTTGACTTTCAACTTGACTTTCAACTTGACTTTCAACTTGACTTTCAACTTGACTTTCAACTTGACTTTCAACTTGACTTTCAACTTGACTTTCAACTTGACTTTCAACTTGACTTTCAACTTGACTTTCAACTTGACTTTCAACTTGACTTTCAACTTGACTTTCAACTTGACTTTCAACTTGACTTTCAACTTGACTTTCAACTTGACTTTCAACTTGACTTTCAACTTGACTTTCAACTTGACTTTCAACTTGACTTTCAACTTGACTTTCAACTTGACTTTCAACTTGACTTTCAACTTGACTTTCAACTTGACTTTCAACTTGACTTTCAACTTGACTTTCAACTTGACTTTCAACTTGACTTTCAACTTGACTTTCAACTTGACTTTCAACTTGACTTTCAACTTGACTTTCAACTTGACTTTCAACTTGACTTTCAACTTGACTTTCAACTTGACTTTCAACTTGACTTTCAACTTGACTTTCAACTTGACTTTCAACTTGACTTTCAACTTGACTTTCAACTTGACTTTCAACTTGACTTTCAACTTGACTTTCAACTTGACTTTCAACTTGACTTTCAACTTGACTTTCAACTTGACTTTCAACTTGACTTTCAACTTGACTTTCAACTTGACTTTCAACTTGACTTTCAACTTGACTTTCAACTTGACTTTCAACTTGACTTTCAACTTGACTTTCAACTTGACTTTCAACTTGACTTTCAACTTGACTTTCAACTTGACTTTCAACTTGACTTTCAACTTGACTTTCAACTTGACTTTCAACTTGACTTTCAACTTGACTTTCAACTTGACTTTCAACTTGACTTTCAACTTGACTTTCAACTTGACTTTCAACTTGACTTTCAACTTGACTTTCAACTTGACTTTCAACTTGACTTTCAACTTGACTTTCAACTTGACTTTCAACTTGACTTTCAACTTGACTTTCAACTTGACTTTCAACTTGACTTTCAACTTAACTGTCAACTTAACTTTCAACTTAACTTTCAACTTGACTTTCAACTTGACTTTCAACTTAACTTTCAACTTAACTTTCAACTTAACGTTCAACTTAACGTTCAACTTAACGTTCAACTTAACGTTCAACTTAACGTTCAACTTAACGTTCAACTTAACGTTCAACTTAACTTTCAACTTAACTTTCAACTTAACTTTCAACTTAACTTTCAACTTAACTTTCAACTTAACTTTCAACTTAACTTTCACCTTAACTTTCACCTTAACTTTCAACTTAACTTTCAACTTAACATTCAACTTAACTTTCAACTTAACTTTCAACCTAAATTTACCTTTCAATTTCAATTTCAATTTCCATTACAATTACAATTTCAATTACAATTATAATTACAATTACAATTTCAATTTCAATTTCAATTACAATGAGCTGAGAGAAAATGAAGACTCCATGGCTGAAATTAACAAGATTGCCCGAAAATTGGAGCTCCCTGATTTATCCGATAGCAACGTTGAACATGTGCATCGTTTCCCCCCAGAAAGGACAGAAGGCCTGTGGTGATTGTAAGGTTTTCCAACCGAGCCCTCAGGCGCAAATAGTTTGAAGCACGCAAGTGCGCCCAAGAAAAGTTGGCCAACATCAGCTTCTATGAAAACTTGACAGCAATGAACAGGCGATTGCTATGGCTGGCGAAGATAAGGGCAAAGGAAAATGACTACAAATTCGTGTGGACTTCTGAGGGTAAAGTGTTTGTAAGAAAACAAGCAAAAGCAAGTGCTATCAGGATTGCAACCGAAAATGACCTGAGCAAAATTGTTTAGATCAGTGACGACAGGTATTTTGATTTCAAAAAATCAAGATGGCGTACCACACGACAACTTCGTTCAATGATCTGGTGAAAAGTAACAAGTGATTTCTTGAAAAGGGGCTTTCTTTTTTTCATTTAAATACACAGAGTCTGAGGAACAAACAAGATGACGTCGGTACATACCTCTCACAACTAGTGTTCCTATGATTTCATGGCTTTTTCAGAAACATGGTTCTCAAGTGTTACTGATGTTACGAATTTTTCCGGGTACAGTCACGTTTCAGTTTATCGTGAGCAAAGACGTGGTGGAGGGGTGTCCCTATTTATTCGCGACTGTTTTCACTATGATACCATAGACGACTTTGAAAATGTTGCCATCATGTGCAAAAACATTGCCATCGTATGCATTTACCGACCGCCCCAGGGCACGCTGTCAATCTTTTTAAACTACATTGAATCACTCATGGATTTTGTCAATTCCCGGAAGAGGCATATAGTGATCATAGGGGACTTTAATATCGATCTTAACTCTAATAACCCTGCTGAAGTTCAACTTCTTGAAATTATGCTTCAAAATGGTTGTGAGAACGTCATTGAACAGCCTACGAGAGTCACATCGAATACAAGTGCGCTGATCGACTTATGTTTCACAGATTTTTCTAAGTCTGCTAGTTGCTCCGGTGTACTTTGTTCAGGATTGAGCGATCATCTACCAATTTTGTAGCATTACCGATCGCCACGCGTACACAGTGCACAAATAATACTATCCGTATCATCAATGACGGCGGTAAAAAGACCTTTCATTCACTTGTTGAAAACTTGAACTGGGCGAACATATATAAGGAACCCGATCCATCTGTATCCTACGATATTTTTATGTCCGAATTACAAATTTGTTACGATGCTGCTTTCCCACTCACAACAATTGTTCGGCACAAGAAAGCAAGAAAAGAATGCATTACGAATGACCTTTTCAAGCGCATAAAACACAAGGAAAAGACATTCCTCAAACTGATGATATAGTATTATATGCAGACGATACGAATGTATTCTTCTCTGGAAGAAATCTTAAAGAACTTGAAAACACTGCTAACACGTGGCTATTAAATCTTAGTGTATGGCTAAACTTAAATAGTCTTGAACTCAACGAGAAAAAACTAAATTTATGCTTTTTTGTGCAAAAAACAAGCCAATTGATTACGATTTTAAGCTTCGTTACGGCTCTTGCTACCTTGAGCGTGTCAGCTCCCATTCCTTTCTAGGAGTTAAATTCCATCACAGCCTAGGCTGGAGCGACCACATAGACCACACCCGTGTCAAGATAGCGAGAGCTATTGGTATGCTTTCCCGTCTTCGAGATCGTATACCTTGCTCGCTGAAAAGACAGTTTTATTTCTCTCTTATCCATTCTCGCATCAGTTATTGTCTTCTTATCTGGGGTACTTGTAACAAAACTGACTTAGAAAAAATATCAGCCCTGCAGTCGCGTGCAGCTCGGTTTCTTTTACCTGCAGGAAACAACACAAATAGTTGCTCGGCAAATACACAGTCTCGAATGATCCCTGTGAAAACCATGTATGAACTCAAAATATGTGTGTTTATTTATAACGAAATAAAATCAAATTACATTATTTTTTAACACGTACCAAAATAGATCTTCTGGTTACAGCTTGCGTCAGACTTCTGTTGTGGTAAATAGGCCTCGTACTAACTACGGAACACAATCAATTGAGCACCAAATCCTGTTGATGTGTAATTCTCATCCGTTTGTAATAGATGCAGCTAAAAATAGTTCCACGCCCAGGGGTTTTAAACGCATCTGTTCGTCTTTCTTTTTGTTTAACGTTGTGTCCTAGACGACCAAATGCTTACTTGTGGTTCCGTTTGATGTAATATTATGTCGGTTCGAACAACCCTAATGTATTGCATTTCTGTATTATTTTTGTATGATTTAGTGTGTATTATTATTTTATTATCTGTATATATTTACAAGAACTGTTTATGATGCGTCTGTTGTGTAAGTGATGGCAAGGACAACCTTTTTTTGTTGTGTAATGCAATACCGCTCCTGCTGCTGTACCCAAACGAGGACAAGACCCAGTCAGGAGGTTTAGCACCTCCTCGTGGGCAATACCTGTATGTTGCCCAAAGGAGAAATACACAAAAAAATTTCAATTTCAATTTCAATTTCAATTTCAATTATTATCATTATTATTATAATTATTATTATTATTATTGCTCGAAAAGCTTGGAGGAAGAAATGAAGGAATTCACTTGAAAGTGCCCTGAAGAGGCCCATTGCCGCTAGCGTCGACGGCAAGCAGGCAGAAATACAGAGAAAAATACGTAGTAAAAGAGGAAAGGAAACGTTTTTACATGTTAAGTAAAAATCAGAGTTAGCATGCGCAATGACATTCCTGTTACCAAGCAACAGTAACACGGTTCAGGTGCCAGTCGGGCCTTGGGGCTAGTGCCGCGGCAGAAGCAGTTGTCAGTTTTCGCAGAGACGCCTTGCTTCGTAATCCCTACTGGGGTGCGTTCACGTGGGCATACAGGAATATAGAGAGCGGAAATAGTTTTTTTTTAAGTTTTAGCGAAGAAGCTTGCCCGAAAGCACTTTAGATGAGTGTTAACTGTTTTTCTGCTTCGAAGGTTAAAGAATTTTATGCATGGGATTGATAATCTGAGTAGTGGTGGAAGTCCCAGTTGCAAGACAACTTTACTAGGGTGGATAGTTCAGCTAGTTGATGCATTCTTCAGCCTACCAGGGCAGTAAGTGCCTCGTTCAGTGCTGTAGTAATCTAAAAATGACATTTCTTGAATACAAAATTTCCGCGAAAGCTCTCGAAAGCACAACTCATTATTTGTGGTCAATCAGCGCCGCATAACAAAAAGGCGTTTTCGTTGGTGACACACTGGTGTGCAAAACTTTTCACCCAACATATACTTCCTCTCTGGGGGTGATTTCTTGCTCACAACGCCGACGCCACGCCGATGCCGACACCGACAAAGCCTACACCGGATTTTCTGGTGAACGGGCCTTTAACGCTATATATGGCGTTGAAACCTTAATGCCTTAATTTGAATTACACATGGAAAAATCCTTCAGCCTTTTCTTATTGTCTTATTGTGCTTTTTTTATTCACAGCAATAACAATCTTAACCGAGAGTCACAAAAATTAAATATTCATTTGTTGTCCTGGTCGGCGCATTAAGTCACCCTGTGTGAAGTCCTCGAGGTCCTAGAGCTTATCGTGAGGTGGGCGCGTTTGCTTATGTTCAATGGAAGGCTACTCTATAGTGTTTTAAAGGTCATGAGACAGGTACAGACGACCACAGAAGTTTTAGGCTGAACCTAGACATCATTACACTACCTGAATCTAGAAGTTCACCCAAAAAAACTTCTACTGCAGGCCGAAGGCCTCTCCCATGTCACTCCAATTAACCCTGTGCTTTGCCACCTGCGCCCACCGTATGCCCAAAAAGTTCTTAATCTCATCCGCTCCCGAAGCTTTCTGCCACCTCTGCTACGCTTGCCTTCTGTTGGAATCGAATCCGTTACCCTTAAGGACCAGCGGTTACTTGCCTTAGCATTACATGGCCTGCCCAAGCTCATTTCTTCCTCTAGATTTCGATTAGGACGGCATTAACCAGTCTTTACTCTCTCACCCAACACACTCTGCCCGCTTCCGGTCTCTTAACGTTACACCTGACATTTTTGGCTTTCCATAGCAAGTTTTGTTGTCGGTAACTTGAGCCGAACCCTTTTCGTTAGCCTCCACGTTTCAGCCTCGTAGGTGAGTACCGGCAAGATACAGCTGTTGTACACTTTTCTCTTGGGGGATATTGTTAAACTGCCATTCATGATCTGAAAGAACCTGCCATATGCGCTCCACCCCATCCTTATCCTTCTAGTTATTTCCCTCTCATGATCCGGACCAGCGGTCACTATCCGCCCTAAACAGAAATATTCCTTTACCACTTCCAGCACCTCGCTACCAATTGTGAACTGCTGTTCCCTTTCTAGAGCGTCGAACGTTACTTTGGTTTTCAGCGTGACAATCTTTTGACCCGCTGTTGTGTTCTGCCCAACTCATTGATCATGCTTTGCAATTCATCTCCTGAGTAACTCAGCAAGGCAATGTAATGAGCTAATCGCAGATTACGTAGGGATACTATATTAGCTTTTACCCGCAACTGTTCCCAATTCAGGCCTATAAATACCTCGAAGTAAATAGCGAAAAAAATGGTCAGTTTATAAGAAACTTGGGTGCGAACATGCAGGAGAAAATCACGTCAAACCTGCCTGATTTTTTTATCTTATTCAAGCCACTGAATATTATATCCTTGAGTGCGCCACAAAAGTTACGACACCGCTAAGCGTTAATTGAATATATTAATGCTAGCGTGCAGACAGGAGATGCATCTGAACAAACACCATATTTCCACCCAAACACTGAAGGCCCGAAGTTGTACTCTACAAGCCCAAATTTCGGCCCAACAAGTCAGCTACCTAAGCCGGTCGTTAGTTGCAGCGACCATCATCGTGGCAGCACTGCTACCCTCGCGCTGGAGAAAGCGAGCGTGCAACACAACTGCCGTGGACTTACAGCTGTGCGCACACATCGCCCTTCTGCTAGCTAGCCTCGTTGCGCCGATCCCCGCGAAACAATTGTGGCTGCCGCCCCAATCTTATGCGACCACAGTTAGCTGCACATATCCTGTCGAAGCCGGTTGACAGCCGTTGTGAAAAGTACCACGCGCAAATACTTGCTTCTTTAGGAACGCTCTTGAATGTGAGATAAGCTGGCCCCTCTCACCGTAAAGATAATCTTCACTGATTCTACAAGAGACCCGGCACACGGGTTGTAAACGAACTGTTTGTGCCCACGGCTGCGCTTTTGAGCACACGTCCTGTTTCTGGTTAAAGTGTCTCTTCTTGAGATGTGGAGTGTGTTACATAATAAGGCGCAACGCACTCTGGCAATCTCTTTAAGCTGTGCCTTTTGTCTATCTGATTTTTTTACAGTCGTTTATTCATATGGCGCTGCTGTTGTCGCGTTGGATGTGTGCACTCGCAAACTGTGCTTTCAGCAAGGAGGCATACGTGCAAGCAGCGCAGTTCTCACATATTTGGCTCTTTTCCTTGCTTTGTGACTTGCGTCCTTTCGAGCTGCTGCTCGCTGTTCTTCCACGCTCACTCTCCCATCTATTGTGCAGCAACAGAAACGCGAACTTCTTGTCGCGCAGAACTCAGAATATGAGTCCACTCGGCTGTATGATAATTTTTACGGTCTCCTTTCGCCTCTCTTCTTTGGTAAAACTGTGAGACTTTTTGCTAGGCTAATTAATAACTGTGCAGTCTACGTTACCCTTGCATACAGCGCCCGAGCGGTAAACTAAACTGCAGAAATATCGGCACCTCATTCCAGCTTCTAGCATTCAGACGTAACGCTTGTGCCGAAGTAGGGCCACAGAGATCTGCAAGGCGTCTCCTCCTTTTGCGCACGATAGTACACTCTAAACACGAATGCCCGTATATGGGAGTAAGAAGGGAGTAAGCTGTCGTCTAGCCCACTCCCTTTCATAAATAGGGAGTTTTACTCCTTTCTGTTTAGAGTGTACGCTCGGCTCCCGCTGCCACAAGCGCCGAGAACATGGCGTACTATTCGAGATTCTAAAATTGCCGAAGGGGGCCGGCAGTGGTTCAGGGGTGCTCCGCTACATTCATGAACGCCGTGTTCTTTGTGGTAACGACGCAGCAGCGCGCATGGATGAAGCACAAATTGCGGCTGATGATGACATGTCGGAGTGCGCAGAGCGGTGCTCAAGCGCTTCGTGGCAAAACAGCGTCGCTCTTCGCCGTTGCCAAGTAGCATGTCGGCGCCAACGAGGCGCTTCTGCGGCAACCAAAAATGAGTGTCTCTGCCATGAGTGCTTGCGGCGACCCTCGGTCATGCAGCTCAGGGTATCCCGGCGAGAAGGTGAAAGTGAGTCAGATGTCTCATATGCGTTATAGTCAGCCTTGACCACTGCTTTCATCCACTGTTTACCTACTTTCATTCATCATCCATTACTTTCATTCATCATAGGCTATTTACCTGCTGGAATTTCCCCGCGCTAGCGATAGGAATGCTGAATGCAGTAACAGTAACTCCATGCAGTAATTCTGTATAAAAATTATGAGTTAACACAATATTATGCAGAACCAAACGTTTCCGTTGCCCTCTGGTGTAAGGGGAGCATTGCTTGGGTTTCTCTGAGAAAAGCATTAAAAAACACAGCAAGAGCCTACTATAGGGTATCAGTGAAAAATAAATGAAAGTTTAAAAGAAAAATGCGTCAACCTAGTTAAGTCTAGAAGACTTGATTGATACTTATCTCAATAGGACTTCTGCTTTACTCACACGGGATGAGGAGAAAGGGCATTGCCAATTGAGTATTTTGAGCAGACTTCGCGTGCCGCGAACAGCTTGTCCTATTATAGCGACAAGAAATTTAAATGCATTCCTCGGCCTTTTTGGTCGCTCGGCAGCATTTCGCCGTGCGATTTCCACTCCCGCCGACTGGCAACTTTCAAAGCCTGTATTTCGGGGTCAACACGAACGCTGTCTGTTTGCACAGGCCGGCAAAAAGACGGGAGCCTATGGCCCGGTCGATGGGAGGGACTGCTTTCCACAGTTCAACGCTTGTGAATGCAGCTCGTGGACTCATTCGATTTGGAGTTAGGCTAAAAGAAAAGTTGAGACAGCTACTCAAGAGAATGGCAGTCACTGCGTTCACTGCGTGTTTCTGAAGATTTATCAGCATTAGAAGGGCGCTCTTGGCCCCGAGTTTGTTTTCTATTTTTTTAGTCCACTTCCCATGCGATGCTCAACTATAGGTATGCAATTTCAGGACAATAAGAACACTGGACCAGGAATTATGTACTTTCATAAAGTTTTGTACGTACAGATCTCTTTAGGCAGAACTGCATACTCCTTTGTCTTTCGTAGTATATTATACTGAGACACCGGCAAACGCTGACTTGCCGCCTCTTATTCGGGCTCTGCTGCAGGTGAGAGACATCTGAACATACATCTCGTAGTGATCCTTGTTTGAAGAGTGTTAGCTCTTACTCATCAAGTTTCGAGATTTCGTGGGGTCTGTTACCACCCTTGATCCCAGCGTCATCTGTGGCAGCAACTACTCATCACGTTTCGAGATTTCGTGGGGTCTCCTACTACCGTGAGATAAAAGCGCCATCAGTGGCTGCAACTAAAAAACAGCGTATCTCGCATTGAGACTTGTAGCGCCATCTACAACATCATTGTAGAAACAACCACCTGCCGCATGCCAATGATGTCGTCACGGTCTAATATGGTGGATAGAGGTGGAACTATGTGAGTATGACGTCAGGGGACGTAAAGGCGGCATAGTTTCGGGTTCTCGAACCCAAGATTGCGGCCATTGAGAGAGAGAGAGTAAACTTTATTGTTCCAATTGAGAGGTTTGGTTGCGTGCCCGGAGACTGCCGATGTCTTCCAGGCTGAGCGTGGTTGGCGCCCCTAGTCCAAGGCACCACTGTCCCTGGCCATCCGGCATGCGTGGCTCACTAGGTCCCTTTGGACCTTAAGCTGGCTGCTGGTTAGCCGGTCCTCCCACTGCTCTGCATTTGGGTCTTTATTATTTCGGAACGTAACATTGTGTGTACATTCCCATGTGATATGATATAACGTGGGGGTTGCCCCGCACCACGGACATGTATCCCTATACTGCTCTGGATACATCTTATGTAGGACATGAAGGTTGTAGAAGGTCCCTGTTTGGAGTCTTCTCCAGCATGTCGCCTCGTATTGTGTTAGCTGAGGGCGTGGCTGGGGGTATTTGCGCCTTCTGCCTTTAATGAGGTTGAGGATAGCTGCGTACGTGAGCTCCACCGTCATCCCCGGGCCGTCCGAGGCATTTGACGCACCAGCTCGTGTAGTGAGCTCGCGAGCTAGCTTGTCTGCCTTCTGATTGCCTTTGATTCCAGCGTGTCCTGGTACCCAGTAGATCCTATGTTGGATATTTTCATTGGTTCGCTTCGTTTTCAAGAGCATCTTTAGTGCTTTCTTATTGATTCTTCCTGCCATGTAGCGTCTGCACGCTTCCTGGGAGTCAGTTAAGATTGTGAGAGATTTGTTGGTGCGATAGCCCTCGGCTGCCGCTAGGGCTACGGCTATCTCCTGTGCCTCAGCTATTGTTCCATCTGTCGTGGATGCACCGCTGATGAGGTCACCTTCCTTCGTTGTTACAACCGAAACTGTTTTCTTGATGCTTTGGCTGCGATTCCATGGATACAGTGTGGCGTCAGTGTACACTACTCGATCTTGTGTGGCTATCTTCGTTTCTACATATTTAGCCCTTGCCTGTCTTCTTGCTGCGTGGAGGCTTGGATCCATATTACTGGGTATGGGGCTAACATGGAAGGTTCGACGTATTTTATCTGGGATGTTTTCCGACCTGTCCTCGATGTCCAAGGCTTTTTTATAGTTCAGCCTTCTTAAGAGGGCCCTTCCTGTTGTCGAGTTCCTTAGCCTTTGTATTTGCGATATGAATTGTGCCTTACTAAGCTCATCAAAAGTGTTGTGCAGCCCCAGTTCTGCCAGCTTGTCGTTTGACGTGTTTCTTGGTAAGTTCAGAGCTGTTTTGTAGGCTGCTTTGATTAGAACCTCCATTGAAATTTGTTGTGCTCTCTCATTCCTTTTTCCCCCTGTCGAAAAAAAATCCTAAGAAGGGTACGAAAGCCGTCCTGTTACGAGATCGCTATACATTTATATATTCGTTCCGCTATATACACTCCGACAACAACGGGCACCCATCCAGGGACAGTTGTATACCGGATTTGGTATGCAAATAAAACCCTATGGGTTGTGTTATAGAAATAAAATCACAATTGTATAATAGATAAACATTGTGCACATGCAATTACTAATTGAAGCACTACCATGTCGCACCGCAAGCCGAATTCTAAGCCCACCTTGACCCCAAACGAAGCAAATTTCGTTTGGGACGTATCTTGAGGGGGTGCAACTCTACAACGGGTAGACGTGCATCGTAATTTCTCTGATAGATGGCGCTAGGCGGCGATCGTTCCGCTATGCGGCGTGCGTGCACGCGTAGCCGAGCAAGGTGGCAATCCACCCCGCTTCAAAGGGCATTACATTCCGTTTCTCGAGACGAGCGGCGCGTTTTTCGTCGCTTTCTTCATTTTGTTGTTGTTGTTGCCTTCGTGACATAGCACATACCCACGACGGGGGCTTGGGCAAGGTTCAATAGGAAAACCCCACAGAATAGGGTAAACTGGGGCCAAGCTAATGATTGTGCCTTGGGTGAAATTTCAGAGTAATTAAAAAGAAAAGGGAAAACAAAATATCTGGGGAGAATATCTGAGAAATATTCTTAATCTAGTAAACCAAACAGCTAACGCTCGTTACTTCAACGTCCTTTAGACGGTGGCGGCCTTTTTTTATTATTCACTACTATGCCCCCTCCGCCTTTTTTTCTTGCTGAATGTTTTTCGAGGAACCTAACGCGGCAAAATATATCTCTAAAATCATGGGTGGCATTATAATCCATTTTGTCGTGACAGCTCGTATAGGTTGATGAGAGTGCGCGGCTTACCCAGATAAATGGGCCGCTTCGGTGACCATGCGCAACCGTGGGTCTCGGGCCCGAAAGGCGCACTTCGGGTTAACTCAGGAACACTGCGCTCGGCTTTCACACGTCATAACTTATACGTGGATAAAGGTTTTGAAAAAGCCTATTACGCTTCTGTCGGGAACAGCACCTGCGGCCACTTTATAGCAGCTCTCGCCGCATTCGGTTGAAGGAGATTTATCGCATGTGGAAATTTCGCCCCGCAGCGTTTCAACGCCGCTTGCAAAGCGCACGCTTAAAAGCACCCTTGCTTTGTATACGAGTAGACAGAACCGGGGTCTCAAGTACATTGTGAGAGAGCAGCCCGTATTAAGCTTTTATGTAGTTTTTTTTATACATCCTCTTCAGGTGCAATGCTACACATCATTCCGTGTCAAGATTTTGTATACCGGTTCGTTTAATTTTGCATGACCTCAGGCCCTCATTCCACACCTATTGTAGAATTTATTTCTTGGCTAATTTCTTTACTTAAAATACCTCTTCCTGTTTTGTTTTTTCACTAAAAAGCAACCACTTGCTGATAACTTCTACCTTTTCATCAGGCAACAAACGCTTTCTTTGTGAAAGTCTAATGGCGTATTAATGCAAGCTTTGTTGCGCCTCGAAAACGAAAAGCATGTTTGAATGGGTGATTCGGATTCAAGCTCTGAGGTCTGAATAGACCATGACGGTGCAGGCTCCGTTGCAAAGTTGGAGAGCTGTTCCGGATCACTCATTTAAATACAGCACAAAAAATAGCTTACTTCTCCAACCGCGAGATTTTTTTGCCAGCTGGTTTCAATTCCGTTCACGACGTTCTAGCTAACTCTGGTGCTCATTTTAGAGGAAGGGCAAATTATCAGAAAGCTATGAAAATTTTATTTTATGGAAACTTGCGCTGATGTTTGTGGTGGCGATTGCAGCGCCATAACACAGTGCCTAGCGACAAGAGCAAGTAGTTTTGGGTAGTACTTAGAACTTTCCCGCGCCAACTTCAGGCGCTTATTGGCGTGAGCCTCCGCGCTCTGTCGAAGGCGCACGTGCCGTGCGTCAGCTATCTGGGCTACGCCGAGAGAAGCTATAAGGCAATGAATGCTGTCAGCCAAACGCGATTATCTAATCGCGCAGAATGCGTTCTCGCGTTTGCAGCGGCCCAAGCGGCTGACAAAAGCAGTTCTTAGTCACCGAATGGAACAATTGCAGTGCCACCTTGGCAGCGCAGGTTCTCCATGGGAAAGTGTATTCAAGTGCACCCCCTCCGTAAAAATTCTGCGCCTCTAAGACCCCTTTTTATCTATTTGAACTGCGCATACTCTCTTCAAGTCAGTTGTGGGTGCGTACGGCCCAGCGCAACTGCACATTAACGAACTGGTGTTCGCGAAATGTAGCATGCGATCGATGAGGCAATGACTTGATAAGGGCGGCAAAACCAGCCTCCGGGAGATAAAGGCGAGAGCGCTGCTGGGGCGCGGTCATGCTATCGTTGTCCAGCATGAGCCGCCGAGATGTGTACACGGAAGACGGGGCGGCACCTTACCAGGAAGAAGACAGACGACGAAATCGGCTTCTCCGGAGATGAAAAAGGTGTTTGGTGTGAGTGGATGCTATGCGAGCAGCCTGGTTTCTTGTACAGCTTCGAGCCCTCTTTTTTATCTGTGCCTCTTCGTACGATTCGCGCCTCAGTGCGTTTGTTTTTCCAAGCTTAGTTAATAGCGCCTATTTTATTGTAGTCTGACCATTGCGCTCTCGAGAGCCTAGACCGCATCCTTTCCTACGACAATACGTTTCCTGCTGTGCCCCTTCGAAAGCGTTGCTTTGGACAGGATTGGATTGGAAAACGTTATAAACCGGTGTCTTTTGTGCTGACTCGGGGTGTGTCACTAGTAGCGTGAGGCCATGGCTCGCGGACCCCGTTTTCTTGAAGGCAAGGCCTTCATGATAATGACCTTAAAAATATCAAATAAAGACCGTGTTTTAGCAATGTTGTGGATAAGGTTGCTTGCTTAATCGAAAACCAAAAATAAAGCAACGAACAAAGTCTATATGGCGCAATGACACCTGAAACTGTATATATATCAGAACACAGTATGAAGCAGCTCTCTTTCGGGGGAATTACGTACCCACACAAGGAATACAGATCATCACATTTTTTTAAAACACAAAGCATTGAGGAAAACCCCATTAAACACCATTGTTACTCAGGCGTGCATCTAGAAACCCATTTAACAAAAGTCAAGATAGACGACCTTCAAGGATTGTCATGCATGTTGTACCATGTAACTTGATCCGAGCTTTGCAGAAGTGAGGTGTCGTGTCGGCACCGAAATACTCGCAAAAAATTTGCCGTCGCCTTTCTTAAACAATAATATCCTTCATTGTTTTTTTTGTAATAATATAAATTATAAAAAGTACCTTGAGATTCTGAGAGCACAGTGAAATTAGAAAAGACGAAGTCGTTGCAGAAAGCTGAAATGCACAGTTCAGTGCTCTATCCAATGCACTGCCGGGGCACTCGCTGGCTAGAAGGGTATGCAATTCAGTGCCTTCATTCTCGCTTCTTAATATTTTCGCGTTAAATTTAAGGTTATGCGGCACGCTTTATTATTTTTGTTTTTTGCTGTGCAAGCAAGTTCTATCAAACAGCACAATGAACCGGTTAATTCCGGGGTCGAACGATGGCGCGGCCATTGGCCACTTCTCACAATCTGTGCGCTCGATCGCTGTATCCCTCTAGTTTCTGAGAGAAAACCAAGTTTTAGCTCATTAGAAGGATAAATGTATTTACGTTTCAACGTTGTGTGCTGCTAACAGCAATATTTATTGGTACGAATGCAGTGAGGAACAATACCATTATGGATTATTGCTGTTATAGATTATCGCACTGAGGAAAAAATATTTTGATTAAAACGACACTTTTGTTCGACTTGCCTGCTTTCATGATGCGTGTGGGAAAACTACTGCACCAAAAAGAGGGAGAGGGCTGCTTCTGCAGCATTATAATGAAACGCTAGTTTTCATAGGTTCAGAGTAGCTTTTGCCTCTAGTAGAAAGTTATTAAGATCCGGCGCTCTAAAAACGGCGAAAAATGACAAAAATATACATATTGCAGGCTCGATAGCGTCCCGTCTAATTTGTAAAACATATACGTATTTGCCACATTTGTGCGATCTGCTCATTTTCTTAAATGTGCAGCACTTCTTTTATATGCACTTAGCAGTTAATTAGTTCGCGTTGCTCAAAGCTAACCGTCGTCGCGAAAACGGAAGTCTGATTCTCACTGGCCAAACCTCCGTAGGTCGCGTTTTCGCGATGGCAATGGCATTCAGTGTAATAAAATGTAATGCCATTTGTTTTAAATACCCCGATGCACTTTCTTGGTTGCGAAAGTAATCTTTAGATTCTCTCTACGGCGTCTACATTATGCCAACGTAAGTGGTTACATTCACCATCGTTCTTTGACTACTCTTCCCGCACTATTTGGTACCGATCAGTCCTGACCCCTGGCAAGAATTAAGCGAGATTCTGAATTTTTTTTATTTGGCTATTTCTGTAAACGTCTGTGCTTTGCCAAAAATAAAAGGGCGTGTATGTGCGCGACAGCAATAACTTATGGCTTTCGCAACAGTGCATTCGCGAATTCAGTGACGCGGAAACTGTGGTGCTTCCCAATCCTCCAGTTCACTTTTTCAGTATGATGGCTTCCTGTATGAGGAGTTCGAAATTTGTGATTAATTGTACGCTGGTCATAAGCCGTTCTGAAATACCAATTTTAAGCTTGATACAACATCAACGCACAAGAGACACACTACTAAATCGCATTTTCCTTTTATAACGTACTGTACTTGAATGGATGATGGATTATGATGCTGTTCGACAAAAAGAAAGCTGCCGCAGTAGCGCTAAGTTTACACATCTCCTGCACCACACGGCCTTTAGGAGTTGTCCTGAACATTCGATGGAACGATAAGAATTGCATATGAGAACACAAGAAATGAACGCATCCCTTGCACCACACTACTTTTCGCTCTAAGTAGGCTCCGTCTGATCATTCATATTATGGAGAAGAGAAAGGGGAAACACTCGAGGGGAACACTTTAGAATTAGTGTCTTAGCCGAGCACTAAGCGGTGGCAGCGGTGATTCACTGTCTGGGCTCACGCTGTGCATCAAACTCCAACTTCCATATTGATAGTTAAGACTGTCACCTTTTTTACTAGCCAAGACGT
Source organism: Amblyomma americanum (assembly GCF_052857255.1). Lineage (NCBI taxonomy): Eukaryota > Metazoa > Arthropoda > Arachnida > Ixodida > Ixodidae > Amblyomma > Amblyomma americanum. The sequence continues at coordinate 82,057,620 of NC_135504.1, forward strand.
CTCTTTATTTGCGCAAAAGCGTCATTATTCTGCCTTAAATATCTTGTTGGGCCGTATTCACGAAAAGTATCTGTTTTCGTTATGCATTTTACTACGCAATTACGTTCAAGTTATTTATCAACTTTATTTTGGCATTCCGAAAACAGGCGCTGAAATATTTAAGATTCATTTTCAAGCATCCCCTTTTACACCGCCCAGAAATGAGCAAATTTCATTCATTGGCATCATTCAGAAGATTGCTTCCAGATAAATAAGTGGAAAAAAAGTGCTGGAGCAAGAAACAAGAAAACAAATATTTATTTCTCTAGGATTTCATATTTTAGCTATACCGTCTCTGCCATTGCCAGTATGTTTATTTAGTATTGCGGTGTTTATGCTGAGCACGTGCTTCACCTCAGGTTGTGCTAGAAATTCACTGCAGCACAGATATCATGCTCTTCGAAAACCACCAAACCGATGTGATTCGTTCGATTTCTGATGCGTCTCGAGAGGAAATTTTGTTTCGGCCAATAATTTTGTGTACTATTTTCTAAACTCGCACACGGTGCGGTTTTCAAATTGGCTACTTGTGTTTTGATGTCCGGTTTGCTTCCCAGTGAGAATGTTAATATTTTTGTGACCTCTATTTTCAACTCAGATACTCAAGTTCTTTCGTGCACAGCCTCTCACTGTACTATCAAATCCTGCTTTTGTTACTTGAGAACGTAATCAAGAAGCACTAAGATAAATTTCTCATTCCACGAAGCATTTGCGAAATAAAACTCTTCACAAATGCGAGACGACGATTTGTGCTGTTTCATGTCAAGTGAAGCTTAGACGCTACACTGACAGTCCACAAAAGCAAACGAGAGATGATAAAGCTTCGCTTTCTGAGGTAACAGATTTAACGTGGTGTAGAGTCATGAAAACTTATGCCTGTAGTGAAAGTGGAGAGAAATGGGAGAGGCTTTTGCCCTGCAGTGGATGTAGTCAGGCTGATGATCATGGTGGTGATGATGAAAGCTTAAAACTGCTCCGTCAAGAGGCTTTTTTTTCGGTAACCAAGCAGCAGCACAGACATGGCAGCATTAGACAGATATAACAGCGCTCTTGAGCCCATAGTTACCGCAGCATAATGTCACAGATTTTCTGACTAGACTAGGTGCTCAGAGGGCAGGTGGTGCGGCTACTGCGGAGCTTCTTCCGCGGTCTGAATGAGGCTGAGCACTTTCTCTATATTTATTTACTCGCACAATGGCCTCGATAAGTAAATGACCACTCGCTGAATCACAAAGAACCGACACCAATAACATGTGCTTCGTTTGCGGCTCAGCCAGACAGCGAAAACAAAAAGAAATGAGCACTCTTCTTAAACACACTGGCAAACAAACACTCACGGAACAATTAAGCTGGCTTTTGGAAAGAGCATGGCGCTAACAACAGGATGAAGGAAAGACGGAGGTCTGAAGAAGTACAACGCAATTCTTCTTCCACCCCTGTCAGCACTTGTCCTCAAGACGGGACACTAACTTCTGAAAATGCGCACCGTAGCTATACAATGAAACAAGGAATACGTCTTCGGAAAACATTCCTCGCACCCGTCTGTAATGAATGAAAACCTCTTTCCACTAAGGATTCTCCAACTAATTGCGACTGCGTCACAGTGTCTCAGTGATCATCTTCGTGATGTGCGCATTTTTCATAACTTCGAGACATTCGGTTACCAGTGCGATGCGTTACAAAATGAAGAGAGGTTAACTTGCTTTCTAGTTAGCGCTCAAGTTATTCGGATGCGTGCCCCCCCCGCTATATAGTTTGCGTTTTCTTCCTACTTCCCTCTGCTCAACCTCCAACGATCAAATGTGTATCCAAATTTTTGCAAAGCGTTCTGATTCCTCTGTGAGAGGTGGCACTTGAATTCAGAATAAATGGCAGCGATTGTCCGCGATCCTATCTTTTTGCTGCATAGCCACTGAATTCTTGAGCGCGGAGAGTCGCATTTTCTTTGTTTCTATGATTTGTTCAGAGGTCGGGCTCACCGCCCTTCGCAGTGATTTATCGCGCAATTATCGCCAGCGCATTTAAAGCTCTAAAAGCGCGCGCAAACCAAGTGTGCTCTATGACCTGCTAGGTAGCCACTGCTCGTTTCGATTCAGTCTATGGCTTAAAAAAAAAGGTTAAAAAAAAGCAAAATTGTGTGTCTCTAGACCGCATCCCTTGCAGGTTGTTCCTTTTGAAGAGGCGGTAGAAGGCGAAATTAACTAGCATTATTAAAGTATTCTCTCGTTTGTTTTCTTACTCGAGTTCGTTATATTTAAGCTAATGCTACTTAAACGCGATATTTGTGGTCTGGAAAGACCACTTATTGACGCCGCAGCCGAGATTCACGTGTACTCGTTCATATGCGCCAGCTGTTGTTTGTACACTACATCTACTTTTTCAACCAGAGTAACCTTTCGCTTTAACATACGGTTGTTCGAGGTCGTTAATACGCGTTTGCAACAGGAGCAATATGGGTTGGTCAGGCCAAAATAAATTACCGCCTTGACTCAAGTAACCTTCCGGATAGGTCGCAGGCGGTTCTGTAGCAGAGGACTGATTAGATCAGGAAGTCTACGGCGATGATGCCACCGCAGCTGGCACAGAACACTCTGAATTGGGTAGATAATGCGGAGGCCTTGGCCCTGCACTGGGCGTAATTAAGCTCTTGCAGCTGATGATGATGATGTTCTGGACAGCATTTTCTTATGTCTTCTGAGGATACATATTTGCTCTCTTCGTAACAAAAAAGTGGCTGGGAGAAATAGCGCTTGTCAGTGTCTTCACCTTTCTTTCGTCCTTGGTTGCGCTGCAGCCTATCAAAGTAGCCAAAATTTGCGAAAAAGCAAGCAAAAATGTCTTTCGTTTACACCTCCTCCATGGTGGCTGTTAAGTCGAGAGACTCGAAACGTTTCCAGAAAGATCCACTGTGCCAGGTGCCTCATGAAAGCGAAGTTCTTGTCGTGGATAAGAAGCCCGTATTTGCGAAGCGTGGGAGTGTTTTTTGAAGAGAAAGTGTGTCTTATTTCGAGCCTGCCCACAGTGCCGAGTGAGATCGGCAACAATAACTCGCCGCCCACCATAATAGTGTTAATCTGCATCTCAGGTGTGTGCCGCGATGTTAAATTTAGAGACCAGATGTTGGGTCAGTCCTTACCGCGGAAAGTTCCCATTTCTCTGAGATATGCTCTCTTTGGCGGACATTAATATCTGCCATCTCTAGAAAGTAATTCGGCACCGTCACCGGCAACAAAAAATACTCTTAGGTGAAAAAAAAGATGTGCCGAAATAAAATCAAAATTAAACAAAACGGAGGCAAAGCTTTATGACAAAACCAGACTGCCAGGCATCAACCTTCGGTTGCAGCGCCAGGGTTTGATAAAGATGACAAAGGCGAAAGTATATGGTATAAAAAAGAGCAGCGTAGGGAAGAGGAGCGGGAGGAAATGAATGATGTACTGTACATTATTACCGTTCATCCTTAGTAGGACAACGAGTAGATGCTCTCTAGTTGAATAAAATAGTAAAAAGAAATGTCAGCTCAGTAAACGGCTGGTCGAGGCTCTCTGGTTATTCAAGAATTTAAAACCAAACGAGTTGGCATCGCGTGAAAAGGATGGCAATGTGCAAGGCCAACTGAAACTCGGAAACCTAAGTGAACAGAACAACATTAAAAAAGGAGGCCCTAACCTATGATCACTCCCAAGGGCTTCCCCAAGGACTAGCTGACGCGCGGGAACAAAAGTTATATCTACCCCTTTGCCGCACACAGAAGACGCACTCGCAGCCTACACCATTGCCTCCAATCTACAGGGAACAAAACTCATTTCGCAATGGAGTTCCTGCGCAGTGCGCCCTTTTCTTTCCTTGCAACGTTTCTTAGTTTGCTTTATCGCAGGCGCGCAGCAAGATACGGTAGAGCGTGTCTGTGCTCTTTATCGTGGTCATTTATCAGCGCCTTGTTTGGTAAAGACCTGGTGCTCTTCATTCTTTCTGCTTTGAAGCTTCGTTTTCTGGCCGCCTTTTCTTTTGGCAAAACTCAGCTTTCTGTTTCTTCATTTCTGCAGCTCCTATCTTTTCACGAGACTCAATAGCTGTCTTGAGGCGCACACGAAGATAAGAGTGGTTTGAGAAAGGATGCCGCTTTATCGGAGAGCGGTTCCTCCTACGTCTCCGTTTTGCCTCTTGCGCTTCCGGATCTGCCTCCCTTTCAGCAAGAATCGAAGATATAAAAGACAAACGCGGTGGAATTGGTGCACGATTGGTGGAAACGGGTACGATACAGCGAATGGAATCGGTCTCGGACTTCGCCTGGCTGCACACAGTTATTGGTTTCGCGTTCAGCATTCGCCCCTCTCCCTTCACCCTCCTCGCTTCCTGTCTGGTATTTTCTTTGTTTTTTCAACTTTACTGCTTCCTTTCTTTTCCACCCTTTTCCTTTCTTTTCCACCCGCATAGCCCTGTCGAAATAAATGTATTCAATCACAGACCCTTCTAGGTATCGGGGTCATTGATGGCGCACTCTCGATCGAGAGCACTGAATTCCCGTTCCAAATGTTCGTTATGGCTTCAGCCCACTTTCATAATAGTAGGCCTATTATAACTCTTTAATACAGTTGTCTCTGTTAACACTCCCTTTTACTAGCAGGCGAGAGCAAACGTTTTGTGCCGCACAAAGGTTACTTAAATTAACCCGGAGGGAGTTCCCGATAATGCTCACGTTCTGTAGCAGTTGGTTTCTTTACCTTTTTTTTACAGTGACAGCTCTTAAAAGGGTACAGACACAAAGTGTTTGGATGTGCGTTTTATTGCTCTGGAAGGACACATAGCATTCATGAAAATATCCCGCCGACACCAGTGCGCAGATAAATAATTAATTAAAAACCTTTCTGCACTTGCAGTTTTCATCTCAGTGATGACAGCGCTGAACAGCACCTACACGTCGCTGTCGACCAGCCAACTTGGACTACCCCTACACTGATGACGCCGGCGTCGCCTGCAAGCACTGGCTCTTCCTTCGGACTACTGGATTCCGTGACGTAACAAAAGTTGGGGCTGGTGCACCTTGACTTTACTCGATGCTTGCAGAAATGCCGTGCGTCTTCTAGGACAACGTGCAAGTTCATATTAAATTACATTAGACTCTACGCCTGCGACTGAAACTTGCTACAAGGCTTCTACTCACACCCATAAAACAAAGTATGTCGTCTGTTTCCCATCACAAGTTTGTGTCTGTGTGCGCCTTTAAGGCCACGCTTCCTGTTAGTGTCGCGCCGTCGATGATGACCTAGCAAGCAGTGCGAGGAGAAACCGGGAGAGGGAAGTGTAACGCGCCAAGTAGTTTTACTACAGCGTAATGAAGTCGCACATGACGTCCTGACAACGCGCCACACTAGTTGATCCTAACACAATGCCGTCACGGGACACAAAGGCAAACCACACACACTCCATAAAAACCCCGCGCCATTTTTTCTTCTACAAACGTTGGTTGCCCGCACTACATATGTGAATAAGGGCCCTTGGGTCGCCGTGCCCGACGCTGGCACAATCGGACGCACCGGCACAACAGAACTCACTGGCACAACAGACCTGGCAGTCCCTACATCACAGTTACTAAACACCCCGACTGGCATCAGCCTTTGGCACCACCATATAGCTGTAGCTGCGATTCGCATCACCACAAAGGTAATCAACAGGTGAATTTTCTCCTCTAGACTTAAATTCTTAAGCAACAAAGTGAAGCTATATGACTGCCTGATCAGTGAAACGAGACGGTTGGTTCGCTTTGAAGAGGCTAAAATTGAGAAGCAAAATATTAAACTGATACTGGAGTGTTCCAAGTCTACCTCAATACGCGAGGCCCCGCCTTATGATCGGGCTTATGATCTTGCAGCTGCATTGAAAAACTGAGGCCTCGCTAGTAACTTATGGTATAGATGGATGGTACCTTGGTATACTTATGGAAGTACATCTTATGGTATATCTTATATGGTATGGTATACTTCGATACTTCGATACTTCCAGACACTGAAAAAAATAAAAACTATGCAGTTCCAAAAGCTTTCCAATTCTTACTCGAGCGTGCCATCTGGATTGGGACTAGGCTTTAGGCACGGCGGTCTGGAAAAAAAAGGTCACTTGCATACTCCATCGAACGGTCCCAGTCGATTTGCCCGCGTACGTAGCCGTGCCGCCCAACCGTTTGCCCTCGTAAGCTCGATTAACCGTGCGGCGGAAGTGGCTTTGCGAGACCACGGTTGCTTGTGCTTGGTTTTACGGCCATCAGGAAAGATGCAAAGTCGAGCATTCCTGCCATCGGCGCGCAAGTATTTCAGAAGGCACGTCAGCACATTTAGAAAGGAAATGCGCACGCACCGGCACCCTGCCATTTCAGAAGCACAAGAGATAATGTTGTTCAATGCCGACGAGGTCCCTGTTTACAAAACAAGCAAAAGATTAAAACTGACGTCGAGGCAGCCTGACAAGCACTGTGCCTCTTCAGTTCACTTGAGGTACTATCTATGCGGCCGACGTTATCTTGCCGACGCAACCTTTTCGCGACTTAGCGTCCCTTCATAATGTTGTGAACCCCCCCCCCCCCCCAACTATAATGACGTTTTTATATCTATATTCAATCCCGAAGCGGCGAATCGTCGATAGCCCAGAAATATCCCCACTGCTTTAATCTTGCGCTCTTTGATGTGTGTCTTTCGTCATTAACGCGGCTCGACCCAACACAGGCGTTCCTTAATACGCTCTCGAATCGCATTTATTGCAGTAAAGACATCTTTTTATAACAGGCTTTCTGGAGTTGCAGAGATAAACGGGTTAGTAATCCTGAAAAAAGAAAAACTAAATAATATATTGATCGGGTGTCTTTGCTAGCGTGTCGATTGCTTGGTGACCTAGTTATTAGGAGGGGAAGTAAGAGAGGAGATGAAAAATCTAATGAAATTGCACTGTAGATATTTTTTTTTCTTAAAAAAGCAAGCTACTTGACTCGAGTCGGTATCGACTCGAGTCAAGTAGCTAGTCAAGTCCGCTAGTTGCTCCGGTGTACTTTGTTCAGGATTGAGCGATCATCTACCAATTTTTGTAGCATTACCGATCGCCACGCGTACACAGTGCACAAATAATACTATCCGTATCATCAATGACGGCGGTAAAAAGACCTTTCATTCACTTGTTGAAAACTTGAACTGGGCGAACATATATAAGGAACCCGATCCATCTGTATCCTACGATATTTTTATGTCCGAATTACAAATTTGTTACGATGCTGCTTTCCCACTCACAACAATTGTTCGGCACAAGAAAGCAAGAAAAGAATGCATTACGAATGACCTTTTCAAGCGCATAAAACACAAGGATAAGACATTCCTCAAACTGATGATATAGTATTATATGCAGACGATACGAATGTATTCTTCTTTGGAACAAATCTTAAAGAACTTGAAAACACTGCTAACACGTGGCTATTAAATCTTAGTGTATGGCCAAACTTAAATAGTCTTGAACTCAACGAGAGAAAAACTAAATTTATGCTTTTTTGTGCAAAAAACAAGCCAATTGATTACGATTTTAAGCTTCGTTACGGCTCTTGCTACCTTGAGCGTGTCAACTCCTATTCCTTTCTAGGAGTTAAATTCCATCACAGCCTAGGCTGGAGCGACCACATAGACCACACCCGTGTCAAGATAGCGAGAGCTATTGGTATGCTTTCCCGGCTTCGAGATCGTATACCTTGCTCGCTGAAAAGACAGTTTTATTTCTCTCTTATCCATTCTCGCATCAGTTATTGTCTTCTTATCTGGGGTACTTGTAACAAAACTGATTTAGAAAAAATATCAGCCCTGCAGTCGCGTGCAGCTCGGTTTCTTTTACCTGCAGGAAACAACACAAATAGTTGCTCGGCAAATACACAGTCTCGAATGATCCCTGTGAAAACCATGTATGAACTCAAAATATGTGTGTTTATTTATAACGAAATAATATCAAATTACATTAATTTTTTAACACGTACCAAATTAGATCTACTGGTTACAGCTTGCGTCAGACTTCTGTTGTGGTAAATAGGCCTCGTACTAACTACGGAACACAATCAAGTGAGCACCAAATCCTGTTGATGTGTAATTCTCATCCGTTTGTAATAGATGCGCGCTAAAAATAGTTCCACGCCCAGGGGTTTTAAACGCATCTGTTCGTCTTTCTTTTTGTTTAACGTTGTGTCCTAGACGATTAAATGCTTACTTCTGGTTCCGTTTGATGTAATATTATGTCGGATCGAACAACCCTAATGTATTGCATTTCTGTATTATTTTTGTATGATTTAGTGTGTATTATTATTTTATTATCTGTATATATTTACAAGAACTGTTTATGATGCGTCTGTTGTGTAAGTGATGGCAAGGACAACCTTTTTTTGTTGTGTAATGCAATACCGCTCCTGCTGCTGTACCCAAGCGAGGACTAGACCCAGTCAGGAGGTTTAGCACCTCCTCGTGGGCAATACCTGTATGTTGCCCAAAGGAGAAATAAAAAAAATTTCAATTTAACTTTCAATTTCAATTTAACTTTCAATTTCAATTTCAATTTAACTTTCAATTTCAATTTCAATTTAACTTTCAATTTAACTTTCAATTTAACTTTCAATTTAACTTTCAATTTCAATTTAACTTTCAATTTCAATTTACCTTTTATATTCAATTTTAATTTCAATTTAACTTTTAATTTCAATTTCAATTTCAATTACAATTTCAATTTCAATTACAATGAGCTGAGAGAAAATGAAGACTTCATGGCTGAAATTAACAGGATTGCCCGAAAATTGGAGCTCCCTGATTTATCCGATAGCAACGTTGAACATGTGCATCGTTTGCCCCCCAGAAAGGACAGAAGGCCTGTGGTGATTGTAAGGTTTTCCAACCGAGCCCTCAGGCGCAAATAGTTTGAAGCACGCAAGTGCGCCCAAGAAAAGTTGACCAACATCAGCTTCTATGAAAACTTGACAGCAATGAACAGGCGATTGCTATGGCTGGCGAAGATAAGGGCAAAGGAAAATGACTACAAATTCGTGTGGACTTCTGAGGGTAAAGTGTTTGTAAGAAAACAAGCAAAAGCAAGTGCTATCAGGATTGCAACCGAAAATGACCTGAGCAAAATTGTTTAGATCAGTGACGACAGGTATTTTGATTTCATAAAATCAAGATGGCGTACCACACGACAACTTCGTTCAATGATCTGGTGAAAAGTAAGTGTTTTTTGAAAAGGGGCTTTCTTTTTTTTATTTAAATACACAGAGTCTGAGGAACAAACAAGATGACGTCGGTACATACCTCTCACAACTACAGTGTTCCTTTGATTTCTTGGCTTTTTCAGAAACATGGTTCTCAAGTGTCACTGATGTTACGAATTTTTCCGGGTACAGTCACGTTTCAGTTTATCGTGAGCAAAAACGTGGTGGAGGGGTGTCCCTATTTATCCGCGACTGTTTTCACTATGATACCATAGACGACTTTACTTGCATGTGTGACGACTTTGAAACTGTTGCCATCATGTGCAAAAACATTGCCATCGTATGCGTTTACCGACAGCCCCAGGGCACGCTGTCAATCTTCTTAAACTACATTGAATCACTCATGGATTTTGTCAATTCCCGGAAGAGGCATATAGTGATCATAAGGGACTTTAATATCGATCTTAACTCTAATAACCCTGCTGAAGTTCAACTTCTTGAAATTATGCTTCAAAATGGTTGTGAGAACGTCATTGAACAGCCTACGAGAGTCACATCGAATACAAGTACGCTGATCGACTTATGTTTCACAGATTTTTCTAAGTCTGCTAGTTGCTCCGGTGTACTTTGTTCAGGATTGAGCGATCATCTACCAATTTTTGTAGCATTACCGATCGCCACGCGTACACAGTGCACAAATAATACTATCCGTATCATCAATGACGGCGGTAAAAAGACCTTTCATTCACTTGTTGAAAACTTGAACTGGGCAAACATATATAAGGAACCCGATCCATCTGAATCCTACGATATTTTTATGTCCGAATTACAAATTTGTTACGATGCTGCTTTCCCACTCACAACAATTGTTCGGCACAAGAAAGCAAGAAAAGAATGCATTACGAATGACCTTTTCAAGCGCATAAAACACAAGGATAAGACATTCCTCAAACTGATGATATACTATTATATGCAGACGATACGAATGTATTCTTCTCTGGAACAAATCTTAAAGAACTTGAAAACACTGCTAACACGTGGCTATTAAATCTTAGTGTATGGCTAAACTTAAATAGTCTTGAACTCAACGAGAAAAAAACTAAATTTATGCTTTTTTGTGCAAAAAACAAGCCAATTGATTACGATTTTAAGCTTCGTTACGGCTCTTGCTACCTTGAGCGTGTCAGCTCCCATTCCTTTCTAGGAGTTAAATTCCATCACAGCCTAGGCTGGAGCGACCACATAGACCACACCCGTGTCAATATAGCGAGAGCTATTGGTATGCTTTCAAGGCTTCGAGATCGTATACCTTGCTCGCTGAAAAGAGTTTTATTTCTCTCTTATCCATTCTCGCATCAGTTATTGTCTTCTTATCTGGGGTACTTGTAACAAAACTGACTTAGAAAAAATATCAGCCCTGCAGTCGCGTGCAGCTCGGTTTCTTTTACCTGCAGGAAACAACACAAATAGTTGCTCGGCAAATACACAGTCTCGAATGATCCCTGTGAAAACCATGTATGAACTCAAAATATGTGTGTTTATTTATAACGAAATAAAATCAAATTACATTATTTTTTTAACACGTACCAAAATAGATCTACTGGTTACAGCTTGCGTCAGACTTCTGTTGTGGTAAATAGGCCTCGTACTATCTACGGAACACAATCAATTGAGCACCAAATCCTGTTGATGTGTAATTCTCATCCGTTTGTAATAGATGCAGCTAAAAATAGTTCCACGCCCAGGGGTTTTAAACGCATCTGTTCGTCTTTCTTTTTGTTTAACGTTGTGTCCTAGACGACCAAATGCTTACTTCTGGTTCCGTTTGATGTAATATTATGTCGGTTCGAACAACCCTAATGTATTGCATTTCTGTATTATTTTTGTATGATTTAGTGTGTATTATTATTTTATTATCTGTATATATTTACAAGAACTGTTTATGATGCGTCTGTTGTGTAAGTGATGGCAAGGACAACCTTTTTTTGTTGTGTAATGCAATACCGCTCCTGCTGCTGTACCCAAGCGAGGACAAGACCCAGTCAGGAGGTTTAGCACCTCCTCGTGGGCAATACCTGTATGTTGCCCAAAGGAGAAATAAACAAAAAAAATTCAATTTCAAATATTATTATTATTATTATTATTATTATTATTATTATTATTATTATTATTATTATTATTATTATTATTATTATTATTATTATTATTATTATTATTATTCATTAGTTATTTATATGTCTGTTGCCTGTTCTAGCTGTTTTCATTTACCGCTGTTCTCGCTGTTTTCTTGTTTTCGCTTTTTTGCTTCATGCTTGCTGTCACGCCTAGTTTATATGTCTTTTTTTTTCTATCGCCTTGACTGCTGCATTACCTTCCCTGAGTGTCTTCCTTTGTAGTGAAATAAATTTACATTTTGTGCGTGTGAATGGTGTACCAGCACCAAGACCTTTGGGTTGTTCCTGGGCACCGAAAATAAAGATTGATTGATTATTATTATTATATTATTATTATTATTATTATTATTATTATTATTATTATTATTATTATTATTATTATTATTATTATTATTATTATTATTATTATTATTATTATTATTATTATTATTATTATTATTATTATTATTATTATTATTATTATTATTATTATTGCTCGAAAAGCTTGGAGGAAGAAATGAAGGAATTCACTTGAAAGTGCCCTGAAGAGGCCCATTGCCGCTAGCGTCGACGGCAAGCAGGCAGAAATACAGAGAAAAATACGTAGTAAAAAAGGAAAGGAAACGTTTTTACATGTTAAGTAAAAAGCAGAGTTAGCATGCGCAATGACATTCCTGTTACCAAGCAACAGTAACACGGTTCAGGTGCCAGTCGGGCCTTGGGGCGAGTGCCGCGGCAGAAGCAGTTGTCAGTTTTCGCAGAGACGCCTTACTTCGTAATCCCTACTGGGGTGCGTTCACGTGGGCATACAGGAATATAGAGAGCGGAAATAGTTTTTTTTTTTAAGTTTTAGCGAAGAAGCTTGCCCGAAAGCACTTTAGATGAGTGTTAACTGTTTTTCTGCTTCGAAGGTTAAAGAATTTTATGCATGGGATTGATATTCTGAGTAGTGGTGGAAGTCCCAGTTGCAAGACAACTTTACTAGGGTGGATAGTTCAGCTAGTTGATGCATTCTTCAGAATACCAGGGCAGTAAGTGCCTCGTTCAGTGCTGTAGTAATCTAAAAATGACATTTCTTGAATACAAAATTTCCGCAAAAGCTCTCGAAAGCACAACTCATTATTTGTGGTCAATCAGCGCCGCATAACAAAAAGACGTTTTCGTTGGTGACACACTGGTGTGCAAAACTTTTCACCCAACATATACTTCCTCTCTGGGGGTGATTTCTTGCTCACAACGCCGACGCCACGCCGACGCCGACACCGACAAAGCCTACACCGGATTTTCTGGTGAACGGGGCTTTAACGCTATATATGGCGTTGAAACCTTAATGCCTTAATTTGAATTACACATGGAAAAATCCTTCAGCCTTTTTTTATTGTCTTATTGTGCTTTTTTTATTCACAGCAATAACAATCTTAACCGAGAGTTACAAAAATTGAATATTCATTTGTTGTCCCGGTCGGCGCATTAAGTCACCCTTTGTGAAGTGCTCGAGGTCCTAGAGCTTATCGTGAGGTGGGCGCGTTTGCCTATGTTCAATGGAAGGCTACTTTATAGTGTTTTAAAGGTCATGAGACAGATACAGACGACCACAGAAGTTTTAGGCTGAACCTAGACATCATTACACTACCTGAATCTAGAAGTTCACCCAAAAAAACTTCTACTGCAGGCCGAAGGCCTCTCCCATGTCACTCCAATTAACCCTGTGCTTTGCCACCTGCGCCCACCGTATGCCCAAAAAGTTCTAATCTCATCCGCTCCCGAAGCTTTCTGCCACCTCTGCTACGCTTGCCTTCTGTTGGAATCGAATCCGTTACCCTTAAGGACCAGCGGTTACTTGCCTTAGCATTACATGGCCTGCACAAGCTCATTTCTTCCTCTAGATTTCGATTAGGATGGCATTAACCAGCGTTTACTCTCTCACCCAACACACTCTGCCCGCTTCCGGTCTCTTAACGTTACACCTGTCATTTTTTGCTTTCCATAGCAAGCTGTGTTGTCGGTAACTTGAGCCGAACCCTTTTCGTTAGCCTCCACGTTTCAGCCTCGTAGGTGAGTACCGGCAAGATACAGCTGTTGTACACTTTTCTCCTGGGGGATATTGTTAAACTGCCATTCATGATCTGAAAGAACCTGCCATATGCGCTCCACCCCATCCTTATCCTTCTAGTTATTTCCCTCTCATGGTCCGGACCAGCGGTCACTATCCGCCCTAAACAGAAATATTCCTTTACCACTTCCAGCACCTCGCTACCAATTGTGAACTGCTGTTCCCTTGCTAGAGCGTCGAACGTTACTTTGGATTTCAGCGTGGTAATCTTTTGACCCGCAGTTGTGTTCTGCCCAACTCATTGATCATGCTTTGCAATTCATCTCCTGAGTAACTCAGCAAGGCAATGTAATGAGCTAATCGCAGATTATGTAGGTATACTATATTAACTTTTATCCGCAACTGTTCCCAATTCAGGCCTATATATACCTCGAAGTAAATAGCGAAAAAAATGGTCAGTTTATAAGAAACTTGGGTGCGAACGTGCAGGAGAACATCACGTCAAACCTGCCTGATTTTTTATCTTATTCAAGCCACTGAATATTATATCCTTGAGTGCGCCACAAAAGTTACGACACCGCTAAGCGTTAATTGAATATATTAATGCAAGCGTGCAGACAGGAGATGCATCTGAACAAACACCATATTTCCACCCAAACTCTGAAGGCCCGAAGTTGTACTCTACAAGCCCAAATTTCGGCCCAACAAGTCAGCTACCTAAGCCGGTCGTTAGTTGCAGCGACCATCATCGTGGCAGCACTGCTACCCTCGCGCTGGAGAAAGCGAGCGTGCAACAGAACTGCCGTGGACTTACAGCTGTGCTCACACATCGCCCTTCTGCTAGCTAGCCTCGTTGCGCCGATCCCCGCGAAACAATTGTGGCTGCCGCCCCAATCTTATGCGACCACAGTTAGCTGCATATATCCTGTCGAAGCCGGTTGACAGCCGTTGTGAAAAGTACCACGCGCAAATACTTGCTTCTTTAGGAACGCTGTTGAATGTGAGATAAGCTGGCCCCTCTCACCGTAAAGATAATCTTCACTGATGCTACAAGAGACCCGGCACACGGGTTGTAAACGAACTGTTTGTGCCCACGGCTGCGCTTTTGAGCACACGTCCTGTTTCTGGTTAAAGTGTCTCTTCTTGAGATGTGGAGTGTGTTACATAATAAGGCGCAACGCACTCTGGCAATCTCTTTAAGCTGTGCCTTTTGTCTATCTGGTTTTTTTACATTCGTTTATTGATATGGCGCTGCTGTTGTCGCGTTGGATGTGTGCACTCGCAAACTGTGCTTTCAGCAAGGAGGCATACGTGCAAGCAGCGCAGTTCTCACATGTTTGGCTCTTTTCCTTGCTTTGTGACTTGCGTCCTTTCGAGCTGCTGCTCGCTGTTCTTCCACGCTCACTCTCCCATCTATTGTGCAGCAACAGAAACGCGAACTTCTTGTCGCGCAGAACTCAGAATATGAGTCCACTCGGCTGTATGATAATTTTTACGGTCTCCTTTCGCCTCTCTTCTTTGGTAAAACTGTGAGACTTTTTGCTAGGCTAATTAATAACTGTGCAGTCTACGTTACCCTTGCATACAGCGCCCGAGCGGTAAACTAAACTGCAGAAATATCGGCACCTCGTTCCAGCTTCTAGCATTCAGACGTAACGCTTGTGCCGAAGTAGGGCCACAGAGATCTGCAAGGCGTCTCCTCCTTTTGCGCACGATAGTACACTCTAAACACGAATGCCCGTATATGGGAGTAAGAAGGGAGTAAGCTGTCGTCTAGCCCACTCCCTTTCATAAATAGGGAGTTTTACTCCTTTCTGTTTAGAGTGTACGCTCGGCTCCCGCTGCCACAAGCGCCGAGAACATGGCGTACTCGTCGAGATTCTAAAATTGCCGAAGGGGGCCGGCAGTGGTTCAGGGGTGCTCCGCTACATTCATGAACGCCGTGTTCTTTGTGGTAACGACGCAGCAGCGCGCATGGATGAAGCACAAATTGCGGCTGATGATGACATGTCGGAGTGCGCAGAGCGGTGCTCAAGCGCTTCGTGGCGAAACAGCGTCGCTCTTCGCCATTGCCAAGTAGCATGTCGGCGCCAACGAGGCGCTTCTGCGGCAACCAAAAATGAGTGTCTCCCATGAGTGCTTGCGGCGACCCTCGGTCATGCAGCTCAGGGTTTCCCGGCCAGAAGGTGAAAGTGAGTCAGATGTCTCATATGCGTTATAGTCAGCCTTGACCACTGCTTTCATCCACTGTTTACCTACTTTCATTCATCATCCATTACTTTCATTCATCATAGGCTATTTACCTGCTGGAATTTCCCCGCGCTAGCGATAGGAATGCTGAATGCAGTAACACTAACTCCATGCAGTAATTCTGTATAAAAATTATGAGTTAACACAATATTATGCAGAACCAAACGTTTCCGTTGCCCTCTGGTGTAAGGGGAGCATTGCTTGGGTTTCTCTGAGAAAAGCATTAAAAAACACAGCAAGAGCCTACTATAGGGTATCAGTGAAAAATAAATGAAAGTTTAAAAGAAAAATGCGTCAACCTAGTTAAGTCTAGAAGACTTGATTGATACTTATCTCAATAGGACTTCTGCTTTACTCACACGGGATGAGGAGAAAGGGCATTGCCAATTGAGTATTTTGAGCAGACTTCGCGTGCCGCGAACAGCTTGTCCTATTATAGCGACAAGAAATTTAAATGCATTCCTCGGCCTTTTTGGTCGCTCGGCAGCATTTCGCCGTGCGATTTCCACTCCCGCCGACTGGTAACTTTCAAAGCCTGTATTTCGGGGTCAACACGAACGCTGTTTGTTTTGCACAGGCCGGCAAAAAGACGGGAGCCTATGGCCCGGTCGATGGGAGGGACTGCTTTCCATAGTTCAACGCTTGTGAATGCAGCTCGTGGACTCATTCGATTTGGAGTTAGGCTAAAAGAAAAGTTGAGACAGCTACTCAAGAGAATGGCAGTCACTGCGTTCACTGCGTGTTTCTGAAGATTTATCAGCATTAGAAGGGCGCTCTTAGCCCCGAGTTTGTTTTCTATTTTTTTAGTCCACTTCCCATGCGATGCTCAACTATAGGTATGCAATTTCAGGACAATAAGAACACTGGACCAGGAATTATGTACTTTCATAAAGTTTTGTACGTACAGATCTCTTTAGGCAGAACTGCATACTCCTTTGTCTTTCGTAGTATAATATACTGAGACACCGGCAAACGCTGACTTGCCGCCTCTTATTCGGTCTCGGCTGCGGGTGAGAGACATCTGAACATACATCTCGTAGTGATCCTTGTTTGAAGAGTGTTAGCTCTTACTCATCAAGTTTCGAAATTTCGTGGGGTCTGTTACCACCCTTGATCCCAGCGTCATCTGTGGCAGCAACTACTCATGACGTTTCGAGATTTCGTGGGGTCTCCTACTACCGTGAGATAAAAGCGCCATCAGTGGCTGCAACTAAAAAACAGCGTATCTCGCATTGAGACTTGTAGCGCCATCTACAACATCATTGTAGAAACAACCACCTGCCGCATGCCAATGATGTCGTCACGGTCTAATATGGTGGATAGAGGTGGAACTATGTGAGTATGACGTCAGGGGACGTAAAGGCGGCAACGTTTCGGGTTCTCGAACCCAAGATTGCGGCCATTGAGAGAGAGAGAGTAAACTTTATTGTTCCAATTGAGAGGTTTGGTTGCGTGCCCGGAGACTGCCGATGTCTTCCAGGCTGAGCGTGGTTGGCGCCCCTAGTCCAAGGCACCACTGTCCCTGGCCATCCGGCATGCGTGGCTCACTAGGTCCCTTTGGACCTTAAGCTGGCTGCTGGTTAGTCGGTCCTCCCACTGCTCTGCATTTGGGTCTTTATTATTTCGGAACGCTACATTGTGTGTACATTCCCATGTGATATGATATAACGTGGGGGTTGCCCCGCACCACGGACATGTATCCCTATACTGCTCTGGATACATCTTATGTAGGACATGAAGGTTGTAGAAGGTCCCTGTTTGGAGTCTTCTCCAGCATGTCGCCTCGTATTGTGTTAGCTGAGGGTGTGGCTGGGGGTATTTGCGCCTTCTGCCTTTAATGAGGTTGAGGATAGCTGCGTTCGTGAGCTCCACCGTCATCCCCGGGCCGTCCGAGACATTTGACGCACCAGCTCGGGTAGTGAGCTCGCGAGCTAGCTTGTCTGCCTTCTGATTGCCTTTGATTCCAGCGTGTCCTGGTACCCAGTAGATCCTATGTTGGATATTTTCATTGGTTCGCTTCGTTTTCAAGAGCATCTTTAGTGCTTTCTTATTGATTCTTCCTGCCATGTAGCGTCTGCACGCTTCCTGGGAGTCAGTTAAGATTGTGAGAGATTTGTTGGTGCGATAGCCCTCGGCTGCCGCTAGGGCTACGGCTATCTCCTGTGCCTCAGCTATTGTTCCATCTCTTGTGGATGCACCGCTGATGAGGTCACCTTCCTTTGTTGTTACAACCGAAACTGTTTTCTTGGTGCTTTGGCTGAGATTCCATGGATACAGTGTGGCGTCAGTGTACACTACTCGATCTTGTGTGGCTATCTTCGTTTCTACATATTTAGCCCTTGCCTGTCTTCTTGCTGCGTGGAGGTTTGGATCCATATTCCTGGGTATGGGGCTAACATGGAAGGTTCGACGTATTTCATCTGGGATGTTTTCCGACCTGTCCTCGATGTCCAAGGCTTCTTTATAGTTCAGCCTTCTTAAGAGGGCCCTTCCTGTTGTCGAGTTCCTTAGCCTTTGTATTTGCGACATGAATTGTGCCTTATTAAGCTCATCAAAAGTGTTGTGCAGCCCCAGTTCTGCCAGCTTGTCGTTTGACGTGTTTCTTGGTAAGTTCAGAGCTGTTTTGTAGGCTGCTTTGATTAGAACCTCCATTGAAATTTGTTGTGCTCTCTCATTCCTTTTTCCCCCTGTCGAAAAAAATATCCTAAGAAGGGTACGAAAGCCGTCCTGTTACGAGATCGCTATACATGTATATATTCGTTCCGCTATATACACTCCGACAACAACGGGCACCCATCCAGGGACAGTTGTATACCGGATTTGGTATGCAAATAAAACCCTATGGGTTGTGTTATAGAAATAAAATCACAATTGTATAATAGATAAACATTGTGCACATGCAATTACTAATTGAAGCACTACCATGTCGCACCGCAAGCCGAATTCTAAGCCCACCTTGACCCCAAACGAAGCAAATTTCGTTTGGGACGTATCTTGACGGGGTGCAACTCTACAACGGGTAGACGTGCATCGTAATTTCTCTGATAGATGGCGCTAGGCGGCGATCGTTCCGCTATGCGGCGTGCGTGCACGCGTAGCCGAGCAAGGTGGCAATCCACCCCGCTTCAAAGGGTATTACATTCCGTTTCTCGTGACGAGCGGCGCGTTTTTCGTCGCTTTCTTCATTCTGTTGTTGTTGTTGCCTTCGTGACATAGCACATACCCACGACGGGGGCTTGGGCAAGGTTCAATAGGAAAACCCCACAGAATAGGGTAAACTGGGGCCAAGCTAATGATTGTGCCTTGGGTGAAATTTCAGAGTAATTAAAAAGAAAAGGGAAAACAAAATATCTGGGGAGAATATCTGAGAAATATTCTTAATCTAGTAAACCAAACAGCTAACGCTCGTTACTTCAACGTCCTTTAGACGGTGGCGGCCTTTTTTTATTATTCACTACTATGCCCCCTCCGCCTTTTTTTCTTGCTGAATGTTTTTCGAGGAACCTAACGCGGCAAAATATATCTCTAAAATTATGGGTGGCATTATAATCCATTTTGTCGTGACAGCACGTATAGGCTGATGAGAGTGCGCGGCTTACCCAGATAAATGGGCCGCTTCGGTGATCATGCGCAACCGCGGGTCTTGGGCCCGAAAGGCGCACTTCGGGTTAACTCAGGAACACTGCGCTCGGCTTTCACACGTCATAACTTATACGTGGATAAAGGTTTTGAAAAAGCCTATTACGCTACTGTCGGGAACAGCACCTGCGGCCACTTTGTCGCAGCTCTCGCCGCATTCGGTTGAAGGAGATTTATCGCATGTGGAAATTTCGCCCCGCAGCGTTTCAACGCCGCTTGCAAAGCGCACGCTTAAAAGCACCCTTGCTTTGTATACGAGTAGACAGAACCGGGGTCTCAAGTACATTGTGAGAGAGCAGCCCGTATTAAGCTTTTATGTAGTGTTTTTTTAATACATCCTCTTCAGGTGCAATGCTACACATCATTCCGTGTCAAGATTTTGTATACCGGTTCGTTTAATTTTGCATGACCTCAGGCCCTCATTCCACACCTATTGTAGAATTTATTTCTTGGCTAATTTCTTTACTTAAAATACCTCTTCCTGTTTTGTTTTTTCACTAAAAAGCAACCACTTGCTGATAACTTCTACCTTTTCATCAGGCAACAAACGCTTTCTTTGTGAAAGTCTAATGGCGTAATAATGCAAGCTTTCTTGCGCCTCGAAAACAAAAAGCATGTTTGAATGGGTGATTCGGATTCAAGCTCTGAGGTCTGAATAGACCATGACGGTGCAGGCTCCGTTGCAAATTTGGAGAGCTGTTCCGGATCACTCATTTAAATACACCACAAAAAAATAGCTTACTTCTCCACCCGCGAGATTTTTTTGCCAGCTGGTTTCAATTCCGTTCACGACGTTCTAGCTAACTCTGGTGCTCATTTTAGAGGAAGGGCAAATTATCAGAAAGCTATGAAAATTTTATTTTATGGGAACTTGCGCTGAAGTTTGTGGTGGCGATTGCAGCGCCATAACACACTGCCTAGCGACAAGAGCAAGCAGTTTTGGGTAGTACTCTTTTTTATTTATTTATTTATTTATTTATTTATTCAATACTGCCAGCCTCCATTTGGTGGCCAAGGCAGGAGCGGTACAAGGATACATCGTACATCGCGACAAAACAAAGCAAGTAAAAATGCGGATAAAGAAGCAAAAGCTAACACACAGGGTTTTATAGAAAGACAAAGAGCAAAGTTTAAATGCACTCGGTTACCTAAAATACAAAAGAAAGCAAACAAAAGAGCATGAACGAACACACTGCGCTTAAAATGACGATATGACAGCAGATAAAAAAGACTTCTGCTCTGTCAAACGGACCACGTCACACGGAAGCCTGTTCCATTCCAATATCGTTCTTGGAAAAAAAGAAAACTGATACGCTTTCGTTCGGCACTGTGGCACCATGATTGTCAAATTGTGTTTATTGCGCGTTGGTCGTGAAGTATTGTATGCCATGTAGGTCTCAAAATGAATGTTTGTTAAGTTATTAACAATCCCATGCAACATTTTTAGTCGGTGCAACTTGCGACGAGATTGAAGTGTCTGCAGTTCAGATTCCCTCAATAGATTAGTAACCGAAACGTGCCTTCCATATGCGTTGTAGATAAATCTAAGCGCCTTCCTTTGAACGCCTTCAATGCGCTGTACATCTACTTGGGTGTGCGGATCCCAAACCACATCTGCGTATTCCAGTAATGGCCGTACGAGTGCAGTGTAAGCTGCTAATTTAGTTTTAGATGTGCAGTGCTTTAGACGATTTCTTAACAGCCAAAGCCTGTTGGACGCCTTTGAGACTATATGCCCGATGTGCGAACTCCAACTCAAGTTGCTATTGAATACAACCCCCAAGTATTTGTATTCGTTTACGGGGGAGACAGCTGCACCGTTTATTGTGTATGTGTAATTAAGAGCGCACTTTTTACGCGTAAATGTCATTTTTGAGCACTTAGACGTGTTTAGTGACATTTGCCAGACTAGGCACCACCTTGAGACCTCTGAAAGGTAGTCATTCAGCACATATTGATCCTCCGCATTTTGAATAGGCAGATATACAACGCAGTCGTCAGCGAAAAAACGGCACCGTACAGGGGAGTCGAAGTTTAAGTCGTTTAAGTAAATAAGGAACAATAGTGGACCGAGAACAGAGCCCTGGGGTACTCCTGAGAGAACTGGAGCTGGCACAGAATTGTAACCTGAGATCTGGACGTACTGGTGCCGTTCAGAGAGGTAGGAATCTAGCCATTGAACAAGACGCTGATTTTGTAATAGATGTTTGAGCTTTATTATTAGATTACGGTGCGAAACGCGATCAAAGGCCTTCGCGAAGTCGAGAAATATTGCATCTACTTGCCCACCCTTATCAATGCATGCCAAAAGTTCATTGGTTGTGTGAATTAGTTGTGTTACGGTGGACAGGCCACGCCGAAACCCATGCTGGTTACTAGAAAAGAAGTTACTACTTTCTAGAAAAGAAATCAAGTGCTTGAAAATGAAATGCTCCATAACCTTACCCGAGGTACAAAGGAGTGAAACTGGCCTGTAGTTGTTTAGACAAAGTTTGTCACCCGATTTGTGGATAGGGACGACCTTTGCAGTCTTCCAGTCAGCCGGAACTTCTGAATTTAGAAGACTTTCATTGTAAATGATGACAAGATATTTCGCGCACCATTCTGCGTAGCGGGAGAGAAACGCATTTGGAATGCCATCGGGCCCAGGAGACTTCTTTTTGTCTAAACTGAGTAGAGCTGAAAAAACTCCTTCGACAGATATTTGCAGGTCTGGTAGAACTTTCCCGCGCCAACTTCAGGCGCTTATTGGCGTGAGCCTCCGCGCTCTGTCGAAGGCGCACGTGCCGTGCGTCAGCTATCTGGGCTACTCCGAGAGAAGCTATAAGGCAATGAATGCTGTCAGCCAAACGCGATTATCTAATCGCGCAGAATGCGTTCTCGCGTTTGCAGCGGCCCAAGCGGCTGACAAAAGCAGTTCTTAGTCACCGAATGGAACAATTGCAGTGCCACCTTGGCAGCGCAGGTTCTCCATGGGAAAGTGTATTCAAGTGCACCCCCTCCGTAAAAATTCTGCGCCTCTAAGACCCCTTTTTATCTATTTGAACTGCGCATACTCTCTTCAAGTCAGTTGTGGGTGCGTACGGCCCAGCGCAACTGCACATGAACGAACTGGTGTTCGCGAAATGTGGCATGTGATCAATGAGGCAATGACTTGATAAGGGCGGCGAAACCAGCCTCCGGGAGATAAAGGCGAGAGCGCTGCTGGGGCGCGGTCACGCTATCGTTGTCCAGCATGAGCCGCCGAGATGTGTACACGGAAGACGGGGCGGCACCTTACCAGGAAGAAGACAGACGATGAAATCGGCTTCTCCGGAGATGAAAAAGGTGTTTGGTGTGAGTGGATGCTATGCGAGCAGCCTGGTTTCTTGTACAGCTTCGA
This sequence comes from Amblyomma americanum, assembly GCF_052857255.1. NCBI lineage: Eukaryota > Metazoa > Arthropoda > Arachnida > Ixodida > Ixodidae > Amblyomma > Amblyomma americanum. The sequence continues at coordinate 82,080,350 of NC_135504.1, forward strand.
GCCCTCCTTTTTATCTGTGCCTCTTCGTACGATTCGCGCCTCAGTGCGTTTGTTTTTCCAAGCTTAGTTAATAGCGCCTATTTTATTGTAGTCTGACCATTGAGCTCTCGAGAGCCTAGACCGCATCCTTTCCTACGACAATACGTTTCCTGCTGTGCCCCTTCGAAAGCGTTGCTTTGGACAGGATTGGATTGGAAAACGTTATAAACCGGTGTCTTTTGTGCTGACTCTGGGTGTGTCACCAGTAGCGTGAGGCCATGGCTCGCGGACCCCGTTTTCTTGAAGGCGAGGCCTTCATGATAATGACCTTAAAAATATCAAAGAAAGACCGTGTTTTAGCAATGTTGTGGATAAGGTTGCTTGCTTAATCGTAAACCAAAAATAAAGCAACGAACAAAGTCTATATGGCGCAATGACACCTGAAACTGTATATATATCAGAACACAGTATGAAGCAGCTCTCTTTCGGGGGAATTACGTACCCACACAAGGAATACAGTTCATCACATTTTTTTAAAACACAAAGCATTGAGGAAAACCCCATTAAACACCATTGTTACTCAGGCGTGCATCTAGAAACCCATTTAACAAAAGAGTCAAGATAGACGACCTTCAAGGATTGTCATGCATGTTGTACCATGTAACTTGATCCGAGCTTTGCAGAAGTGAGGTGTCGTGTCGGCACCGAAATACTCGCAAAAAATTTGCCGTCGCCTTTCTTAAACAATAATATCCTTCGTTGTTTTTTTTTGTATTAATATAAGTTATGAAAAAAGTACCTTGAGATTCTGAGAGCACAGTGAAATTAGAAAAGACGAAGTCGTTGCAGAAAGCTGAAATGCACAGTTCAGTGCTCCATCCAATGCACTGCCGGGGCACTCGCTGGCTAGAAGGGTATGCAAATTCAGTGCCTTCATTCTCGCTTCTTAATATTTTCGCGTTAAATTTAAAGTTATGCGGCACGCTTTATTATTTTGTTTTTTTGCTGTGCAAGCAAGTTCTATCAAACAGCACAATGAACCGGTTAATTCCGGGGTCGAACGATGGCGCGGCCATTGGCCACTTCTCACAATCTGTGCGCTCGATCGCTGTATCCCTCTAGTTTCTGAGAGAAAACCAAGTTTTAGCTCATTAGAAGGATAAATGTATTTACGTTTCAACGTTGTGTGCTGCTAACAGCAATAATTTTTGGTACGAATGCAGTGAGGAACAATACCATTATGGAATATTGCTGTTATATATTATCGCAGTGAGGAAAAAATATCTTGATTAAAACGACACTTTTGTTCGACTTGCCTGCTTTCATGATGCGTGTGGGAAAACTACTGCACCAAAAAGAGGGAGAGCGCTGCTTCTGCAGCATTATAATGAAACGCTAGTTTTCATAGGTTCAGAGTAGCTTTTGCCTCTAGTAGAAAGTTATTAAGAACCGGCGCTCTAAACACGGCGAAAAATGACAAAAATATACATATTGCAGGCTCGATAGCGTCCCGTCTGATTTGTAAAACATACGTATTTGCCACATTTGTGCGATCTGCTCATTTTCTTAAATGTGCAGCACTTCTTTTAAATGCACTTAGCAGTTAATTAGTTCGCGTTGCTCAAAGTTAACCGTCGTCGTGAAAACGGAAGTCTGATTCTCACTGGCCAAAACTCCGTAGGTCGCGTTTTCGCGATGGAAATGGCATTCAGTGTAATAAAATGTAATGCCATTTGTTTTAAATACCCCGATGCACTTTCTTGGTTGCGAAAGTAATCTTTAGATTCTCTCTACGGCGTCTACATTATGCCAACGTAAGTGGTTACATTCACCATCGTTCTTTGACTACTCTTCCCGCACTATTTGGTACCGATCAGTCCTGACCCCTGGCAAGAATTAAGCGAGATTCTGAATTTTTTTTATTTGGCTATTTCTGTAAACGTCTGTGCTTTGCCAAAAATAAAAGGGCGTGTATGTGCGCGATAGCAATAACTTATGGCTTTCGCAACAGTGCATTCGCGAATTCAGTGACGCGGAAACTGTGGTGCTTCCCAATCCTCCAGTTCACTTTTTCAATATGATGGCTTCCTGTATGAGGAGTTAGAAATTTGTGATTAATTGTACGCTGGTCATAAGCCGTTCTGAAATACCAATTTTAAGCTTGATACAACATCAACGCACAAGAGACACACTACTAAATCGCATTTTCCTTTTATAACGTACTGTACTTGAATGGATGATGGATTATGATGCTGTACGACAAAAAGAAAGCTGCCGCAGTAGCGCTAAGTTTACACATCTGCACCACACGGCATTTAGGAGTTGTCCTGAACATTCGATGGAACGATAAGAATTGCACATGAGAACACAAGAAATGTACGCATCCCTTGCACCACACTACTTTTCGCTCTAAGAAGGCTCCGTCTGATCATTCATATTATGGAGAAGAGAAAGGGGAAACACTCGAGGGGAAAACTTTAGAATTAGTGTCTTAGCCGAGCACTAAGCGGTGGCAGCGGTGATTCACTGTTTGGGCTCACACTGTGCATCAAACTCCTACTTCCATATTGATAGTTAAGACTGTCACCTTTTTTACTAGCCAAGACGTCTCTTTATTTGCGCAAAAGCGTCTTTATTCTGCCTTAAATATCTTGTTGGGCCGTATTCGCGAAAAGTATCTGTTTTCGTTATGCATTTTACTACGCAATTACGTTCAAGTTATTTATCAACTTTATTTTGGCATTCCGAAAACAGGCGCTGAAATATTTAAGATTCATTTTCAAGCATCCCCTTTTACACCGCCCAGAAATGAGCAAATTTCATTCATTGGCATCATTCAGAAGATTGCTTCCAGATAAATAAGTGGAAAAAAAGTGCTGGAGCAAGAAACAAGAAAACAAATATTTATTTCTCTAGGATTTCATATTTTAGCTATACCATCTCTGCCATTGCCAGTATGTTTATTTAGTATTGCGGTGTTTATGCTGAGCACGTGCTTCACCTCAGGTTGTGCTAGAAATTCACTGCAGCACAGATATCATGCTCTTCGAAAACCACCAAACCGATGTGATTCGTTCGATTTCTGATGCGTCTCGAGAGGAAATTTTGTTTCGGCCAATAATTTTGTGTACTATTTTCTAAACTCGCACACGGTGCGGTTTTCAAATTGGCTACTTGTGTTTTGATGTCCGGTTTGCTTCCCAGTGAGAATGTTAATATTTTTGTGACCTCTATTTTCAACTCAGATACTCAAGTTCTTTCGTGCACAGCCTCTCACTGTACTATCAAATCCTGCTTTTGTTACTTGAGAACGTAATCAAGAATCACTAAGATAAATTTCTCATTCCACGAAGCATTTGCGAAATAAAACTCTTCACAAATGCGAGACGACGATTTGTGCTGTTTCATGTCAAGTGAAGCTTAGACGCTACACTGACAGTCCACAAAAGCAAACGAGAGATGATAAAGCTTCGCTTTCTGAGGTAACAGATTTAACGTGGTGTAGAGTCATGAAAACTTATGCCTGTAGTGAAAGTGGAGAGAAATGGGAGAGGCTTTTGCCCTGCAGTGGATGTAGTCAGGCTGATGATCATGGTGGTGATGATGAAAGCTTAAAACTGCTCCGTCAAGAGGCTTTTTTTTCGGTAACCAAGCAGCAGCACAGACATGGCAGCATTAGACAGATATAACAGCGCTCTTGAGCCCATAGTTACCGCAGCATAATGTCACAGATTTTCTGACTAGACTAGGTGCTCAGAGGGCAGGTGGTGCGGCTACTGCGGAGCTTCTTCCGCAGTCTGAATGAGGCTGAGCACTGTCTCTATATTTATTTACTCGCACAATGGCCTCGATAAGTAAATGACCACTCGCTGAAGCGGAAAGAACCGACACCGATAACATGTGCTTCGTTTGCGGCTCAGCCAGACAGCGAAAACAAAAAGAAATGAGCACTCTTCTTGAACACACCGGCAAACAAACACTCACGGAACAATTAAGCTGGCTTTCGGAAAGAGCATGGCGAAAACAACACGGATGAAGGAAAGACGGAGGTATGAAGAAGTACAACGCAATTCTTCCATCCCTGTCAGCGCTTGTCCTCAAGACGGGACACTAACTTCTGAAAATGCTCACCATAGCTATACAATGAAGCAAGGAATACGTCTTCGGAAAACATTCCTCGCACCCGTCTGTATAGAATGAGAACCCCTTTAAAATAAGAAAACTTCAATTAATTGCGACTGCGGCACAGCGCCGCAGTGATCTTATTCGTGATGTGCGCATTTTTCATAACTTCAGAACATTCGGTTCCCAGTGCGATGCATCACAAAATGAAGAAAGGTGAACTTGCTTTCTAGTTAGCGTCCAAGTTATTCGGATGCGCGCCCCCCCTGCTATATAGTTTGCGTTTTCTTCCTACTTCGCCTTGCTTAAGCTCCAACGATCAAATGTGTATCTAAATTTTTTCAAAGCGTTCTGATTCCTCTGTGAGAGGTGGCACTTGAATTCAGAATAAATGGCAGCGATTTTCCGCGATCCTATCTTTTTGCTGCTTAGCCACTGAATTCTTGAGCGCGGAGAGTCGCATTTTCTTTGTTTCTATGATTTGTTCAGAGGTCGGGCTCACCGCCCTTCGCAGTGATTTATCGCGCAATTATCACCAGCGCATTTAAAGCTCTACAAGCGCGCGCAAAACAAGGGTGCTCTATGACCTGCTAGGTAGCCACTGCTCGTTTCGATTCAGTCTATGGCTTTAAAAAAAAAGGTTAAAAAAAGCAAAATTGTGTGTCTCTAGACCGCATCCCTTGCAGATTGGTCCTTTTGAAGAGGCGGTAGAAGGCGAAATTAACTAGCATTATTAAAGTATTCTCTCGTTTGTTTTCTTATTCGAGTTCGTTATATTTAAGTTAATGCTACTTAAACGCAATATTTGTGGTCTGGAAAGACCACTTATTGACGCCGCAGCCGAGATTCACGTGTACTCGTTCATATGCGCCAGCTGTTGTTTGTACACTACATCTACTTTTTCAACCAGAGTAACCTTTCGCTTTAACATACGGTTGTTCGAGGTCGTTAATACGCGTTTGCAACAGGAGCAATATGGGTTGGTCAGGCCAAAATAAATTACCGCCTTGACTCAAGTAACCTTCCGAATAGGTCGCAGGCAGTTCTGTAGCAGAGGACTGATTAGATCAGGAAGTCTACGGCGATGATGCCACCGCAGCTGGCACAGAACACTCTGAATTGGGTAGATAATGCGGAGGCCTTGGCCCTGCACTGGGCGTAATTAGGCTCTTTCAGCTGATGATGATGATGTTCTGGACAGGATTTTCTTATGTCTTCTGAGGATACATATTTGCTCTCTTCGTAACAAAAAAGTGGCTGGGAGAAATAGCGCTTGTCAGTGTCTTCACCTTTCTTTCGTCCTTGGTTGCGCTGCAGCCTATCAAAGTAGCCAAAATTTGCGAAAAAGCAAGCAAAAATGTCTTTCGTTTACACCTCCTCCATGGTGGCTGTTAAGTCGAGAGACTCAAAACGTTTCCAGAACGATCCACTGTACCAGGTGCCTCATGAAAGCGAAGTTCTTGTCGTGGATAAGAAGCCCGTATTTGCGAAGCGTGGGAGTGTTTTTTGAAGAGAAAGTGTGTCTTATTTCGAGCCTGCTCACAGTGCCGAGTGAGATCGGCAACAATAACTCGCCGCCCACCATAATAGTGTTAATCTGCATCTCAGGTCTGTGCCGCGATGTTAAATTTAGAGACCAGATGTTGGGTCAGTCCTTACCGCGGAAAGTTCCCATTTCTCTGAGATATGCTCTCTTTGCCGGACATTAATATCTGCCATCTCTAGAAAGTAATTCGGCACCGTCACCGGCAACAAAAATACTCTTAGGTGAAAAAAAGATGTGCCGAAATAAAATCAAAATTAAACAAAACGGAGGCAAAGCTTTATGACAAAACCAGACTGCCAGGCATCAACCTTCGGTTGCAGCGCCAGGGTTTGATAAAGATGACAAAGGCAAAAGTATATGGTATAAAAAAGAGCAGCGTAGGGAAGAGGAGCGGGAGGAAATGAATGATGTACTGTACATTATTACCGTTCATCCTCAGTAGGACAACGAGTAGATGCTCTCTAGTTGAATAAAATAGTAAAGAGAAATGTCAGCTCAGTAAACGGCTGGTCGAGGCTCTCTGGTTATTCAAGAATTTAAAAACGAACGAGTTGGCATCGCGTGAAAAGGATGGCAATGTGCAAGGCCAACTGAAACTCGGAAACCTAAGTGAACAGAACAACATTAAAAAAGGAGGCCCTAACCTATGATCACTCCCAAGGGCTTCCCCAAGGACTAGCTGACGCGCGGGAACAGAAGATATATCTACCCCTTTGCCGCACAGAGAAGACGCACTCGCAGCCTACACCATTGCCTCCAATCCACAGGGGAACAAAACTCATTTCGCAATGGAATTCCTGCGCAGTGCGCCCTGTTCTTTCCTTGCAAGGTTTCTTAATTTGCTTTATCGCAGGCGCGCAGCAAGATACGGTAGAGCGTGCCTGTGCTCTTTATCGTGGTCATTTATCAGCGCCTTGTTTGGTAAAGGCCTGGTGCTCTTCATTCTTTCTGCTTTGAAGCTGCGTTTTCTGGGCGCCTTTTCTTTTGGCAGAACTCAGCTTTCTGTTGCTTCATTTCTGCAGCTCCTATCTTTTCGCGAGACTCAATGGCTGTCTTGAGGCACACACGAAGATAAGAGTGGTTTGAGAAAGGATGCCGCTTTTTCGGAGAGCGGTTCCTCCTACGTCTCCGTTTGCCTCTTGTGCTTCCGGATCTGCCTCCGTTTCAGCAAGAATCGAAGATATAAAAGACAAACGCGGTGGAATTGGTGCACGATCGGTGGAAACGGGTACGATACAGCGAATGGAGTCGGTCTCGGACTTCGCCTGGCTGCACACAGTTATTGGTTTCGCGTTCAGCATTCGCCCCTCTCCCTTCACCCTCCTCGCTTCCTGTCTGGTATTTTCTCTTCATTTTTTGCAACTTCACTGTTTCCTTTCTTTTCCACCCTGTCGCCCGAGTGTTGTCCGTAAATCGCGCTCTTTGAGGTGATCGCACATGCGAAAGAGTTGCATATATCCTCAACGCTTCCTCACCTCAGTGTCGCGCTGAAAGTGTGCGGCTCCCTGATTCCTACTTACTCGAAGCAGAAAGTGTACAAACGAGCCCGACGAGCCCCGGCTATGGTGCAAACATGTTTTCAACAAAATCATCTTCGTAACCAGTTTAAGGTAAAACAAAAATTCTGCGTTGCTCCCTTAGGTTTTCTCTTGCCAGTGACTGTTCCAAACGGCGCAGACATAATTGTAATTTCCGGTTCCTTTACTTCATCTGCGCGCGTAGATTCTTCGTTATGTCCTGGGATAAAGATCATACTGAAATGTTGAAGGCAAGGTGCATTCTCCGCGAAACACGGCGCTGGCAGCTATACGTGTACGAGCCGCTGTAAACGTTAAAGACGACAGAAATAAACGCTGCAACAAATTTTTCCGCACTTGTGCAAAGCACCACGCAAGAAAAGCAGTGTTGCCACAAAAAGCTGTTCGTCAACGATTGCACCTAAAACGCCGGAAAACCGGACTGCTTTTTTTGTGCGTGTGTGAAACTGTTCAAATTATAATATGGCGCAAACAAAAGTGCAGTGCTTTAACTTTTTGCTTCATTGGCAGAGAACAAAAAAAATGTTTAACGCTGATTATTTTGCATTAGCCGGGATTTCCTTTCATATGAGAAATAAGCGGGATCATCTGGCTTCCAAAAAAACATCCAAACTTCAACGCGTCGAGGGAACTGTCAAAAGATCATTCGACGCTGCACGCATTTTTAACACCTTGCGTTAACTTGGTGCTTAACTTCATGACCTACTGAGGCAATATGCACGAGCATTGACACACGTATAAACGTTGCCTCTCGCTTGGCCAGAATGCGTGCATGACGTGACCGGGTGAGCTCTCCCTAGCTCTAAGCAGTTTTTCAGCGCGGCGAGCGGAGTAAACATGAGCCACATGAGCAAGGGGTTGCTAGGAAACGTAATCGAGGGCAAGGTATATATACGTACATAAAAACTCCCCGCGTAATCGCCGGAATCTCGCAGTGCCGCGAGCTTCAATGGGTCACCCCGAAAATACAGGCCATAATATTACGCAGAGTACTCCACAAGTAGTCATTACCCCATTCTCCTTGCGGGCTGCCTTGTCGTGCAGTATTTTCTTATACTTGACTGTGGCTCCAAACTTTGCAAGCGACTCGTACTGCGTCATGCTTCAAGTACTAAGAGGCTGATGCTGGTAGCCCTGCATACTAGTACATATAATTGCAGTTTTTGGTTTATGGGGATTTAACGTCCCAAAACGGCTCAGGCTATGAGGGACGCCGTAGTGAAGGGCTTCAGAAATTTCGAAAGCCTGGGGTTATTTAACGTGCACCGACATCGCACAGTATACGGGCCCCTTGAATTTCGCCTCCATCGAAATTCGACTGCCGTGGCCGGGATCAAACCCGCGTCTTTCGGGTCAGCAGCCGAGCGGCATAACCACTGAGCCGCCGCGGCGGAATAATGACAGTTTTTAAAAAAAGTACCTAGTAATCTTAAAGTAATCGGGTCATCCACGCAACCGTTCACGTAAATACTGCTGTTTTTTGTGGGATTGTTTAAGAGACTCTCCGCATTGTTTACGATTTTCTGCGAATGTTTATGGTTGTTTTATGGTGTTTAACGTCCGAAAGCGACACAGGCTAATGTTTCTCCGCATGTTGTGAAAATCAGTCCTCGACACAGCGAGGCCTGTTCACCGGAAGAAAGCTGGTTTAAGCAAGTAAACTAGTTGCGGCATATGATGTGCATAAATTACACAAAAATGCTTGTAGATACGTTTCCTACGTAGCTATCACAAGCTGCCTGAATGATTGTGTTTTTCCGATGATCTGCATATTCTGGTGGGATCGAACACCTGTCCCGATGGCCGCATGTCGATTCCAGTGCACTCTGCATTGCAAGTGCAATTAAGGAATCGCACGTGGTAAAAACTGACCTGATGCATTCCTATAGTCACCGCCTCTCTCTGTTCCTTCACCAGGTTCTTTATTCCTTCCTTCATGGCACCGTTCGGGTGTCCAACGTGAAGGAGAAATTTAGTGCGCCTTTAATTTCTCATATCCAATTATTCTTAATGCTCTTCTGATACGACGGACATACGATAATTGAGAATCTACAATAAAATTCTGATTACACTCAATGGATGTCTCTTGTGGCACTGGGAATTAAATAACAGAACATATAAAGAATGCGCAGCGATCATATCATGTTATGAGGCAAATCTCCGCTAGCACTATTGGTTGTGCAATTTACATTCACACTGACTACCTTTCAATTGCGTCTTGGAATTGGATTTCGCCATGGCTCCTGGTGGGTGGACGCTTCGGAAGTGTATACCCTCCAACCCATATCTATATATGTGGGTTGGAAGAAGCCCTCTGGAGAGTGGATGTGTGCAGGTGGATGTGGGGTGAAGGCTGGCGGGTGAGAGATGAATTTTCACCGGTGGGAGCTTGAAGGCGCACTCTCATGAGGAGGCACCTTGCGGGCCAGCAGACTGTCCGGGAGGCACAACTTTACAGGTACAAATGCTGATGCAGGCGGACATCTCGTACCATACTCATCTCTTAGTGATTTCAGACGCCTGCCTGTGGCTAAAATACCTGACGTACTAAGTACAGTACTAAGTACAGTCACCGAGACTAAGGAGCACAGTGTATGTCTTATTTTAATTCGTAGTTTTCATCAATAGGATTTTAATAAAGCAAAAAAAAACAACCACACGCTGTTGGGGCGATTCGAGCCCACGACCTCCGAATTTCGCGTCCGTTGCTCTAACAACCGAGCCACGGTGGCGGCTCTACAAACTTCTGCTTTCGGGGCAGCTGGTGAACACTCATATTTCGGTTATACCACACGTAAATACCCGCGAAAGCAAAACATTGGACAGCCGCCACCATAGCTCAGTTGGTAGAGCACCGGACGCAAAATTCCGAGGTCATGGGTTCGGATTCTACCGGCAGCATGGGTTTTTTTACAGTTAATAAAATCCCTTTAATGAAAACTGCCAATTAAAGAATAAAGAGATCCCCTGTGCTACATGATTTCGGTGGCTGTTGGCCTCCGTCATGCATCTCTAACGAGCACTTCCTTCCATTCCTTAGCCTGTGGCAAAAATAGATAGTTGTTCTCAGAACCTTTGCCCCCCTGTGCTCTGCAGGACAAATTAGTTATGTTTTAGTAACATTAGGCTCTCGTTTTGTCTGCTATACTTTAATCATCTGCACTTTCGCGAGGTCGCTTTTGAAGCTCCCCGCTAGAAATTACGCAAAACAAACAATCAAAATGCGCAGTCGTTTCTGCATTACATCACATAGCGGGAAAACAAATAGAAAACTGTGGTTTATTTCCTCTTGAGGTAAAGCTTGCCGCAGTAGATGTCAAGTTCGATGGCACACATTGAGTGGTGCGTTAAGATGGTATTGATATACGGGTCATAAATAAGGCATTATTTACAAGTTAGCTGAGGTAAGTAAGCAGCCACTAAGCAGAAACCAGGATCCATCATTATCATCAGCCTAATAAATTTCACTGCAGGACAAATGCATCTTACATATACATCCGAGAAAACCCTTTTTGTGTGTGTGTTTTGTGCAAAGTGTCGCCACCTCATCCCTATAGATGTCAAAAACTCATCCGTTCACGTGACTCTGACACCATTGCTTAGTTTGCTCTCTTGGAATGCACTCAGTTGCCCTTAACGACCATCGCTTGCCTTGAATTCGCATTATATATCCTGCCCATTTATTCTTCATAATTTCGACTACGACATCGTGAACTCTTGTTTCTTTCCTGACCCATTTTTTTCTCGCTCTGTCTCTCGACGTTGCACCTATCATTTTCATCTCCATAGCTCGCTGCGCTGCCCGCAATTTAAGCTCAACCTTTTTTGTTAGCTTCTGCGTTTCTGCCCCATTAGTACCAGTAAGATACAACTGCTATATACTATCCTCTTGAGGGGAATTGCTGAATTTGTTATTCATCACCTAAGAAGGCCTGCCAATTGAACTGCGCCCATTGTTGCTCTTCTGATAAATAACTTTCCTGGTCTGGACATGCGGTCACTGCCTGCCCTATGTAGATGTAATCCTTTAATACTTCCGATGCTTCGCAGCTTACCTCAAGCGGTTGTTCCCTTCTGAGGTTGTTTAAAATTGCTTTAGATTTCTTAACATAAATTTTTACGCCAACCGTTTTGCTTTGCCTGTCTAGGGCATTGATCACACTTTGCACTTCGGCAATTCAGATGGTGCCCTACAGGAATTATATCAGGCAATCGAAGAGGACATTCTCCTGCAGCGGACGTGGTCAGGCTGATGGTGCTGATGACTGTGATGCAAGGAATTAATCTGAGAAAGTGTCACCGATGCGCTGGGAATGCCAACGAACAGCCTATTACTACATTGACGCAGGTACGTTTGTGTCTGGAAAGTTTTTCCGGATGCAGCAGAAAGTAAGGGCCTAATGTTACTCATGGTGAATATAGAACAGTATGGTGTTTTGATAGCAGCATGAAAATGTTGAAATACATTCTTGCTTCATGTGAGTAGAAAATGGACAAAAAAAAGGCAATATACCGCATAAGCCTGTCGAAATAAATGTATTCATTCCCAGACCGGCCTAGGTAACGGGGTCATTGATGGCACACTCTCAATCGAGAGCACTGAATTCCCGTTCCAAATGTTCGTTATGACTCCGGCCCACTTTCATATTAGTAGGTCTAATATAACTTTAATACCGTTGTTTCTATTAACACTCCCTTTGACTAACAGGCGAAAATAAACGTTTTGTGCCGCACAAAGGTTGCTTAAATTAACTCGGAGGGAGGCCCCGATAATGCTCACGTTCTGTAGCAGTTGGTTTCTTTACCTATTTTTTTTACAGTGATAGCTCTTAAAAGGGTACAGACACAAAGTGTTTTGATGTGCGTTATATTGCTTTTTAAAGACATTTAGCAGTCATGAAAACATTCCGCCAACACCAGTGCGCAGATAAATGATTAATTACAAACCTTTCTGCACCTGCAGTTTTCATCTCAGTGATGACAGCGCTGAACAGCACCTTCACGTCGCTGTCGACCAGCCAACCTGGACTACCCCTACACTGATGACGCTGGCGTCGCCTGCAAGCACTGGCTCTTCCTTCGGACTACTTGATTCCGTGACGTAACAAAAGTTGGGGCTGGTGCACCTTGACTTTACTCGATGCTTGCAGAAATGCCGTGCGTCTTCTAGGACAACGTACGAGATCATATTAAATTATGTTCGACTCTACGCCTGTGACTGAAACTTGCTACAAGGCTTCTACTCACGCCCATAAAACAATGTATGTCGTCTGTTTCCCATCAAAAGTTTGTGTCTGTGTGCGCCTTTAAGGCCACGCTTCTTGTTAGTGTCGCGCCGTCGGTGATGACCTAGCACGCAGTGCGAGGAGAAACGGGGAGAGGGAAGTGTAACGCGCCACGTAGCTTTACTACAGCGTAATGACGTCGCACATGACGTCCTAGGAACGCGTCACACTAGTTGATCCTAACACAATGCCGTCACGGGACACAAAGGCAAACCACACACACTCCATAAAAACCCGGCGCCATTTTTGCTTCTACAAACGTTGGTTGCCCGCCCTACATATGTGAATAAGGGCCCTTGGGTCGCCGTGCCCGACGCTGGCACAATCGAACGCACTGGCACAACAGAACTCACTGGCACAACAGACCTGGCAGTCCCTACACCACAGTTACTAAACACCCCGACTGGCATCAGCCTTTGGCACCACCATATAGCTGAAGCTGCGATTCGCATCACCACAAAGGTAAACAACAGGTCAATTTTCTCCTCTAGACTTAAATTTTTAAGCAACAAAGTGAAGTTATATGACTGCCTGATCAGTTAAACGAAACGCTTGGTTCGCTTTGAAGAGGCTAAAATTGAGAAGCAAAATATTAAACTGATACTGGAGTGTTCCAAGTCTACCTCAATACGCGAGGCCCCACCTTATGATCGGGCTTATGATCTTGCAGCTGCATTGAAAAGCTTTGAGGCCTCGCTAGTAACTTATGCAACTCTTATCAGAAACATCAGTTTTACGTTCTATTTCGTTACTTATTTCTTTTGGGGAACGGCGCCAATCAAGAGAGAGAGAGAGAGAAATAAACGGGACGTGGAATTTAAGAAGCGGGCTGAAATGTGTCGCCACTCTAACGTTTGGATATATATGCACTATCAAAAACGGCCATTACTTCCAGCATAGTGCAGCAGTTGCGGGGTGATACTTCGATACATCGAGACACTGAAAAAAAATAAAGACTATGCAGTTCCAAAAGCTTTCCAATTCTTACTCTAGCGTGCCATCTGGATTGGGACTAGGCTTTAAGCACGGCGATCTGGAAAAAAAAGGTCACTTGCATACTCCATCGAGCGGTCCCAGTCGATTTGCCCGCGTACGTAGCCGTGCCGCCCAACCGTTTGCCCTCGTAAGCTCGATTAACCGTGCGGCGGAAGTGGCTTTGCGAGACCACGGTTGCTTGTGCTTGGTTTTACGGCCATCAGGAAAGATGCAAAGTCGAGCATTCCTGCCATCGGCGCGCAAGTATTTCAGAAGGCACGTCAGCACATTTAGAAAGGAAATGCGCACGCACCGGCACCCTGCCATTTCAGAAGCACAAGAGATAATGTTGTTCAATGCCGACGAGGTCCCTGTTTACAAAACAAGCAAAAGATTAAAACTGACGTCGAGGCAGCCTGACAAGCACTGTGCCTCTTCAGTTCACTTGAGGTACTATCTATGCGGCCGACGTTATCTTGCCGACGCAACCTTTTCGCGACTTAGCGTCCCTTCATAATGTTGTGAACCCCCCCCCCCCCCCCAACTATAATGACGTTTTTATATCTATATTCAATCCCGAAGCGGCGAATCGTCGATAGCCCAGAAATATCCCCACTGCTTTAATCTTGCGCTCTTTGATGGATGCCTTTCGTCATTAACGCGGCTCGACCCAACACAGGCGTTCCTTAATACGCTCTCGAATCGCATTTATTGCAGTAAAGACATCTTTTTATAACAGGCTTTCTGGAGTTGCAGAGATAAACGGGTTAGTAATCCTGAAAAAAGAAAAACTAAATAATATATTGATCGGGTGTCTTTGCTAGCGTGTCGATTGCTTGGTGACCTAGTTATTAGGAGGGGAAGTAGGAGAGGAGATGAAAAATCTAATGAAATTGCACTGTAGATATTTTTTTTCTTAAAAAAGCAAGCTACTTGACTCGAGTCGGTATCGACTCGAGTCAAGTAGCTAGTCAAGTCCGCTGGTTGCTCCGGTGTACTTTGTTCAGAATTGAGCGATCATCTACCAATTTTTGTAGCATTACCGATCGCCACGCGTACACAGTGCACAAATAATACTATCCGTATCATCAATGACGGCGGTAAAAAGACCTTTCATTCACTTGTTGAAAACTTGAACATGCCGGGAATGGTCATTATAAGTGGAAGTGCGCTAACAATACAATCTTGTATGTTTTTGAAGCGACCCTAAATCCTTTCTCTCGGCGTTTCATGAGCAGTCTTTTAAGCAGTGTCGTACTAATTCATCGCGCTTATTGTCCTAAAGCATTTGCTTACTTTTAGCCTTGCACCCATGTGTTCGAAGCCGTGCGTTATTTTCGCACGCAGAATGAAATACCGCCCTTTTTTATTGTATTTGAACGCAGCATTATGCCTCCTCAGTTCACTTGAGGTACTCTCTCTGCGGCCGACGTTATCGTGCCGACGCAACCTTTTCCCGTCTTAGCGTCCCTCCATAATGTTGTGAACCCCCCCCCCTTTCCTATAATGATGTTTTCATATCTATATTCCCTCCCGAAGCGGCGAATCGTCGATATCCCAGAAATATTTCCACTGCTTTAATCTTGCGCTCTTTGATGGATGCCTTTCGTCATTAAGGCGGCTCGACCCAACACAGGCGTTCCTTAACGCTCTCTAATCGCATTTATTGCAGTAAAGACATCTTTTTATAACAGACTTTCTGGAGTTGCAGAGATAAACGCGTTAGTAATCCTGAAAAAAGAAAAACTAAATAATATATAGATCGGGTGCCTTTCTTAGCGTGTCGATTGCTTGGTGACCTAGTTATGAGGAGGGGCAGTAGGATAGGAGATGAAAAATCTAATGAAATTGCACTGTAGATATTTTTTTTTCTTAAAAAAGCAAGCTACTTGACTCGAGTCGGTATCGAGTCCATTTTATTGCAAAAACCTTTTTTGTACCATAAAATGAAATTAAGAGCCAATTTCTGAAAACATCTCAGAATATGGCAGGTGTGAGTGAGATCATTGAAAACTTTCTTTCTTGCCATTATTATTCACAGTGCAGTGCAACGAGTAAGAAAAACATTACCTCGACGGCGACCACTCAGAATCCATTTCGTAATATTTCCTTGAAATTGTTTTTCATAAATAAAAGTTCTTAGTTGAATATTGTTCTTAAGATGCTTTTCACGAGCAATGCAAAGAACGTCATTACTGCTTAAGCGCGACGAATATTTTTCTGCACCATGCATGAAGATTGTGAACCGCATGTCCTTGTATCCGTTCAGTACCTGATATCAAGCAACAAGCTGCTTTGCCGCCGCCAAAAGTTACTCTCAATACAAGAATGTCCAGCATCTACATTCGTGTCACACAGATGGCTCTTGAATAGCCCAGGGGATAGGTGTACTGGTCGTTGCTGCAAAATGTGCAGCCGTCAAGACGAAGACACTGTGGCTAACTTTTTCTGCGGGTGCTGGAATCACATTTTCCTGCACTGTCACTGAGGTAACAGAAGAGGTCCGTTGAGATAGTTGGTGCCTACTGAGTGGCTTCGATGTGGTAAATAGGACGCAAAAAACACAAGATAAAAAAACGTTTTACAGACGAGACAACGCCATTGGGATGCTTTCTCAGTTGATTTCGTTTTTCGAAAAACGCAGGTCGGGCGTTATAAAGGAGTATTTTTTCCTCTGTACACTCGCATTCTGGAAGCAGATGTCAGTCCAACAATATCACTTGATTCGCCGCAAAAATCAAAGCAACCTGATGTCGCACATTAAACTTAAAGAATATGAAGCATCAACAAACTGCAGACGATCACCTAAAGTGTGCAAAGAATTGCAGTGACAAAAGCGTCCTGTTCTATGCTTTCCAAAAATTATTTCATAAGATGCTCTCGTACTGCCTTTCCTTGCTTGGCGGTTTGTGCCGTGTGTCGTATTCATTCACTCTGCATGTTCATATTCAATTTGACTGCCCGGGCATCCCAGACGATAACTGTGCGTCTGTCGCGTCTGAAGTCACGCCGCCTGCTCCTCAGCTTCCCAATGCAGCAGCAACTTGGTTCATGGTGATGACAGCCGTTGTTCGGTTAGAAGACTTCATTTTGTTCTATTATCAAACTGCCTACGTATCTGGCATCGCAAAACAGCTTTTAAATTTCTACCTTAGCTAAGAGCCCTACACCTGGCATCTCTTCTCATATGCAAGAATCCTAGCCTCGAAAGGTGAAAAGTCTGCGTTGCAGACAAATATTTCTGTACCGTAAAACAGTTTTGTAACTCTGAACGGCGTGCTTGAAACGGCGTGCTTGCGAGCACCATAACGCCGAAGCTAAATAACTGAAGGCCTTATCTACAACAGAGCTGCATTGGCTAAACAGCCCTTCAAAGCGTCAAAAACAGGCTGCGGCGGTCAGGAAGAGAGCGACAGAGTCGTCTTCACTCTCCTCTTATCAAAATCTCAACCTTCTCTTTTAAAATGAGAAGCTTTCATTCATGTTGCGCGAGAGAACGGCAGGTGGGGGATTTTTTCCTGAACGTAGCTCTAAGAGTTACCACTGTAAAGTACATTTCGGTTTTACTATGTCGAAACCTCAATCGCGAAATAGGCTTGAAGAGTGAGTGAAAGGGAAATAGTGCGCATTTGCAAGGCTAGAAAAAAAGTGACCTCAATAAAAACGTCCTTTTGACGTGGGCCGTGCCTTCGGCAACAGAAGAACTTCACCGAGCTTCTGTACTTCGTTCTGTAATGTGCAGCGGAATTCAAAAGCAGAAAACGCCACAGGCACATGGCAACAACGGCACCTTTCCAAGTCACAGAAAGCCGAATGCGGGCACAGCCCGCAAAGCAGCTCTGTTTCACACACTGCTCAGCGGTACACTTCATATAGTATGTAGCTTAGACGCCCAGAAAGGGTCCAGAATATAGGGCAAGTACAGCCACTTTTATGAATACGTGTACCGCTCTTGCAAAAAATCGTTCCCAAAGCTTACCCATATTTGGAGATCCTTGAAGGCATCCCATCGTTGCATTATCGCCGGTCTCCGATATGTGGCCCAGGGGACAGGATCTTGCGGAGGCAGGGCACAACTGTGTCGCAAAGAACCACCACTAATCGCGTGCGAGGCTAACCCCATTCGCCGCAAGCAATACACGAGCACAGCAGAAAAACGCAGTTAGCCTCACAAGGTGTTGCGTTTTAAGCAAGCCTTTGCTGTCAAGCGCACGCACACTCTCCGCGAAACGTCCTCAAAGGGTCACTTTCGAACTAATAGGAAGCCGCTTTAATGACCCCGGCGCCGGAGACTGACAGTACTCGTCACCGCCTCAACTCCATTGATTGCCTGAACTCGCTGCATTTTCTAATCTTAGAATGTTCCAGAAGTTTCAGTTTCGAGTATCAGCAGCCGTCGCATACTCCGCACAGATGCGAACGTGAAACAGCCCTTGCCTACTATCGCGAATACTACGGCTTTTCTTCCTAGGCGTTTATCTCACCTACTTTGTGCGCCCATGATGATGCAAGTTTGAAGGCGCGGCCGCGAGTATCACGCGCAGGGCGCTTTCGTGCACAAATAATGACCCATGCGCGCCAGGATTTATGCGGCGGCGCCGACCTCATTTCCCTCCCGCCATTTACTGCTTTGGTGTGTAATAGGCTCGTGCCTGTGACACGGCATAAAACAGAAGCGTCAGAGCATCATTGATAACTGTCACCGGTTTGCTTGCGCACCGGCACGAGTGGCAGGTGGTGGAACTTAGTTTAAAATAGCTTTTTGCAATTCCTCGACAGTGGAGCGTACGCTAACGCATACTTTAGCAAATGAGGGTCTAGTTTTCGAACTGACTCGTGCATTCTATTGAATTGATCAGCATTTTTGCTATCTTATGCCGAAGTATAGGGCGCAAAGTCGCGACCTCACAGGCGAGCTGCTTCGATCATCTGAAACTGGTACTTTAGTTTCTACTTCAAAGACAATGAATAGTTAGTTAAAAACCAGCATTTTTCGCAGCTGAACAATCTTCGTCCACAGCGAAGGAGCAAGCGACTGATCGAGCGTTTTTCGTACGTTATCATGTGTGCTAGTTCTTTCTGGTACACCACCAATTACTTCACTTCATCTGGCGTAGTTCATTAGATGCAGCTTTCACTATCTTCATTTGTGTAATAAACAGGTGAATGTAGCTCTCAAATGCTGCGCGTTTAATTGTGCGAGTAAATTGCACATCTGGGAGATAGCCTGCGGTTACCAACATACTCTCTGCCCAATGCTCCCCCTTTTCTTCATGCGATCAGGCAGTTTATGTATGCGCATTATTACTGTGCCTTCACAGTGAACCTAGTGAATTCACCCTTTCGTTACTGAGTCGCTTTGGGACGTTAAACCTTATGAACCAAACAAAAGCTCGCAGTGAGGCGCACACACGTTGTGATGGGGCGAAACGTCGTGACTTCTTTCATCTTTCTGTTCAGCCAAGATTTGCTTGTCTTCCTGAGCACTTAAACACAGACGCTGACGTTTATCCTCCATTTGGAGCGATAGATTATTGCCAAGACAGCTAAAAACGATGTTTTTAGGAGACTCCGCGGTTCCCCTCAGCAAATGGAATGACGGGTTGGCGAAGTCATCGTTCCCTCGTAATCTTCCAGACGCTAATTTTCGCGAGCAACTTTTCAATTCTAATCTTTAACAATTAAGAGTCATGAATGACTATGCTTAAGTTACTAGAAACTTCAATCTTTTACTCCATACTAACGAGAGGTTTTGGCTAATAGGTGCTCAGCTTTTCTCAGACAAATTGCATAATCGTATTTATTTTTTGCAGGTATGACCCACAGTTCGCGCAGGCCGTCGCATCCAGCGGACGTCGCCTCATTAACGTGTGGGATTGCATTACGCACCAAGGGCTCGGGCCACTGATCAGGGTCGAGGGAACGCTGACTGCTGCTTCCTACGAAGCTATTATTCAAAATGACCTTCTCCCTTTTGTTTTGGACGGCCCGTTCCCTGATGGGTGCTTCCTCTTTCAGCACGTCAGAAGTCCTATCCACACATGCAGGTATGACAACGTTTTAGCTCAGGTTATGTCACGCCGAGATAGTGTCTGCAAAACCAATTGCATTTCCATCACAAGTGTGAACTAAAACTGAGTAGAGTGAAGAGCGAAACAAAACTACGCTGATAAGCAGGTCATATCTGGCAGCAACGCGCATATAGCAAGGTAGACAAGACATGGAGAAGACGAGGAGCAAAAGTGAACATACCGCCAGCATAACAGCCTTCATTTCGATTTCACTGAAATAATAAACGTTTCTTGTCTCTATAAGCACCTCTTCCCCCTGTTTTGGCAATGCACTATAAGGCAAACAAAGTCACGTTTTCTCAAGGAACAATTGTTTCCATGTGATGTCATACTACACTAAAAGCGATACAAAACTGACAGAATCGTTCCGCTTGCTTTATTCAATGTTCCCTAGCGTATTTTTCACTGTTCTTACTTTCATGCAAACACGAAACGAATGCTTGCTTGCAGCGTGTAATTGTTTTCTTTTTTTTTCTCAGGCGGGTGCGGCAACTGCTTGAAGAGCTCTGCATCCAGGAGCTACCATGGTCTCCCAAGGGAGCAGATTTTAATATCATTGAAAATATATGGGGGCTAATGAAAAGGCAGCTGCACGAGTCATCGCCAGATATTCTTTGGGCGGCGGTTCAAGAGGAATGGAGCAGGCTCCAGGCTCTTCCTGGCCTTGCAAGGAGCCGGTTTGATCCCTTGCCTGAGCGCCTTCAAAGCGTTGTGAGGGTGGGCGGGGCCTATGCACGCCACTAGTGCAATGACGTGTTTGCTTTCGCATAGAGACAGCCAGCTGGCTATCCTCCTTACTTCTTTTCTTGAATTGATGGGATAGTGCTCCTGTCAATATTATGTGGATTAGTTGCACTGAAAAAAATAAAGTCTATCTGTTTGTCGAGCTTGTGTAATACTGGCTAAATGCACCGCTGTCATCTATCCCCCCCCCCCCCGCGAGTTCCTTTTTACAAACCATCACGGACATAAAAAAGACAGTAATAGAAAAGGATACATCTTTGCTGATGATAACCGAGCCAAAATAAGTGCTTCCTGCAGAGCCACGTAGGGTAGGCACTTCGGCGCCAAGGAGATAGCACGCTTGATAAAGCTTACTTCCTACCGTCCCCCCCCTGTGCTGCAAGAATGGAAACGGCCCGATAGGCAGGTCTGCGAACCGCAGCGCCGCGTGGTGAGATTCCACAATTCTGATCGACAGTGATCTGTGCTAATATTTTTTGCCCGCGACTGTACGCTAGCAAGCCCACTGCCAAGTACTTGTTACCCTTTGCTGATGGTGACAGCAGAAGCAGTCATGACTCAGCAAGGCCGACCACATATTACCTGTATGTCACCACAAGTACACCCAGCTTCACTATACTGCATAAATGACCTTTGTCCACTTCAGAATAACTTGGTAAGTTACATGCGATTACGAAAGAAACTATTCAAATTGTACTCTTGTGAAAGTAGACACGCTGAACGGTGGGACAAAAAAAAACACAACACTTACCCCGACTCTCAAACACGTTCTCCGACAGCTGCTGCTTCGATGATGGGCTGAAGGTGTTTTTAAGCTCAAAGTTTTCTTTGGGCAAAAGCCTTTACTCTGCCAAGGTGATGTCTATACCACTAGCTTTCAGCATATTGCTACGCTACTAACTACTCTAGTGGCGCCATACAGCGGCTAAACTGCATTTCCTGGCAGTTGACAAGCCTTGAGCCATCTCGAGGCTAGAGGCTTCGTCTTCTTCATCTCTCGTGCTGCCTGCTGCATTGCGCGTTCCAACGGCTTGCGCGTCTAATTAAAGCAAGTAAACCAGCCCTGCTTACGCCAACCGTTTCTCAGTGACATATTTGGTGGAGGTGCTGGGTAACTGCCCATGTACGCTGACCTCGAGGACACCTTTGACGTCAGCTCTCAACGCGTGGCTACAACACCAGTCCACAAGGCGAGCCGCCGCGTACGAGGCCTACAACCCGAGTTCGGCCAACTGACAGCGCCGGTAAGGGCCATGACATCCGCGGCTAGCCAGACAAGTCAGCACTCAGGAAGTGCCCCGCCATTGGTCCTTCACGCACCTCTATCGCCGCCACCGTTCCACGGGGACAGGTTCGAGGACGTCGAAGACTGGTTGGCCAGCTTTGTCCGAGTGGCGGGTTTCAAAGAGTGGGACGGCGAGCGCAAGCTGCGCAACGTCTACTTTGCGCTGCAGGACTCGGCCAAAACGTGGTTTGAGAACCACGAAGCTTCCTTTACCACCTGGGAGGCTTTTCGTCGAGAGCTGCTAGCGACATTTACCAGCAGCGAAAGAAAAGAGAAAGCTGAAATCGCCCTGCGCTCGAGATCACAGCAGCCGAACGAGGGCGTCGCGATGTTCATCGAGGACATGACCCGACTGTTCAATCGGGCCGGCCCTGTTATGCCCGAAGCCCAGAAGGTACGCCACTTAATGCGTGGCGTAAAAGATAATTTCGAAGAAAAATTCTAAGAGCACCTGAGACGCCTGCGAGCTGTGTTCGAAGCAATTCGGTCGGCCGGTCTTTCCCTGAAGCCCGAAAAGTGTCACTTCGCTTTCGAAGAGTTGAAGTTTCTGGGCAACATCGTGAGCGCTAAAGGGGTTAGCCCAGACCCCGATAAGACTGCTGCCGTGGCTGCTTTTCCTGTGCCCACCAATAAGCGCAATGTTCGCCGCTTTCTGGGTCTCTGCGCCTATTATCGGCGTTTTGTGCAGAACTTCTCCCAGATCGCTGAGCCCCTCACGCGACTCACGAAAGATTCCGAACCATTCTTCTGGGGCCTGGAGCAACAGCAAGCCTTTGAAGACCTCCGCACTCGTCTCCAAAGTACGCCCATCCTTGGACACTTCGACGAGTCAGCCGACACTGAACTACACACAGACGCAAGCAACATCGGCCTCGGTGCGGTCCTTGTGCAGAGGCAGGATGGTCTCGAACGCGTAATCGCATACGCGAGCCGCACATTGTCACGATCTGAGGCGAACTATTCCACCACCGAAAAAGAATGCCTGGCCATTGTGTGGGCAGTAACAAAATTTCGCCCGTACCTATATGGCAGCCCTTTCAGGGTCGTCAGCGACCACCACTCGCTGTGTTGGCTGGCGAACCTCAAAGATCCCTCGGGACGGCTTGCACGCTGGAGCCTTCGACTTCAGGAATTCGATGTCACCATCGTCTATAAGTCTGGTAGAAAGCACAGTGATGCTGACTGTTTGTCTCGTGCTCCTATCGAGAACAACCGAGCTGACCCCGACGAAGATTCTGTTTTTCTTGGTGCCATCTCCACGTCCATCCTCATTCAACACCAAAGGGACGAGAGCGAACTACGGCCCCTCATTGAGTATCTAGAAGGAAGCGCTCAGTCTCCCCCGCAAATCTTTTCGCGCGGGCTGTCGTCGTTCTGTTTACGTGACGGCGTCCTGTATATGAAAAACTACAGTCCAACAGAAGCTGTCTATCTACTCGTCGTGCCTACGGCCCTTCGCGACGAAGTCCTGCAGGCCAGCCATGATGACCCGTCTTCTGGTCACCTGGGTTTTTGTCGAAGTTTGGCACGATTACGGCAAAAATACTACTGGCCAAGGGTTGCTGCAGTTGTGAAACGTTACGTAAGAACTTGCCGCGAGTGCCAGCGTCGCAAGACGCCGCCGACTAAGCCAGCCGGCCTACTCCAGCCTATTGATCCGCCTCAGGTTCCCTTCCACCAAGTTGGCATGGACATACTCGGCCCATTTCCGGAGTCCTCGCTGCGCAACCGCTACATTGTGTTCGCCACCGACTACCTCAGCCGATACAGTGAGACTAAAGCTCTTCCCCGTGGTACTGCTGACGAAATTGCGAACTTTTTCATTCAAAACATTGTGCTTCGTCACGGTGCACCCACCATCGTTTTTACTGACAGGGGAACAGTGTTCACCTCGGCCCTTACGCAGGAGGTTATGCGCCTAAGCGGCACCAGTCACCGCAAAACAACCGCTTACCACCCTCAAACGAACGGCCTCACCGAACGGCTCAACAAGACGATCGCCGACATGATTTCTATGTATGTCGACGCGGACCACCGGAACTGGGACGCCATACTCCCTTACGTCACCTTTGCTTATAATACTGCGGTCCAGGAAACGACACGCTTCACTCCATTTCGTCTGGTACATGGTCGCGAAGCCACAAACATGCAGGATGCAGTGCTGCTTCCCGCTAGCGCTACCCCCTCTGTTATGGGTGCTGCCCAATTTGTTCGTTACGCTGAGGCCGCCCGTCAACCCGCTCGACAGCGCATCCGGCACCAGCAAGTTCACGACGCTCAGCGCTACAACCTCCACCACCGAAATGTGCGTTACCTGCCCGGCGAACATGTCTGGGTGTGGAGCCCAATCCGCATGAGGGGACGCTCTGAGAAGCTTCTACGCAGATGCTTTGGCCCCTACGAGGTGCTCCGCCAGCTCAGTCAAGTTACCTACGAAGTTCTCCCCCAAGCAACAGTTCGCTCTTCTAGACGGCCGACCTCCGAAGTTGTCCACGTCGCTCGGATGAAGCCGTACCACGCCCGCTAGCCCCTCCCACGTATCTACACCACACGCCAGACACGTGCGACTACCCTTGTGGTCCTGCCTGCAATTGCTACCACACCGAGTCGGTGTTTTCAAGAGAGGGGGAGCAATGCTACGCTACTAACTACTCTAGTGGCGCCATACAGTGGCTAAACTGCATTTCCTAGCAGTTGGCAAGTCTTGAGCCATCTCGGGGCTAGAGACTTCGTCTTCTTCATCTCTCGTGCTGCCTGCTGCCTTGCGCGTTCCAACGTCTTGCGCGTCTAATTAAAGCAAGTAAACCAGCCCTGCTTACGCCAACCGTTTCTCAGTGACAATATCATTGTTGCCTTCAGCAGCTAGCTTCTGCCGGAATTTGTTTTCGAGATGAAACATCACGTCAAGCAACTCAGTTGGGTAGATTACACCTTTGAGATACCGTCTGCTTTGAACTTGTAGCATTACTGAATGAATGTAGGACCGCCGTTGGATAAAGGTCTAAAGGAAAAACGATGGGTATGGGGGTGTTGCGACAGGGGGGCTAAGGATCCCACAAAGCATAAGTAGAGGTTTAAGTTACTTCACCGTCCACATCACGAAAAATACAGAATACAACTGGTGCTTAAAATTACGAAACGTTTTTACTATACATATAGCGGAAAACAGTGTGTTGCACGCGGCTTTTTGTCTTCAGGAGCACGTAAGGCTCTTCCCGTCTGTCCAGTTTCCACCGTGTTCTCTGTAGATTTTCTTCAAGCATCCGCGACGAAATTCAAAGGCAATACGAAGATCCGTCTTGCAGGTTGTACACACTACGTGAACCTCTTTGCATGACGTGGACGAGTCATCTTTCCCAAAACCACCACCACCACCAAGCAAGAACTGAAAAAAGGCAGCAGAAGGGAAAGAAAGACCGAAGAATGTAATCAGTGTTGTCGCAGGTAAAAAACTGAGAAAAACTTTAGCCACCATAGGATGGCAATGCCGTGCATTTTTAACCTCTTTAACCGCGTATACAGAGAGGTCCCAGTAACAAAGCTGTTGCTTCGATTTAACGTAAAAGTACTTAATTGGAAGAGCGGACACGCCGGAAATGTTCCACTTGTAGCATACCTGAGAGTGCGGAGCATGTGCTAGTGGTATGTCCAGTTTATGCGCGCCAAAGACTAACGTTGGTCGCTTCCTTGAAGCGTTTGGACAGCAGGCCACTCTCGGAGGACTTAACTGCTGGGAACTTGGCCGCAGAGTTGGCAAGCACCCCAGGCAATACGGGCCTTTCGTTTTTTTTTGAGTGACAGAGGCCTCGACTCGCGGTTGTGATGCCATCAGATATGCGTGCACATACTCTCATCTTTCTTCTCACCACATCGGCACTCATCACGACCCTCTTTCTACTCCTCCTCCCCCGTGCAGAGTAGCAGGCCAGATATCAATATTTTGGCCGACTTTATGCCTTCGTTTTATTAGTTTTATCTATCGATCTATTCATTTCATAGTGATGGGGTGGAAGAAGGGGAAGAAGTAGGCGAGTTTTGTCGTTTTGCCAATTAACATGCAACATTTTCTGTTCCAAATGAAAATATAGTCAGCTGCGCGTCGTGGAATTGTAGCAGTGAACTTCTACTCTACGTCGGTCTTACATGGGTGAGAGACTTCACTTAGCGACAACAATCACTTTGATACGCTTGCATTAATAAAGTAGCATATATCGCGAATAACAAATAAAAATATTGTTATTATTATAAATACCGTAATTACTATTATACCTGATGAGGAACTTTTGGAACATGAAACAAATACTATGACGTAAAAGATACCTAAACACAGCAGCAAACTTTGTTGAGGCCGGCCATTTGTGACGTCATGGCCCCGCTGACCCTCCAGCCAACCAACATGAGTTATGAGTTGCCCGTGTGTATATTTTCCGAGTCCTCCCTTCGTATAAGTGAAAACCGCGATGTCATGCCAGACGACTGGTCCCTAGAAAGAAGGCAGAAAGAAAAAAAAAGAGCGCATATATATATAGACCCTTTTTTCTAGATTCTATATTAGAAAACGCAGAGGTCTCAAGGCTTCTGAGCGGCCTTTATGCAAACATTAATCTTATTTTAGTGCCACTAACTACACTCGTTCGCAAACGAACAGAAATTCGTTTCTTTGATTAAACTACGGCACTTATCCGTACATCATCGGTACTGAGACATTAGCAGGAACTAATAAATATTTGTAACAATTTACAATGATGAGGCGCTTCACGCATTTCGTAGAGTCGATCTTCTTTACAATAAGTTGAGGCAACATAATAAAAAGTGCGATCAAGAAAGCTGGGTCTCTCACCTTACAATTATTGGAGGCAATCATCTGCACATCCACAAGGCTTCTACCGTCGCTAGCCGCTGCTACGTAGAGTATAGCGTCCGGTAGAGGGAGAGCAGTACATTCAGTGTTGCCATAATTCCAGTCAGCAAACGATTCCATTCTATTACAGCTTGGCTGTTTAATGCTGAAACAAAGGCAAATAAACCGCTGAACTCATTATAATGGAACATTCCTTGAATAGGCATGCATGCCTTTTCTCCAAAATATGCAGACGCAAACACAAACTAACTGTTTCCTGAAGTATCATTTATTTTCATGATATGGTGATAAAGGCACGGCTTGAAAATCCGCATATCTATCGTATTCGCTCTTAAATGTTTGTATTATTTTCTCAGGCATCATTTGGTTCACAAATACTAAACATTTCTTTGCAGATGCACTCACCGCAGATGATGGTTTTGAAAGTTGCCGTCGCTGCGATAGCCGGTCTCTTCCCGGAAAACGTCACTAACGGAGGTGGCGCCACCCAGGACCCACTACGGCACACCAGCTCCCGTGGTCCCCGCAGCTCGTAACCTTCGAGGCAGTGGTATCGCGCCACAGATCCATCGGCCGGCGTCCGCCAACACGTCTCCTCGCCACTCACGTTGTAGTAGCCGTTGATGATCTCTGGCGGCTCCGGCGAGCATCCGGCATCTGCGCAAGCAAGCCAAGTTTAAGCTCGATACTGACAGCCTTCGACAGTTTTGTGCTGACGGAACCATCCGCCAGTACTTGGGAAGCGTACTGCCTGTTGAAGAGCTGTATAGTGCTCTCTAGTAGAGGGACACTGAGCAGAGAAGTTGGCCTGTGTCGCTAAAGTACCAAGCATTAATCGCAGAATACCACTCCAATCGAAAACGGAGCATTTATAAGTTGGAAAAGACCAAAAACAAAATACTAGAGGTGACATCGCCGGCCCATTTCGCAATTAAAGGAGGCTCTGAAGGGGGCTCTGATAACATGGCGGTATGCCTGAGATGGTAAAGCACGCCGCTTTATGAATATTGTCCAGCAAGAATTTTTAATGCGTTTTGTAGAAGCTAGTTATCTTTAGTCAAATTTTGAATTTCAGCGTGTCATTTTCTGCCGTACTGCGATGCCCGGAAAGCAGAAAGGATCCCTCTCAGGCTGTCGACCCTTGTTCTTGTCTCTTCTCTTTCAAGAGCATAAAGTTATTGACTGATTGACATTTTTACTGTATAGTTCCTCACGTTCCTACTATTCTTCAAAAACAAACATACGTTTTGAGAACACCATCACCGCACTGTTGCAGTTACCGGCCCTCTTCTGAGCAAACTGCTAACCGCTATTGATGCTAGCACATTATTATTCGTTAACGCCCCGGAGAAATCCGAAGCTCGCGTTAGCCTTTGATGGCATGGGCAAATACTGACTTAACCATTTCCTTTAGGCTTAAGCGATTATGTGATTATTCCGTGCTAGTATGTGACATCGGGCCTCATTGAGCCCCATGTTATCTTCCTAAATTCTGCTTCCTATCATTAAAAAGAGCCTGCATAAAACGGTAAATGAATACACAGCACGGCGAAAAGCTGCTACGAAGATCGTACTATGAAGACGAACTTTTGTGTCTCCCACAGCGCATGGTCCACCGTATCATTCGTTGCACCTGTCATTAGTAGTGGGGACTGTGTTCTACTACAACACTGTAGCACTAGTCGGAGGCATTCATTTTGTGGCTGCCAGCGCAGTTTCTTCATGTTCATGACAGTAGCCGAGCGGGCAGCATAGTAATCGACAAAGGCAGCGCTGGGTGACATGCCCCCAACATTGCGCGGGTGCAAGCCAGGGCTGCTAGCCTTCCACCCAGTAGGAGACGGCACTTCTGGATGCTGCCTATTCGCCACACGCTTCCACAAGTAGCCGAAAGATCTCCAAAAAGCTCACACCATCTTTCTACAAGAGCAATGTTGTCCTGTCCTGCCCTGGCCAGTCACTATCCATGCTGCCTGCTCGGCTACTGACATGCATACGAAGAAAGTGTGCTGGCAACCCCGAATTGAACGCCTCTGACAAGGGCTACCGTATGGTGATAGAACACAGTCCCCACTACTAACGACAGTCACCAAAATCGATACTGTGGATCATGCGCCGTGGGACATAGATAAATTCAAATCATATGATACGGTCCTCGTACTTTTACAAAGCTGGCAGCAACAACAATATTTGCACTGCAGTAAGCCCTTTATTTGTGAGTGAGTACAACCACTTCTCCGTGCTAAAAAAACCACCCACCTCCGAACAGTTTGTGGGAGATGCCGGTGCGCCAGTCCGTGCCCAGGACAATGACGTGGCAGCGAAAGGTCAAGTTCCGGTAAGACAGCCAGTCGCGAACTTGGAAGACGCGCTGCAGTCGAACGTCGTAGGTAGAGTTGGCCGCTACCCGGACACTGTCGAAGGGCATCGTGTTAAGGTACACCCCGGTTTGATCATTGTACACGCCGCACGCTGGCGAAGGCTTGGGGAACATCCCTCTGCAGTCCAGCTCCACGGCTTCTGTGCACGAGACGCGGTCAGAGAAGGTCGTCCAGCTGCCTTCCTTGCAAGAGTCTGCAGCGTAAGGGCGGAGAGGGACTTTGGTAAGAATAGCTACAAAAGGCACGCTCTTATTTCTAAACAGTGCATACCAAGGCCTAGCAATATAATATATATTAGGGCGCTAATATTTTTTTCAAGGGCATTGCATTGTTCCTCCTTCGTTCAACACAGAGGTGCTGAGTTCTAGTTTGAAATTTGCAGGAGGGCCTATGAATTAACAATAAAAATCACCTACCGGAGAGAAGGGGCAGAGTAAAGAGGAATGGGAAGTCTACAATCACTGGCACGGATAAAAACTGAAAAACTTACATGCAGTCCATGCTCACGCGCGTTTACCACTTGGCTCAGCTTTTTTTTTATTAATTGACTTTTTCTTTGCATCAAGGTGCTCAAGAAAGGCTGCACGAAAATATATACGCTTTTTTTTAGCAAAAAGGTCACAAATTTTGAGGCCTATTTAGTCGCTGAGGGTAGGTACCGACCTCCAGTCATAAGCACGATCGTTGCAGCATATACCAGGGCAAGTCATGGATTCTACTAGTGCAGTCTTCGAATCGGTCTGCACTAGGTATTTAGGGCGGCGTTCTACCGTCTTGCTTCTTCGACCTTAGACGCGCGTTCGGCCGCCTTCGTTCACGTGCGCCCACATAAGACTACTGCTTCCAATCAATAATTTTTGAGCTCCGCCCTGAAACTCAGGATTCTTTTAAGATCTTTAAGATGTTTCCCAGTTCGTTCATCGTCCATGCCCTCAAATGGTTGCAGTAGCAAAGAAGCCGACTACTTTTAAGCTGAAAATGACTCTATAAACATTAAAAGTAGCCTTTTATAATGATTATGACGATGATGATGATGATGGTGATTAATTTCTTTGCCTTCAGTTTGTTAGATCGGTACTCTTCGCCTCATCGGCTTTTGCGCACTGACGATCAACGCCCTTAAACCATCACCATCTGTTATTTGGGCATTCAGTACGGTCTAGGGTCTTTTTTTTTCAAGCGATGTTTATTGCCTCAGGGCATAAAGGTTATGAAATGTTCAGCGTCAGTTTTATTCAGTGGGGAAATGTGATCTTTGCCGAGTTTAGAACTAGTCAGAAGCTGATAATTACGGAGTCAAATGGAAAGGAGCGCTGACTCTTCAAAGCAGCGCCCATATAATGCCCTTCTCCCCCCCCCCCTCTCCCCCCGAATTCTTCTCCCGACTACTGCTGGCTGCGGCAAATTGGCTTCGTAGCGACAGTGACAGGTGG
Organism: Amblyomma americanum; assembly: GCF_052857255.1. NCBI lineage: Eukaryota > Metazoa > Arthropoda > Arachnida > Ixodida > Ixodidae > Amblyomma > Amblyomma americanum. Next base: position 82,110,570 of record NC_135504.1, read on the forward strand.
AGCATGCACTGTATCGCGTATAGACTGTAGAAAAAGTTTCCAGTGGCTCTAATCGCAGCACCGAGGAGGTGGCAGCGATAAGGAGTAATCATATACAAATGCATCCACCATTTGCGCCAGCAGTATGGTTCCCGCGCGGCGGGCATCACAGCGACTACCAGACACAGCCCTTATCGGTTGCGCTGGCGCAAATCGCACAGCCAGCGCCTGCGTCTCTGCCCCGTCACCTTTTAAGCGACAGCACACACGGCTAAATTGTTCGTTTGTTTGCAGGAGGAACGTTTGAGAGCACTGCGGCACTGCCATTGCGGCGCGATAGCGGGCATGTCAGGTGGTATTTTTTTATTTCGCGGGCATTTGCAGTGAGAGGAAAGAAGTAATACGTAAAAGATGAATAGTTAGAAACTATTCAGTCCAACAATTTGCGGGCCGTTCTACAACTTTTCTATTAGAAATTTTTCCTAAGTTCGTTGCTTGCGAAGTTGCTTATATAATCTCGGCTATATGTGCAATTAAGCAGAATACGAAAATCTGTGTGACTTGCTCCATACGATAGCCAGAAACATGCATTTGGTCGCGTCGTCTTAGAGTCCCTAGGCATATTTTTAAACCCTGGCTAAAGCTAGCTCAGACTCCACGTACATTTTTATTCTTAATTTTAAGCTTGTATTTAGCTCCCAGTCACAACTAGAACAGGCGCAAATTATGCATATTACGTTGGGATATACCTCACGAACGCACTCGGGAATTCATTAAGCTAAACTGGACATGACATCAAACACAAAATTTGACCACGAATGATATCAGAACACAGTAGAAAGGTCTCACAGCACAAAACCGATTCAAGGCTTCATTTGTCCTTCTCTGTTCGCCTCTTGCGCATGCAGCCAATTAGATAACTAGCCCCCAAAACCTGGGAAACATAATTGACACATGAATGGCAGTGCTCCAACCAGTACGGAACGTCTGATTAGCCTACACTCACTGACCTTCTCGGCGAGAGCTGTCGCAATTCGCTGGCTCAATTCGGCGCAGTCACAATAGTTAGCCACGTGCAAAATATGCACCTGAACGAATGTGTTTCTCTCATCACACATGGCAGTTGTACACTACTAAACTGCTGCTTAAGCTGTGCCGTGGTCTAAAATATTATTGGTGTTAGTGCAAAGATCACTATGCTTTCCGATTTCACTGATAAGTCCTCGTGCTTTTTTTTCACTATGTTCCGGTGTACTGGAATGCGAGGTAGACGCTGTGTTGCCGAAATAAACGCACGCAGCGACACGAGCATTTACTAACCGACGATGACGGTGAGGAAGAAGTCGTTTTCGGAAGCACCGGCGTCCGTCTCCACCCTGCATGTGTAGTTTTCCTGCATGGCCATGTCGGCGCTGAGGATGGTGATGAAGGAGGGAGAGCGGTTGCTCAGGTCGACTCGCTTGTCGAACAGGTTTCGCGCCAGCGGCCGGCGCCCCTTGCGCCACACGTACACCTCGGCGCCGTCCTTGAACCAGAGCACGCGACGGAGGTCCTCGGTGGGAGACAGCACGAAGAAGCAGAGCAGCGTGGCCCCTTCCCCTTGCAGCACGTACTGCGTCTTGTTGCTGTCGGACAGGAGGCGTACCTCGGTGACCACCACACCCAGCACGCCTGCACATCATCATCACCTCCATCACAATCATCACCATCACGCGGATCACGCCGGCTGCAGGACAAGCGCCCATCCCCACACTACCAATTAATTCCTACCCCGTGCTACTGTCTTCTTATTACACCAATAAACATCTTAGTCTCATATCTTCACCTGAACGTAGGTAACCCACTTGTATCCTTCCTTTGGAGTGCAGCCTATTACCCCAAGAGGCCATCGGTCATCTCTTAGCTGCATTGCACTCCCACCCATGTTGACAGTTTCCATTGTCATGCCATTAATCTCTTCTTGAGCCCTAATTCACGTTTCTATCTCTCCGCATCTCAAGCTCACCCTCTTATTTTCTCTCCATAACAGAGTGGGCTATAGCTAAGTTAATTTCGAGCCCTTTCTTTCGCCTGCAAGTTTCGGCTTCATGGGCGAGCACTGGCGTGTGCAGACTGCACTCAATGAAGGATTGGGCCCAAATGCGTGTATATTTGCACTTCGCAATAGTTAACGAGTGAAAACAATTAAACCCGATTAGATGTATGTTACTCACGCCTTTGTAATACTGAGCTAAATTTTTTCGTAGCTTATATATCCAAATAAAAATTTTAAATTGTTTCCATCACAGCGGATCAAACACTTCTCGATAACAAAGTACTGACTGCATTGACAAATTATGTATGTACGTTATGTTAGCCTCTTACACATGTAACGAGCATTTGCCGGTCATAAAGTTTTACGTAAAACGTGCGGCTGGAGCAGGGGTGAGTCAGTTATCACGGCAACTGTCCATAGCACTGATATGGCGTGGAATCGAAGTTACGATATAAACTTCAACAGCTGCTGACACAGAAATGTTTGCTTCACCGGCTTAGTTCAGAACCTCTTATATATCTCAATAGTGCCATGACAACGAAGACCGGATAAGAGAAGAAGTGGTAGGCAAAGGTTCTTTAGAAGATAAGATGCTAAGACTACGCACTGATATTTAATTAGGAATTGGGCAAATGGTTTTTTTTAATAACGATGCGTGGGCGTTGTAGCAAATAAAACAGCTTTGAGTTTTAGGCTACATTAATCTGCCCAAACAAAGAATTTTTCCATTGTGCCTTTCTACCATTCGCGACGAGAAGTGTTGTTGCGTAGCCTTGCAGCTCCATTACACTCCCCGGGGAACAAAGGATTGGCGGCAGAACACCGCCCTTTTTTTTTCATTCCTTCTCTTGATGTCCTCCAAACAGCGAGAAAAAGTGCTGCTAAAGATTCGTCGCGTTGAAAGCAGACAGAAAGCTAAATAAACACCACCACAAAATAAAAAAACTACACCCACATAATTTTTTGTATAGCTAAGGAAAAAAAATTGGCCATTAGTATCACGCACAATAGCCAGCCTCTTAGCCTTTGTTATAGACGAAAGAGTGCCGCTTAGACGCACTGTTTTTCCCTTTGCTGCGACAAAAGCAGATATTTTGGCACTGCTGCTAGAGCTCGTTACAAAAGAAGCTGTCTTTGTTGAAGACGTTTATATTTTAATCCGCTTTTCTACAGTCCCATATTTCTGGAATTGGTGCTTTTGTGTACCGAATAAGGAATAGAACGATTCAACAATTGTCGGCAGGTTTTGTCATCTGGTTGTGAGAATCAATAATATTGGTGCCACGACAAAGCGAATGAATATGTGCTCTCTAGCGCGCCCGGCCTTAATGCCTTTTATTTCGACTCCAGAGCAGTGCAGGTGCCCATTAACTTTGTAAGTGGAGAATTCTGCCTGATTGTTGGCCTGGCATGCTACTCCAGGTTGTAAGAGTGAACTACTGTCGGCAAATAGGATTCGTACATTTTTCGCCCTGGGGGGAAATTGGTGCAGGTGGAAGGCAAAAGCCTATACGGAAAGCTGTCGGATTGTTCTGTTGAAGTCAATTTAATTGAAAGCAATAAACACGTGAGCCGATTGTCGCGCCGTCTGAGTATTCATCCGGGTAACGTTAAGAAACTTAAAAGTATGGCCAAGGATTGTCAGAACATAAGAATGCGTTAGTCGCTTTCATTTCATGCAGGCCGAAACGTTTCAAAACAGACTCAGTAGTAACATGAGCGGTATGATGCGCGGGACTTAATTGAATAACACATGTGTAAATTAGCTTCTTTACTAATGCCCAAAAAGGACATCCAAGCTTCCTTTCAGTTTCAAGGTTCGTAGACACATTTTCCTGAAATTTCTGTACTGTAGCCACATCGTAACCTTTTTAAATCCTTGAGGCAGTGCTATAGGTAGTAAAAACTGTGGTTTAAATTGCACCAGCTAAAAAATGTCCAGCGTAGATGCGCGAAATTCACATTTTAGCTCATTAATTGAAATAGGCTGCAAGTACCGGGTGGTTCACCTAAGATATTCTGAAATTTATTTATTTTTTTAGTGAGAAGAAAGCTTTCTTCGACATAGTATTGTCAGTGGTGTAGCGTATCAGAATACAGTTAGGATGTGCTGACTAGTAGGCTGGTTAACTAAAATTGAATACTTAAATTCTTAACTAATAACACTAGGCTCCTTATTTATTGAGAGGCGCTTAGCGCGTAGCGCCATTTCCTTTCCCCCAAAACCAATTTTTATTTTCGTGCGATGCCGGCAGACGCTTTCCCGCTTGACCAAAAATCAAGGTCAAAGTCGAGATAGTTGGTGTAACAGCCGCTGGTGTCGCTGCTTTAGCTGACGCCCATAATTTATCGAAGGAGAATAGACCGGTTTCTGCAATAGCTTCACTTGAGCGAAGAGAGTGGGAAAGGGCAGAGAAAAAGGTTCCTAGTGGCACGTCAACAGGACCAGATGGTATTCCGATTATGTTTACAAAGATGCTAGGACCAAAATCCAAGCAAAAATTAATACAGGTAGTGAATAAAATGATCGTGGATGGGAAAGTCCCCGATGAATGGCGATTAAGTAGAATGAACATGATATATAAGGGAAAGGGGGACAAAGCTGACGTAAGTACCGTCCCATAACAATGACATCTGTGGTGTACAGAGTGGTGATGCAGATTATAAAGGACAGATTGCAGGCTTGGGTGGAGAACGAGGGGGTGCTGGGGGAGCTACAAAATGGGTTCCGGAAACAAAGGAGGGTGGAGGACAATCTGTTTTCATTGACGCAGTGTATAGAGACTGCTGAAAAGGAACACAGCCCCCTATGGCTAGCATTTCTGGATATTATCGAGCCTATGACAGTGTTATTAAGGAGTATTTGTGGGACATACTGGGCACATTGGATGTGGAAGTTGGAGTAATTAATCTTTTAAAAGATATATATAAAGGTACCAGAGTGCTTATAAAATGAAAAAAAAAACGTATCAGAGCCGGTAGAGATACAGCCGGGGGCTTAGGCAAGGATGTCCTCTGTCTCCTTTGTTGTTCATGTTGTACCAGCAAGGGTTGGAGACCAGCAAGGGTTGGAGACCAAGCTAGAGAGGAGCAGACTATGCTTCAACCTTTCTTTTTTCAAGCAAGGATAATTGATTAAAAATTCATTGCCGGGTCTAACATACGCCGATGATATAGTGCTAATGGCTGACAACAAGGAAGATATACAGAAGTTGATAGACATATGTGTTACAGAGGGAGATAGATTAGGTTTCAAGTTTAGTAAGAAAAAATCTGCAGTCATGATATTTAATGATGAGGTCGGCGAGCACAGAATACAGGAGTTCATGCTAGAAGTAGTGGATGAGTACAAGTATCTTGGGGTGTGGATAAATAACGGTGTTGAGTATCTGAAAGAGCATGGAAAATATGTAATGAATAAAGTTAGTAGGAATGCAGCTTTCGTGAAAAATAGAATTACAATAGGTATGAAGTGGTAAGAGGGATCTGGAAAGGGGTAATGGTTCCTAGCCTGACTTTCGGTAATGCGGTGCTGTGCTTAAGAGCAGATGTTCAAGCAAGGTTAGAAATTAAACAACGTGGCGTAAGGAGGCTATCTTTGGGAGCACATGGCAATGCACCAAATCAGGGGGTACAGGGTGATATGGAATGGGCGTCGTTCGAGATCAGAGAAGCTAGCAGCAAGATAGGATTTGAGGAGCGATTAAGAAAAATGGGGAAAAGCAGTGGGCTAGGAAAGTTTTCAGGTACCTGTATATAAGGAATGTTGATACGGAATGGAGAAAGCGAACTAGAAAATTGACAAGCAAATAT